>NC_056509.1:25200537-25242778 GCF_014905685.2 Nematolebias whitei
ATGTATATATGTGTGTGTGTGTGTGTGTGTGTGTGTATTACATTACAAGTCACAGCATCAAATACAAGGAATAATGATTAAATCATCTGAGGTGCTCTGTAGAATAATAGAGTATAATCAGTGAGGATTTTAAATATTTGTCTAAATTTAGATTTTTACACAGTTTGAAACCGAGTCATTACTCCTGATTACCAGCTGTTTATTCTTAACAGTGTTTGTCCTGCTCAGGATATATCAGGTTTTTTTTCTGTGATGCTGCTGCTCCGTTCCATTCATCATTTCAGTTTCAGGACATATTTTGATTTGACAGCCTGTTGTCACTTTGATTAGCATCACATTTTGTCAGGATCTCAGACATTGATGATTTTCTGCAAAAAGAGGTCCAAAGATTAAAATGTGCATTTATTTCTCATTTTCAAAGAAGCTGAAACTAAGCTAAGAGTAGAACCATTGATGAAATGGCAGATTTAGTAGGATATTTTTTAAATGTTTTCAGTCATTTGCATTGACCATATCTGAGCATATTAAGCCGATTTAAAGGCAGACACATCTATGGGCCAAATAAGGACCAGCATCCCCTGGTTGATCCCAGTACAAGTTTATGTTCCTTGTGATTTCACATAGTTCTTACATGGTCGATATATGCTCAAATATTTCTTTTTGTTCAGTATTTTTAGCTGCAAGTACTTTTTCATGCCTTAAAAGAAAAGTCCACACCTTGACCCACCAAGTTCTTCTTTGAGCTACATTGATAACTTTGTCACATAGACATGTCTAATTACACAGATGAACACCTCAAACGTCAAAGATCCATCCATCCACTATCCTTTTACTTGCTTCTTCCTGTTTGGGTCGCGGGGGTCACTGGTGCCCATATCCAGCTATCACTGTACGAGTAGTGGGGGACACCCTGAACAGGTCTCCAGTCCATCACAGGGACACAGAGACAAATGAGACAAACAACCATTCACTCTCTCTCTCTCACACCTTGGGACAATTTAGAGTTACCAATCAGCCTAACATGCATGTTTTTGGTCTGTGGGAGGAAACTAGAGTACCTGGAAAAAAACCCACGCATGCACAGAGAGAACATGCAACTCCACCCAGAAAGGCCCCCAGACTGGGATTCAATCTGGCGACCTTCTTGTTGAGAGGTGGCAGCTCTACCAACTGTGCCACCGTGCTGCCAAACATCAAAGATGATTCTTATTTATTTTAAGGTCACAGTTGACCTCATTAACATCTTGTCTCTGCTCCAGCTGGACATCCCAGTAACTTAGACATGTCAAACCCTTTGTCCTTTAGATTGTTTCTCCTCGTCCTACCATAAGACAATCCACATTAAGTTGTCTATGGTGTATCTCCACAAATGTTTAGGACAGAAAATGTCATCAGCCTATAGTTCCATATTGGTTTTATTTATTTATTTACTTACTTACTTGCTTACTTACTAAAACCACTTCCACCAAAGAAAGTTCGAGTGGTTCTGGTGAAGTCCTCTGATCATAAACTGGTTTGGATTGTCTGGTAGTCATCAACGGGTGAGATCTTCATATTTAGTTCTAGTTCTAAATTTAGACTATTTAGACTAGTTCTAAATGGAGGTTTTACAAACATTTCCATTCCCTTCAGGTTATAATGACTCGCTTAAAAAAAATTTTTTTTTTGAATATTTGGTGGTAATATATTTTTATGAGCTTTATACATGACTTGTAAAATACTATATTCAACCAAATCATAAAATTTTTATAATTTCAACTGATGAAATAATATATTTGTTGGTTGACCATAGCACTTCCTACTAATAATTCTTATAGCTCTTTTTTGTAAAATAACAATAAGATTTGTAATTGTTTTTCGAGCTTTTTCCCCAAACTTCAGTACAATATATTAAATATGGAACAATCATTGCATTATGCAATATATACAAAGCTTTGTCATTCAAAAACTCTTTTACTTTATACAGTAATGCAACTGATTGTTATTTTTATTCTTAAGTAATTTACATGAGATTTCCGTGTCAGCTTCTCATCAATAACGACACCCAAAAATTTTATTTCATTAACTCTATGAATTACAATACTGTCACTTTTAAATGGGACTTGGATGATTTTCTTTCTATGACTAAATATCATGTAGTTTGTTTTTTCCACGGTTAATGATAACTTATTAAGTTGGAACCAAGTTTGTATTTTTACAAATTCTGCCTTTATCATTTCTACCATCCGTTCAATATCTTCACCCAAACAAATAAATATGGCATCGTCTGCAAATAAAACACACTTCAAAAGCCCTCACACATCAATCAGATCATTCACATACAAAATAAACAACGTTGGGCCCAACACAGAGCACTGAGGAACTCCACATCCATTAACACAAAATTCAGATCTTACATCGTTTACCTGTACAAATTGTCTCCAATTATTCAAATAACTAGATACCCATTTTAGTGCTAATCCTCTAATGCCATATTTATTCAGTTTTTCAAGGAGAATGGTGTAGTCAATAGTGTCCAACGCCTTTTTTAAATCAACAAAACGCTAACACAATACTGTTTTTGTTCACATTACGACTGGTAGCTGCAGTTTCATGTTCTTTCATTTTCTTTGAACTGTTTGAGCTGTTTGTCAAAGACACTTTGACCATCATTCATCTTTCATTCATCATATTTCACCCCACCACAGTCATGTATGCTCTCAGTAAACCCAGGATTGTTGTGTGAGGGAGTTCATGCTTTGGATTAGGATTACTCTAATTTACTGACAGGTGTAATGTGAATCATTGGCGGTACTCTTGTTTTACTTGAAGTTCCTGTTCCGTTTATTATTATGTTTAATGGCTGTGCACATTCACAACATCATATTTGCTCAGAATTTGTTCTGTGGTCAGTTAAGGACTCTTATTGATCGTTGTTTGGCTTTAGGGCAGGTGTTAGTCCCTTGATTACCTGAGAGGTTTTCAGACAATATATGGATCTCTCATGAATCCTCCGTGCACCTGCAGGTATTTTGGATTCATCATGATGCTGAGCGGAGAGTCTCTGACACCATTCGTCTTAGCAGCTTTTCTTTTAATTACCGTCCTCCCCTGGGAGCCAGCCGTGTAGTTAAACAGAAATCAGCATTACGGCAATTATTGGCTCACAATGAAATGAATACAATCTTGTCATCTGTAATCATTGGGGGCGTCTATGCCTCGGAGAAAACATCTTCTGCTTTCTATTTCTCAGAGAGGGGAGGGAGTATTTAGTACGTGGGTGCAGAGAGAATCCTCATTGGACTTTCAAGGTCTTTTCTATCAGATTCTCTTTGTGTCCAGTCACTGAACTGTTTTGTTTTGTTGTAAATGCCAGCATTAATTCACACTTTATCAGGATAAATATATTTATAGAATTATCTCAATTTATGTATCAAAGTTATAATGTGGTCACAAAAACAGAATTAATAAATAAGTTTAAAAAATTGTTAGTTTGGTATCCTCTGATTTTTCTATTATTGTGAGTTAAGGTAAACAGTAATGAAATGTAAAATAATATTAACATATGTACATTTAGTTGTTGTAAGTTTTTTTAATTTAAATAAATGAGTCATTTATACCGTTTGTCAAACTGTTCCCATTATCAAGAAGTAGCTGTTAAAGCTAAAGAATAATCTATACTCTTAAAAATAAAAAAGTAGTTCAGATCTTTTGAGGTGGAGATTTGTGTGAAAGTAATAAATAGTTAATATCTAACCTGCTGTGGATAGTTTGGAGAGGTGGTTTGATTCTGACTGTAATAACAAGCTAACACAAGCAGGGCCAAGGATAAAGTGAAGTTCTACCACCTTGAGACAAAAATATAGTCATTTGTTTTTATAAATGAAGATTTTTCTGATCCTGCATTCAATCCAGTTGAGTTTAGATTATTTTGTCTCTTTTGTTTTTTGGCCTTTAAAAAGTTTAGATTGGAGTTGTTTTAAAAATGTGTTTGTTTACAGCACATTACTTGTTAGTTTGTTCTGAATTAGACTCCTAGATCCCCAAAAGTGTTGTTCAAAGATTATCTGCAACAGGTAAGATATTGTTTGTTCAAGTGAAGACACAATGTTTTATTTAAAATAAAAAAAAAACTGTTTTGTAACTTTGATTAAAAAAAACTATAATCATTTGACAAACTGATTTAAAATGAGAGATATCATCCTCTGGTTGTGCTCCACTTGGTTAAGAATGTTTAACTTGTAACACGATTTGTTTCTTTGTCTACTCAGCTGCAGAGCGATCTAGACCAGGAGTACCAAGACAAGTTTCGGCGGCTACCCGTGGAGATCCAGGAGTTTGTTCAAGACAGCAGCAGGGCCAAGTTCAGCGAAGACGACATCCATGGGAGTCTTGTGGCCTCCTCGACGACAGAGAAGCTGAACAGCAAGGCGTCCCAGTCTGAGGACGACATGGAGGAGGCCTCGTCGGAACAAGTATTCGACACTGCTCTTTAGAGATTTAACGTGTGCTTCACTCTGGGACTATAGCTCCATGTGGTTCTGACCACAGACCTTGGAATGAGACTGCTCCATCGTTGGTCCAAATTGTAACCAGTGGAAGGATTAGATGAAATCTGAGCCTGAACTGGTGAGTAGAGGTCCTCTCGGTGTCGAGTGCAGTCCTGTCCGGAGAACTGTTCCATGTAAATAGCACTTTTTGTGTATTTGTATGTTACCTGTATGCCGTCGTCTCTTTGGGTGCAGCCACAGGGCGTGTTGTAGAACACCTAACTGTTTGCAGGAAATAACTTACTTGAACTATTGCACAGAGAGAGTTTCTCTTTATTGTTTTGTCATCATTTGATGGTTCGGCAAATGTGGTGTGCCAAGGTTTCAATTGTCTTACGGGCGGATTTTCAGTGGAGTCAACGTGCACAGTAAAGGCACCTCCCCGAATTTAGCCTTTAAAACTTCTGTCGTTATCAGATTTAAGTTCACTCCTACGTGTTTGCACTGAAGGCACAAGTGTGTAACTCTTTTACTTTAACCAGAAAGTACCGGTGGCTCGCTGACTCTTCGTTTTATTTTCACAGAACTAAGCTGCTATGATTTTTTTTAAACCATAATTTTAATTTGTTCATTGTGAACTTTAGGGCATAATTGTGAAACAGTATTTTGTATTTTTTTTCCCTTTTTTTGGTGTGTGTGCATGCGTGCTTGTGTGTTTTGGCCAGTTTTTAAAGGTTTGCATTGTCTCTTGGCAACTCTGCCTCTAAAGGAAGTAAAAGGGAAGTTTATTTGATTAATTTCTGTTTTGTACAGTATCTGCATGAATTTAAACAACTGTATTTGTTACAGTAGCCCTGTGGCAGAGATGTTTATTAATGTAAATCTATTTTCTCTGGAACATTTTGATTTGAACTTGCTAAACGATTGGCCCATTGTGGTTTTATACATCACTGTGAAATAACTGACAATATGACGACACCGCTGTTTCAAGTGAACGGATTCCTTATTGTATTCTTTCCTTTTGCCCCGATCAAACCAGGATGTTTAAACACTACAGGATCCTGTTTTAGTTCAGAGAAGTGACCTTCCTTTAGCATGCACTTGTGTAGTTGCCCAGAACGCCACAAAGAATACAGTCATGGGAAGAAAAAAAAGTCCACCCTCTTTCAATTTTTCAAATCAGAATGAACAAACAGGATTTGGTGGGATGATCAGTCTCACATGATAAGGAGGAATTTTGGCCCACTCTTTATTTAATCCAACATTGCTATAGTTCATTGGGGTTTGCAGGTGTTGATTCTCACAGCTCTCCTTAGGTTCCACTACAACATTGAAGCAGATGGAGGTTTGGACTGGATCGTTGCAGAACCTTGATGTTGTTCCTTTTTCAGTCATTTGGTTGTAGATTTGCTGCTTTTTGGGGATTATTGTCCTGATTCAAGCTTCAGCGCTCAGACAGGCAGTCCCACATTTGACTCTAAAATCCTTTGGACTACAGAGGATTTGATGGCCAACATAATGACTGCAAGGTGCCCAGGTTCTGTGGCTGCAAAACAAGCCCAAATCAGCACCTTTCCACCACCATGCTTGATAGTTGGTACGAGGTAGAAACAGGCCTAAAACATCTGACCCAGACTGGCCCAAACCCGTATCATTTTTTTCTGAGTCTGACTCGAAACTGACCCCCCACCCAAATAAATTTTTTTTTTAATTACTGTACTTTCCGCCGTACACGTCACGTCACCGTATAAGTTGCATCTATTATACGTCACTGCTGACAACCTGGAAACGTGAGCTGGTGTTCCAAAATTCGATTGGCTGCCAAATGGCAGCCGTGGGAACGTGTACAAGAGGACTTTAACAAGAATTTAACTAGATTAACACTTAAAAACAATTATTTGTTTGCTCAAAAGATGTCTCAGTTTAACTTTTCCTTGATAAATGCACTTTGATGATCAATCAGCTGCATTTCAAAAATCGATTCGCAGCTGCGGGAGCATGCAGAGGGAGGAGTCGCTGTGCATTTCTTCAAAATTAACAAGATAACCACCTAAAAGCAATTATTTGTTTGCTTGACATTATAGTAAAGGTGTGTCTCAGATGAACTTTTCCTTACTAAATGCATTTTAATGGTTATATCAGCTGCATTTCACCTAGGCGGTACGATGAAATGCAGCTGATTTGACGTTTGCTCCAGGAGTTCCAGAGCGAGAAGAAGGTGGCTTTGTACGGCAAGCCACGTGTCTCATTAATAGCCACTTTTGCCTATTAATGAGACACTGGGCTTGCCATATGACTCGAGGGTCCTCTAGCAGCTGAAAATGGTAGTGTTCAATATTTTCCATGTCAGAATGAATGAAATAGTCAGATCTCAGCCAAGTTTTGGGTTATAAATATGGGGAACAAACATAAATAAGTCGATTTGTCGTATAAGTCGGTATAAGTCGGTATAAGTCGGTATAAGTCGCAGGGCATGCAAATTTATGGAAAAAGGTGCGACTTATATGGCGAAAAGTACGGTAAGCTTTTACTACTTTTGTAAGCAAATCAGTTTGACATGATTTAAAAACATACTTCAAAGAAAGGAAGATATAAGATTTCTTGTTTATTAACAAGAGTCAGCTGATTATAGTTTTTATAATATAGGCATTATGGTTATTAACGGTCGGCGGACGCGCACGGCTGATAATCCAAATTGGGTTGTTTGCCGTATGCGTCCGCTGACACAGCGGCTAAAGCCCCCAGTATACTCCTGCGTACGTCCGTTCATGTGTACGTATGCGTGTACTGTACACAGAGGGTTTAGACTTCGTACTCCAGCGTCCAGCCTGAGCAGCTGCAGAGCAGCTTCACAGACAAGGGGCGTTTACCTTCGGGACAAATTGAGGTCGCCGATTGGCCATTTGCTGACACGCCTACTGGATTGATTGACAGGTTGGGAAAAAACAAGCGCTGGCAACTTCAGCCACAGCAGTGTTCTGTGTTTATATGTTGTTAATAAAAAGATCTAAAAATAAAATAAAAAAAAAACAGGAATCGCTGGGCAGTTTATTGTGCAACACCACGTACGCCAGAACCCTATAAAGAGATAGAGCTCTGGCGTACGCGTATGCAGTCTTAAAAATTTTGCTTTGCACGGACATGCCCTGGGGGGTACGCTCGTACATACGTGCGTACCTCCACGTATGGACGTATGCGGGAGTATATTGTGGGCTTAAGTCCAGCTAAGCTTTAGGTGGGTCATTGGCAGTCATCCATCTGGACTTTTTTTTACCTCTTTCAACCGGCCGGTCAGCGCACGGTCAAATGGCCACGAGCTGGAGATCATCAGCCGTGCGTGTCTGCTGATGCAATCAAAAGCCTGACAACAACCTGGCCCGCCCATCCAGCACATTGTTTGTGCTGGATGGGCGGGTCATTTCTAACCCGGGCCCGGCCCGGCCCGGGTTAGAAATGACAGCTCTAGTATGAGGTGTTTGGGATGATATGTTGGGTTGGTCTTTCCCATACGTAACCCTGTGCATTATGAGTAAACATCTCTTTAGCCTTGTTTTGTTCCAGGAGTCCTGCCATTCATTCAAATGAAACTCTTCCAAACAAGCCTTATTGCTGTCTTTATCTACAGTAATTGTTCTGTCATGAACTTTAACCTTTAGTCTGCTATCCTTTGACCTCTTCCACCTCAGCCTGTAGAGACTAAGATGGCGCTCTTGTTTTTTTTTATTGTTTTTTGGCCATTTCTCTTAGCATTGCACAGTCTGACCTTGGGGGTGAGTTTGCTGGATGTCCACTCCTTTAAAGCTCGTCAGCTGTCTTAAATGTATTTCACTTGGGAATAGTCTTTGTCACTGTAGAACGATGGACACCAAATTGTTTGGAAATTACTTTTTAGTCTTCTCAGTAAACAGCAACATCTGCTTATCTAAGGTCATTGCTGATTTTTTTTCCATCTTGGCATACACACCAGTCTACTTCAGAGCATCAAACTGACAGAACCCTAGAGGTGCCCACATTGATGATCAGATATTTAGGTGCATTTGTTCAGCAGCGCCTGGCTGATAACTTACACCCGAAATTATATAACAGCAGCCGAAACCTGACTTAATCTTTTTAAACAGTGTTTCTGTTTTGGCTTCATTTGTGTTTAACATGTAATTACACAAAGGGATTGGTTATGTGTTTTTCTAAACTATAGGGTTAAATATAAAAAGGATTAGAATTATTATTTTTGTTTACATCATGTCTCGATATGTTGAACCCTAAAAGTAAAAGAAGGTGGCCTTTTTTGTCCCATAACTGCATGTCTTTAACTGCCATTATCCTTTATATTCCCCACTTTATTCATTCAGTTATTGTTTTACTGGACACTCAACATTCAGCCTGCAGCTGAACTTCCTCCACCTTAACATATGAACTGTGCCCATTCAGTAACAATAGGAAAGTATTTCTGACTTCCCAGTTTCCCAGTGCCATTCACCATTCCAAGTGTCTTGTGTGATATCAAATCATTTTTCAGCAGATTTTCCTAAAAGTGAACGAGACTTAAACTGAAGGATTACTTCACGTGTAAGTACAAACTCAATTTTAAAGAAACAAAGTTGATGTGAGAGTCCTGTGCCTTTGAAGGGGTTTGTCATGTTTGATGTTGAATGTGAGAAAAGCAACACTGTTTATGATATTATGTGAAGCTGTCCGGTATTGCATAGACCGTGTGTGCACTTTTTAGTACAGTACCACTACTGAGTAATGCTTGTGAAGAGCAGTATTTGACAAGAGTCTTGTAAGAAAAGATAGTTTTGTTTCCTTCTATGCCTTGAACCACTTTATTTAACAAGCCCCTCCCCACTTTAACTTAAATGTATGCACTCTGGAAATGTACATTTATGTATGACACAAAGGATAAAACATGAAGTCAAGAAAAAATATAGTGTAAAGGGAACTTGCTTGTAATTACAAATAAATGTGGCTATTATTGTACTTTGCTGGAATGGAGTCTTTTTATTTTTTTATTTTTTTATTAGTCATTTCAGTATTGTCTGCACCTTTTCTTTTTACATCTTAACATGATGTGTGCATGTGTGTTATGTGTTGTAGAATTACATAAATTGGAACAGGATCATCGATCTTGATTTAAACAAATATAAAGTGCAGGTGGTTTTCTGGTCCTGCTTTTTTATTTGTCTCAAAACAAAGTAGTAAATGTTAAGTTTCAATCTTTGTTCTGTTATGAAAGACTAGAAAAGTGATTTTTCAGCTTGAAAAACATTTGAAAACACCAAAGTTCATGCTCAGTCATCCAGGTACAAAATCCAGTAATGGTCAGTCAGGTCATCTGGACAGTTTATTTTTTGTGGAAAGACATTTTTCCCTCTTTCCAGAGGGCTTCATCAGTCTGAGGAGTCCCAAGTAAACTGTTTTCCCCACTAAGCAGTACAGTGGACCAACCAGTTTGCTGGTGATAAGATGGTTTCTAGAGGCTGTCCTGTCCCCCGTCGACTCCTCCAAGGCAGGCAGCCACAACCAAAGTGGTTCAAGACGTCAAAGTTCATGCTCAGTCCTTCAGGTACAAAATCCAATAATGGTCAATTAAGTCATCTGTACAGTTTATTTTTTGTGGAAAGACATTTCGCCCTCTATCCGATGAGCTTCATCAGTCTGGGGAGTCCCTCAGGGACCTTCAGCACTGAGGAGTACTTAGTGGGGAAGCAGTTTACTTGGGACTTCTCCGACTAATGAAGTCCTCCGGATGGAGGGCGAAATGTCTTTCCACAAAAAAGAAACTGTCCAGATGACCTGATTGACCATTACTAGATTTGAAAACACATTTTCCACAAAAAAATGTGTTTGAAGTGGCAATAAAGGGAGGCTTCCAGAAAGCTGGCTGCCATGCAACAGTAAGTAACCCAGATCCATATTGTGTGACAGCAACCATGAGAGGGTGAAGGGACATTTGTGGCATCTGTATGTACAAAGTAGGTGAGCGTGTGTTTGTATGATGTATTTGCGTCAAAATCAAGGGCAGTGGGAAGCAGGGGACAACCATGATGGCCTACTTTACCGTTATCTCCAAAGTAGGATTATTTTTCATATAATCTGAAGAGAATAACTGAATAAATGACCGTCTAAAAGCAGAGTTAAGGGTTTTTCAAAGGGTTTTCTTTTGAGTTACCACAATCAGTGTCCTACTTGCAGTAGACAGTCGTCTAAAATATCTCATTTGAAGAAGCAGAGAGAAATTAAATAACAGCTAATGGCTAGTCTGAACAGGGAAGGTACTCTGAAAACTGTATCTAAATAATGGGCCACCTGGATTTTGTTTCAGTACAGAAGGTGTTAAGTGTTGCCAGGTAGAGATACATCTTTTGGGGGGTTTAGATTACATAACTTTTTGTCAGATAATTTCTCTAACATTTAACAAGTTCTTGTAGCAAACCACAGGCTAAAACAAAATTCACATGAACCAATATGAAATCTTTGAGACTGAAGTTGTTTTAGGACAACACTTTTTCTGAGCTTTACCCTTCCAAGATTCAGATTCAGATTATCTTTATTGTCATTCAACATAACATCAGAGATGGACTGGAGAACGAAATTACGTAGTATATTTGGTCACATACATGAACCAGCTGGATAAACTACATAAGAGTATAAAACAAGAATTAAAAAAAAAAAGAATAAAACAGAATAAGAATACAGTAGTCCCTCGCTACTTCGCGGTTCATTTATTGCAAATTCGCTCTATTATGGTTTTTCAAAATAAGATTGGACATGACACACAATTGGCTGATTGATGGATGAGCTGCACGATGGGCATGAACATTTTATTTAAAATAAATTATTTAAAAATATTTAGTACCTACTGCACATTTGTGCAGCCCAGAGCAGCAGAAAAAGCTTCCTCCTGCAGCTTTGTGCAGCCCACACTGCAAGATAAACTTCCTGCTGCAGCTGAACAGCTGATCAATTCAGCATGCAGAGCGGAGAAGTGTGCGTGGCCAAAAGTGCTTGCAGGTGGCAAAGAGCCGAGGAGGCAGGGAGCTGAAATCATGACGTTCTGTGCTCTTTTAGAGCGTTTAGAAACATTGTTTAGAATATTGCAAGAGTGTGGGAAGGGCTTAAAATGCATTTATATCTATCTATCTATATATATAATAAAATAAACTACTTCTTACTACTTGCACTACTATTCCTACTTTGCAGTTTTTCACTTATCGCGGGGCTTCAGTGTATGGATCCCCTGCAATAAACGAGGGACTACTGTAATAAGAATAAGAACAAGGGAAGGCTGTATACATATAAGTGCAAACTTTTGTAGTTTGTGCAAGAAATGTACCAGGAATAATGTGTGCTTCTCTCTGACTCTTCATATTGCTGTTTGCTGCAGTTAAATAAGGACTCCTGATAACAGTTCCAAAAAGCCCTGCTTTGAAAAAATCCAACTATCCCCTTTAAAAGTTGAGATGCGGCAAAATTGCACAAAACATCTTATATCTGCTTCTCAGGAGACTTTTGAATGCATTTATTTATTCAGTCCACCCTATTGATTCTTGGCAGCATCAGACTGTTGAAGGGCACCACGTGTCCTACCTCAGAAAAAGCACAGAACCTTTTTTCATTTATACTAAACTGAAGAAACTTGGAAGAAAAGCTTGTGAAGAGCGTCTCTGTAAGTTTGTGTATAAAAGCTTGTAAAGGCAACTTTGTTCATCAGTGTGTGCTGTGGTTGTGTGTGTGTGTGTTTTTTTAAATTCACTTTATAAAAGACTATTTCCTTCTCAGCCACAGCTCCTCAGCCGAATCCCAACAGGCAACAGGAGATAAGGCGAGCCTAGTCGCCTATAGCAACCACTGTGACCAGTCAGAGGCCTCCGTGCATGCCGGCAACTAGGAAGTGAGCTAATTAACCCAGAGTTCAGGACGGAAGGAGAGCAGCTTTTTAATAAGATTCACTGGGTTACATAAACAGAAACTCCCCTCCAAACTCCATGGAATATTCTCACCCTGCGTCTGTCCATCTGTTGTGGGGAGGAAGAGGAGGAGGTGTCCTGTAACTGGGCTTTAATGAGGCACACCAGGGCAGCAGAAGAGGAGAGGACCGCTGGGTGCTACTTGACAGGTACACTGAGCAAACACACACATACTTGAAGAAAAATCTCATTGACACTGTTAGTCTTTGGTTTCTAAATCTAATCTTAACCCACTCTCGATTATTCGGCTGTTCTAATCCAACCTTAATCCGAAACACAGCACAAAAATCTAACTTTATTCTTATGCTCCTTTTCAATTAGTACCTTTAGTACCGGTATAGCACAGTTCGACTTGGCTTGGCATGATACGAGTTGTGCTTCCATTATACGTTCAGTAATGGTTCTAGTGGGCGGGGTTCAGCGTTCAAAAATTGACGTCACGTGCCTCACCAGATGGTGGTGGTAATGCTGGTGGTAAGACCCTGAAACAGATTTCAGTACAGGGTGAGAATTTATTTTGAAGTTTCTGGTAAATTAATAAGAATACAAAATTATTAAAATGATTGAATTTATATATATATATATATATATATATATATATATATCCTGCTTATGACATTTTAATGAACTTTAGTTCACCATTAAATCTCTGATGAGACAAATTTTACAAAAACATTAATATTTAAAATTGTATACGTTTTCTTCATCATTTGGTGTATTTGCACTCATTGTGTCTACTTTTATTGTTCAATTTAGAAATGTGGTTTTGTTTCTTGTTGACAGATTTTTTTTTTCATTTTTATTTTCAGCTTTGCGTTGTAACATTTAATTCTTGTTTTGTGATTTGTGCATCTGTGGGTTGGAATAAAGTGGAACTAAAGGCCGTAGCTCTTCTTTAAACATGTTTTGAGGGAAATATTCCTGAGAGACCCAATAACTTTGTGTCTTTTTATGATTTTTCAGATGAGTTAAGTTTAACAAATTATTTAATAGTCATTAAAGTGAAAACAGGATTTCCTGATAAAGCTGGCACATTTTATTCATTTTTAATCTTCACTGATAAAAAAAACAAAAACTTTTTTTTTTATACATAAAATGTTTTTTAAAATCGTTTCCACCGTTTGTCCCAGACCCGTCCTGTCTGCCGGGGCTCGGGCTCCGGCCTTAAGGAGCACGCGAGGCTGGGGTTCGGGCGATCCCCGGCCTCGTGCACTTCAACATGTCGGCAGCTCTTATGATCTCTGTGGTGATCAGCGGAGCTCGGAGCAGGAACACACGAGACCAGTGCCCACCCACCCTGGCCTCGCATGCTCCCGCGGGTCAGCAGCAAGGAGCATCTTTTGCTGTGACTGGTGAAGCTGACCGGCTGAGCTCCATCTAGCTCACTATGAATTTTGGCATCGGCCACCAAGCACAAAAAATGCCTGCACTTCAGTATTAGACTACGGTGTTGTCGTTATTGTTTTTAAAATCTTTAAAATAGGTCCAGTCGCTCCTTGAGTTCAAGTTATTGCAAACGGCGGATCGATTTGTTGTGAAAGTTTCTCAAACAGCCAGTGACTCCACCCCCTGACCAATCAGCGACTGACAGTGTTCTGATGTCACGTTTTGGTGCCAGCTCGACCCGGTTGGAACCCCAGGGAAAATTGTATTGAAAAAGGGGACTGGTTCCACTAGTGGAAAAGCCTTGGAACCGTGCCAAGTCGAACTGTGCTTTACCGTTACTAATAGAAAGGGGGCATTAGTTGGATGAACACTGATTAGTTAAAAAATATATTATTTCTCACCATGCAACACTATTAAATTACCCTTAAAAAGATGAAAAGCACAGCATTTACTTTGATGTTTAGGTTTTTACATTTGTATTTTTTTTATTTTGATGTTATGAGTATCACAGAGCAAATGTCATTGCTTATAGTATTCTCTGTGTCAAAGCTCCTGCTTTGAGGAAGGAGTTTCTTGGTTTTTCACAGGAATAACATTTATTAACTCCTTTGGAATCACTCCTTCTAAAAATACATTCAGGCTCTTATGTCCTAAGTCTGGAGGAAAACCCTGCAGGTGCTGTTAAATCTTGCTTTGGGTTGAGTGTGCATCCTGGAGAGGGGACCTGTTGCCTCTCCGATCTGACTGTGGATACGCAGTAGAAGATGGAGATAGAGATGAGTTGTGTGGAAACAGATTTTGTTGTGCATGAAGATTGTGCAGTGAGGATGGAGCTGCAAGTAGGTGGATGTGGAAACACAGATTTTACTCAATCCTTAGCACCTATTAAGCCGTTATTGTCTAAATATTGTTCTTGCGCTTCAGAGGTGCAGCAGATGTCTCTGTTGTCATAACACTATTATTTGTCAGTGATACAGGCACATTTTACTGCTTCAAGGACCTTTTAGTTATCTTTTATGAAACTTGTTTGCCTGAAAATCTGCGACAGCAAAGGTTTAATACCACCTTTACTTTCCACATCATTTGTTTCCATGCAGCCAGACTTTCTTGTAATCTGTTAAAGTTGTATTGATCTGCTGTTTTTTAGGCTTTCAGAAGGCCCAAAGAAAAAGTTTGAAAGATACAAAAAAAAAGAATGATGACTCAAGACATCTGCACTATATTCAAGCCCAGTAAAAAGTCTCCATTATTAGCAGCAGATGTTAATTTTTCTAACTTGAGTTTGGACATACTAGTGTTATTTATATTTATGCCACATAGTTTCTCATGACAGCATCAAACTATTTGAAAAGTCTAAAAGCTGGAAAACCCTTTTTTGACATTAACATAATGCCACTGGTCAAATAAATAAGAATTTGGACATACCATAAGGAATGCTGCCTTTCATTTCAAAGTTTGAAAAAAGATATGTTGAGAAATGACTGAGTTGGAGCCATTTTGGTAAATTCTTGAGAAATATGCTGCAGTCCAACTTGGAAAGTTTCATATTCTTGATCAGCCACAACCTCTGCCTGACAAGTGTGAAAAATGTTGATAGGTAAAAAACATTATATCATAACTTTACTCAGTTTCTATCTCATTAATCCAGTCACACACACAGTGATCCTACAACTACTGGTAGCATTACCAGATGTTTGTTTGTATGATGAGTCCAGCTACAGGCAGGAGGTGGAACACCTGGAGAGCTGGTGCAGGAAAAACAACCTTCACATCAATGTGAAGAAGACAAAGGAAATGGTTGTGGATTTCAGATGAAGCAAGCAAACCTACCCCCCACCCCTGAACATAGAAGGATCTGCAGTGGAAGTGGTCTCCAGCTACAAGTAATTGGGTGTACATCTGAATGACAACCTCAGCTGTGACAACACCACCAGCCTGATCAAGAAAGCTCATCAGAGACTCTACTTCCTCAGGCGGCTGAGACAAGCTGGTCTGGGAAGCTCAGTTCTCACCTCCTTCTACAGGTGTGCAGTGGAGAGCATCCTGTGCTCCAGCATCAACGTGTGGCATGGAGGCTGTACAGCTTCAGAAAGAAAAGCTATGCAGAGAGTGGTGAAGGCTGCACAGAAGACTGTTGGAGTCAGTCTCCCCACCATCACAGACATTTACACCTCCAGATGCAGGAAGAGGGCCACTTGCATCATGAAGGACCCCACTCACCCAGCACAAACACTTTTTGCCCCGCTCCCCTCAGGCAGAAGGTTATGGAGCATTAAGTGTAGAACCACTAGACTGAGGAGCAGCTTCTACCCTGAAGCTGTTAGACTCATGAATCCCTAACCAGAATAATCACTGTAAGAAAAAAAAATTGTAATACCACTTTAATTGGTGATATGTGACTTGTCTGTGCTGCTGGTCTCTTGCTGCTGATTATCTCATGCTCCTGATTATCTCATGTTGCTGTATTCATCCTTACCTATCTGCTCATCACAGACTCATGTTCGGGGTACTGTTGTTACACCGTATTATTTTATATTATTAGTGTTTAGCGTATATCTTCGTGATAGCTTAGACCCTTATATACTGTTTCTTTTTATACTTTATATTTAGCTATTTTTGGATGTAACTGGGACCCTGAGTACATAATTTCATTACACCTCATGTACCACATGGGATGGAAACGACAATAAAGTTGACCTGAACTTGAACTTGTTGCAGAATAAGTGTAGCTTGTACTGCTGATAGTATTAAAAAAAAGTATTTGTCGTTGTTGTTCACTGTTGTCATCACTCTTTGTTAAATAAATCAGGCCTCTCTTGTAAATGATTCCCCGAGGCTTAATGGGATTAGCCTGTATAAGTAAAGGCTGAATGAATTTAGCTTGATCAGTGTAGCCCTATTTACGCATAAACAATCTGGAAATGTTGGATATGTCTAGATTATTGTGGGGGGGAATGATACTGTAATGCTGCACTTGTTGGATTGGCTGTAGTTTCCCTGCCAGTACACTAGGTGGCGCTGTGATTTTTCTATTTGGTCAGCATTTGACAACGACGGGGTTGGGGGTGAAGCATTATGATAGAAATGTCGGTGGTATTTCATTAAAATGTTTTCCAGTACTTCATGAGATATTTTCCTAACGAACACACACGCACATTTATTATTATTTTTCATCTTTCTGAGGATACATTTTGCTTTAGTTTCTTTACTCTAACCCTGACCCTAACATAAACTCAATTTACACCTTAGTCCTAAACCTATCCTAAAAATGGGGTTACTTTGGTCCCTCTAAGTAGCAGTTGGTCCTGACAAGTTGGTCTGTCTTGGTTAAAATGGTCCTAAAAGATAACAAAACAAACACACACACACAATTTTGTCTTTCTATCATTACAGGGACTTTGCATTGCCTTCCATTCATGTTTCATTAATTTCTCTAGTCTTACCGTGACCTTTATCCTAAACTTAACCATATAAAATCGGTTTGAGGTCTGTATAAGCACAACCAGAATTAATACATAAGGTGCACCTGATTATAAGGCTCACTGTCGATTTTTGAGAAAATTAAAGGCTTTTTTTTTAATACACTTTATTTATACAGGTAGTCTCATTGAGTCACGAGAACTCATTTTCAAGAGAGACCTGTTTTAGGGAGCAGATGGGGTTGAGGGTCTTTCTCAGGGGTCTAGAGTGGGGCAAATTGGGGTGGAGGCAAGTGTGGGTGTTTCGTCTTTACCACCCACATTTTGATGTTGACAGTACCGGGAATTGAACCTGCGACTTTCCGATCACAGGCCCATCTTCTCGAACCTCTGCGCCACCACTCCCCAATGCGCCTTATAGTCCGAAAAATACGGGACATACCTAACCCATTCATTCAACCTGTATTTAGACAGGTTAATCCCATTGAGCCTCGGGGACTTATTTACAAGAGAGACCTGGTTTCTTCACAAAGAGTGATGACAACAGTGGATAACAACAACAATAGACAATCAAAAAAGAGGCATACAATTTTCATCCATCCATCCATTTTCTTTACCCGTTTATTCCATTTTGGGTCACGGGGGTTGCTGGTGCCCATGTCCAGCAATCACTGTGCGAGGGGCGGGGTACACCCTGGACGGGTCGCAAGTCCATCACAGGGACACATAGAGACAAACGAGACAAACAACCATTCACTCTCTCACTCACACCTAGGGACAATTTAGAGTTACCAATCAGCCTAACATGCATGTTTTTGGTCTGTGGGAGGAAACTGGAGTACCCCGAGAAAACCCACGCATGCACGGAGAGAACATGCAAACTCCACCCAGAAAGGCCCCTGGACCAGGGT
Organism: Nematolebias whitei; assembly: GCF_014905685.2. NCBI lineage: Eukaryota > Metazoa > Chordata > Actinopteri > Cyprinodontiformes > Rivulidae > Nematolebias > Nematolebias whitei. The sequence continues at coordinate 25,218,690 of NC_056509.1, forward strand.
TTGAACCAAGGACCTGCTCGCTGAGAGGCAGCAGCTCTACCAGTTGCGCCACCGTGCTGCCTGGCATACAATTTTATTTATTTATTTATCACTCATAACTCTTCCTCAATTCACACCTAAGTCCTAAGCCTAACCTAACCCACCAACTTCTTATGGTCCTCATAATGTAGGACAAATGTACGGTGGCCCTAGTACAAATGGGCCCTACAAGATAGCACAAACACACACACACACACACACACACACACACACGCACGCACGCACGCACACACACACACACACACACACACACACACAAGGCGCAGTTAGCTTCTGTGGGCCTAACCCTAGCAGACTGCTCGGTCTTTTCCAAGGGAAGGAGGAGGAGCAGGAGGAGGAGGAGGAGGAGGCAGTGTTTGTCCTCATCAACGCGTGGCGGCTACAGTAGTCAGCTGTTGGAGACGGGAGGGGGGAGGAGCTGGATGGATGTGCTCCTGCTGGATGACTCACTCCCCCGTCAACCCAAAGCCACACACTCGTTCACTCAGTCCGCTCACTGAGCCGCGCGCGGACGAACACACTCTCGCTCACGCGCAGGCACGTCCGTGTTAGCGGTGTGAGTGAGTGAGTGGGAGGAGGAGGAGGAGGAGGAGGAGGGCAGCGCTGCCTATCTGAAGAAGAGGGGGGTCCTAATGAAAGCGCGTTAGGGCCGCTCAGTGTCTCCACTGGAGGGCGAGCGGTGGCACCAGAGCACCGGGACGCTCCGGGCCAGGCTGGAGCCGGGACAGATCAGAGCTGGAGCCGGAGAGAAATCCCGACCCGGACCAACAAACAGCATCTTTTCCCGCCGTCGGATTAAAGCTCACCGAAAGTCACGTAAGCTGTTTGCTCTTGTTCCTCTTCGCTAACGGCTCGTCCAGATCCTACGGTCGGTGTTGAGTTTGGATGCTGAAGCCTTCTTCATTTGTGCTCCATCACTTTCTGCGAGGCTGCTCGCATCATTCACACACACACACACACATCCTCTGTCTGCCTCACACACACACACACACAAGCACACACACACGCACACACCGCTGGAGGTAGCATTTGATTTGCTAGCTGTAGCTAACCGTTCCAATGGACATTAGCTCTGTGATGGGGCGCTGCTGCTTTTTTTTTTTAGCTCCTCTTTCGGGTTAAATGCGACAGAGTGAGCCGCTGCGGCGTGGAAACCGATTGAAACGCAGGGGAATGTGATGCTAGTGATGTCCCCCCACCCAACCCCACCAACCCCCCCGCCTGGGAGGCTAAACACAGAGAGGCTAGCTGATAGCGGGACAGGGCAGGAGCCGGGGGGAGATAGTGAACTGGACTGGAAAAGTCTCTCACACACACCCCGAGCTTTTTGTTTTGTTTTATATATTTTTTTTAATTTAGGCGCCTAACGATATTTGCATTCAACTGACTGACTTATACCATTTGTAATAAAATGGTGATGTAGTGTGTTTAATATTAAACACATCCAGGACCAGAGGGATGATATGAAACCTGCAGCAGTCCAGGCTGTGAAAGATGTGCTGTGTTTCTACAACCATAAAACACTAGTCCCTTATTTTATTCTGATTATATATGGATGTTCCTCCGACTTTAATCACAATTAATTGAATACAGTGCGCAACTGTAGTGGAATAGGATTATTACCTTCACACAACAGGTGAGCATGGTAAACAGTGATACAAATATATATTTATTCTTCCTCTTCAGAGGTCTCCACATCGAGTCATCCTCCATCTTTCTCTGTCCTCTGCATCCTCTGTCCTCACTCCATCTACCTCCATGTCCTCTCTAACTGCATCCATATATCTCCTATTTGTCTTTTTCCCGGCAGCTGCATTTCTAACATCCTTCTACCAATATACCCACTGTCCCTCCTCTGGACATGTCCAAACCATCTCAGTCTGGTCTCTCTAACTTTATCTCCCAGTTCAACCTGTGCTGTACCTCTGGTGATCTCATTCCTAATCTTATCCATCCTTGTCACTCCTAAGGAGAATCTCAACATCTTAATTTCTGCCGCTTCCAGTTCTTTCTCCTGTCTTGTTGTCCATGTCTCTGTCTCCAGACCAGACAACATAGCTGGTCTCACCATTGTCTTGTAAACTTTACCTTTGACCTTTGCTGACACCCTAATATCGCAAATCACTCCTGAAACTTTTCTCCACCCACTCCATCCTGCCTGGACTCTCTTTTTCACCTCTTTACCAAACGCCCCATTTTCCTGTGGACCCCAAGTACTTGAAGTCCTGCACCTTTGTGACCTCTGCTCCTTGTAGCCTCACTGTTCCACCGGCCTCCCTCTCATTTTTTCTATCCAAATATGATCTATAGATCTGTTTCAGAATATAAGTATGAAAATATGAAATAAATGTAATGGTTATAGGCGTTGTCTTTGGCCATTCCCCGACATCCCTCGAGAATGTTTACGGATCTCACCGGAGGAAACTGGTTGATTATTCCATCCTTATCAGAACTCCTACAGTGTCCTCGAGAGCGTCCATGGACATTGCTCACCGCTCTCGTCGTCTCCCCCCTCTGCAGAATGTCTACGTCACTATGTGCTTGTTTGTGTTAGGTGTTTTTTAATATTAGAGTTTTTCTTCTCAGCCAAGAAGAAAGAGTCTGATAGGAATTTTTTTCGCCTCCAATTCCTACATGTGTCCAGTTTCACTACTTTTTGTCTGTTTAAACAGATCTCACTTGTAAATGAGCCTTCTAGGCTCAATGTGACTTATCTGTCTAAATAAAGGTTGAATGAAATTTTTTTTTAGGTAGAAGCATGTTCTTTAGCATAACATGTTTATAATGAGATTATTTCCTATTTTGTTTTACTGATTTCCTAATTGTAAAAAAGAAAGAAAAGCAAATAGACTAATCGTAATATTTTTAGAAGCACAAATTGTTACTACACTACAAAAAATATAAACTAGGGGTGCACCGATTGCAGTTTTCTGTCCGATCACCGATTTCTAAAAAGTCTGACCTGCCGATACCGATTCTGTTTTATAAGCAACACTGTCAGATGTTATAAGGTCACAGTGCACCTTCAATTTTCCAATATTATTTTGTTGAAAAACATACTCTTGAACAATATCCTAGAAACAATACAAACTTGTTTTAACTGGCCATGAGGTAGTGCTCTGAAATATAAATGAAGTTCAGACAATTGTCGTTAAAATGACAAAAATCTGTAAAATCGGTTTCTCATGCAAGTATCGTCCGATTTCCCAAAATTAAGGAAATAGGGGCCTATAAATCAACTGGCCAATTTATCGGTGCACCCCTAATTAAACAGTTTTATAACCTTCAAAATATATGCAAATTATGATGGAAATTTGGACAAAAAAAACAGAATATGTTAGAAAGGCAAATAATCCAATTTTATTAGTTTGTGGGTAATGCAATAAAGTAAATAAAAGCCTAGCATTTGGTGAAGGAATGCATATCACCCGCTGCGTTTAATGCCAGACCTTTAAATCATTATTGTCCTGCATTGAGAAAGGACAAAGTTGTAGCCACTTTAGCAAAAATATTAAAAATAATGTGATGTGCAATCTCATAAAATGTTGCAAGACATTGGTTCAGACTGTGTGGTGACCAACTCTCAGTTACTATCACATTAGTGTTTAACTCTATTTCTATAATTCACTGATTTATTGCATTTATTGTGTTAGTTGAGGGTGATTAGTTGTGGCAGCCATTTTGATTTGGGTTGACTCCCAAAAATAACCAGTTTTAGACTTGCATCCAATTCTGCTTCATTCAAATCCGTGCATGAGAGACTGTGGGAAGAGACATACGCACAAACACACATGCGAGAAAACATTTAGTCCTTTTGCCTTTGGTGGCTGGCATGAATAAATATTTTTGTGGCATGTTTTCTGAAATATTTATGTTTAATGCATGTGTACCATAAATGGCATTATTTATTCCAAACACATACATTTTATTTAAACATTTACTACATAAATGTAAAATGAAATAAGCAGGATTTTCTTGGCTAGTAGACATATAGTCAGAAAAGGGACTGGAATCTATAAACATTTGTCAACTTTTGTACATTTGAATCTTTATAAATTTAATAATGATGTATTTATGTAGCTTCTCTGATGATGAAGCCATTAACAGGTTTCTTTTTACAAAGCACGTCTTACCAGAAGGCGGACGTATAATTCATATTTGCTCAGGAACAATATGTGGGTAACTCCAAATGTCTATTTGCTCTGCAAACACGTCATAATGCACGATTTTCAACTGGTTTGACAGCCCCTAAAATTAAATGTTGAGTGTTTGCAGAAGGTGCGCGAAGGACTATTGTGTCCACCTCTACTTATTTATATATATTATGAATTATATTTGCACAGAGAGCTGATTCTGGTCTCGCAAAGTGCTCCGTTGTATTTCAGAACATCGTAAACGTTGTTCTTCTCAGCAGTTTGAATAAAGGACCACAGAATGTGTAAGTACTCATTACTGTAAAGTCAAAGGAGGCGGTTTAACGCTTCTTTCGAACCGTGTTTGTCCTCGGCTACCTGCGAAAGTTTACCATCATTATGTGAAAGAAAACAAACGTTTCTGTGGTGACAACAGAGACACACTCCCTCACACACAATCTTTTTACCTGTAGCTTTAACCCAGACTGGGAGGCAGTTTGATGAATAGACCAAGGAGCTTGAAGCCCAGCTGAGAGCGTGCTCCTGTTTTATTCTTTTCTCTTTTTTGTTTGAACCAGATGACGTAAAAATTATTTTTACACTCAGTGGTTAGAGACTATTTTTGAGAGTATTTTTTATCATCTGTGTCTGTGCTCAGATCTCAGGTTCTGGTCAATTTAAACGCACTTTAAGTTCAAGTATTTTTCTCTGACTTGCCGTTTCTCGTCTGATTAATGTGCCCACATTTTTACAGTTTTATTATTGAACTCTTAACAGAGAGAATGCAACAAAAACGGAGAAGGCAATGCATTATTAATCTTCAATTTGGTTTATAGCTTAAACGTTCTCAAGATTTATTGCAATTTTTTGTTTGTTCTTCCAGCTTGTCACAATAATAAAAAAAAAAAAAACATCCAGACATCTCTAAAAGACAAATAGAAAATGTGTGTTTGGACTTATGGTTAAAGGGACAAATGTAAGAAAGAGTAAAACATCTAAAGAGTAAAGGACTGCTTCAAGGATTGCATATCACCCGCCACATGTCTTGTCAGTTTTAAACTAAAATTATCTTCTGATGAGAAGGAACAGTTCAAACTGTCTTGGTCAAACCGTGTAAATGTCACTTGTGATCTCACAAGATGTGTTAGCTCTTGAAGTATGTCTTGTGAATCACTCTCAGCTACTACCACATCAAATCTTAGCTCAGTATTTGTTAAATTGACTGACTTATAGACATTTACATGTTTGCTAAGTTTGATTAGCTGTTGTGGTCTTCTTAAATTGTGTTGACTTTATAATTATTAACAGTTGATTATTTATGCTCTATGATTTTTTCCCCTATTAAAAATCCATCCAGTTGTTTTCATCAGACATTTTTCTAACAGACAAGGGCAGTAGGAATATTTTTCTTGCCTTATATGTGTTGCGATGGGAGATTTTAGAGTAGTGACAATATGAAAAGCATGTAGGCCTGTGTTACTTAGTGATGACTTTATGTTTTTTATTTCTGTTTTGGTAAGAATCTTGTTATTCTGTTTCCCACAGTGACAAACTTGCCAACTTTATATTGATTTTACTTTCTTCGTGTTGGACTTAAATTAAAAGTCCTTGCATTTAGGAGGTTGTTGTGCTCCATCATGCTTTGTCTCTTGTTTTTTTTATACCTTGTACTTCTTCATTTATGTCCATATCAGTAGAATTTTCTTCATTTGTGTTAGTTTAAAAAAATATATAAAGCTGCCATGTTTTCAGGATGCAGATCAGTGTGTTAGACTTAAGACTTGACTTGTATTAAACTAAAAAAAAAATGTGTTGCACTCCTAGATTTCATTTTTTTAAAGTATTTATAAAAAGCAGATGTATTTTATGCAATCAGAGTGTTTAGTAAAAAAGCATGGGATTGTTTTGTGGTAAGAGTAGGTATAATATTACATTACAGTCCAGATGGGACTCAGACAGAAGTGTGTGGGAAATGTGTCCATGTATTAGTGTCAATACTGGCAATCATCCATAGTGAGTTGGAAATATCAACATATTGTATCTTGGCAGAAATCCAGCGTTGAGCATCTTCAGTGTAGTTTCTCCTCAGCAGAAGCCGCCACAAAGTTGCCAGCCATCCTTACGGATGTTTGAACGCCTCTCCAAAAGATCTGAGTGCGAACGCTCCAGGAGGCAGATGGATTCAAAGGCCATCAGACGAGCATCCTAGCACACTGACTGACATATTATGTTGAAAACATGTTGCGTCACGCCGCTTGGCATGTCTTCCCCATTTATATTGTGTTTGGGAGAGGGGAGTAGTGGGATACGGTATGCGCAACCTCTCTCTTAAGTTTGAAGAACTCAGCCAAATAAGTCCATATTCAAGCCTTTGTGATTTATGAAATTCTCTCCCTTTTTTTTCTTACAGTCTGTCCTTTTTTGTCTCTGCAGGCTGAGACATGAGCCTCTCCTGCTGAACGAAATCGATGCAGAACTGGTGAGTCCTTGTTGTTTTCATTACGTGCTGGTTAGGCTCTGCCTAACAGCACCACAGACTTTGAACCGCCTGGTAACAATTGCTGAAAAGACTTTTTACAGAATGCAAGTTACTTCTTGAAATTTATTTTATTTCATCCAGACCTTCTGCCTCCTCCAGGCACATTAATAACCCCGCCTTCCTTAGAAATTGCTAAACTAAAATGAACAAGAAACATACAACCTCCTGCTGTCCTTAGGCATAATATGATGAGTTATGTAATCTCTAAACTCGCCTTATCCATCTCCATCTCTTGTGTTTAAGGAGGCCTCATTAGCATATACAAATTCTTTTTGCTCCTGAATGTTTAACATTGCAAACAAGATGCATTGAGGGCTGGAGACAATAAACATTTTATTGAATTTGTGTCGAATGATGAAAGTAACAAAGCTAATCTCTCAAAGTATCATTCATGTGAGCCTGATGTGCGGCGTTTGCTGGTCCAGTGCCAAACATTGCTCACTGATAAGTAGGTTGCTAGACTGCTGCTGCTGTATGCTTCCTGCCAAGCTTGACATTATAATGAAGTTGGAATGTGAATGCTTTCTGGAATATGTTCTGTATTAATGATCTATTCTGCATTATTAATGTGTAGCATGAGTGCTATACATCTGGCTGACTTTTATAGGCTTTGAGTGTTTGCTTTTATAAAGTAGGCGTTATATTTTAATCATTCGTAAAGAGTATTTGTTTCACGTGTCACTGTCATGTGAGAATGAATAACAGGAAAACAGATTTACTGTGCTGATGGAAAGCAATCCCCGATATGGTTTAGAAAGATTATTGATGTCCAATTGGAACGTTTTTGAAAATAAAACTTGCAGGACCTGACATGCTATCATTTATATATTACATTTAAAGACGAAACACAATAACCTAAATCTAGCTGACAGAGAGGGGAAGACTAAACAAAAAGCACTGAATATTCTGCCTGAAGGACACTCAGAGTGCTTTCCACCAAGGATAACAGCGCAACAAGTTTCTTTTGCTCATGTTCAACCTTTAAATTGCATAAAGTTTTGTTTTTCCATTATCTCACAAGCAGACACAGTCCTCCTCTTTCACAAATAGTTTTTATTTTATGCATTCATTTATAAATATAAAAAAAAAACAGTAGTTTTTTTGTTGTTGTTTTTTTTGCCTATAAATAAGAATAAATTTAAAAAGCTGAGCTGGAAGATAATGAGGAAAAATAGAGCTTAAAAATGCCCAGTGGTTGTCCTGCTTGTAACTGAAGCTTATCAAAGAAACCCCTCATCCTCATTATCAGTTTAGTTAAATGTCATTTTTAACTTATAGTGTGGCATTGAAGAAAATAGTTTGAAGGTAAAAACCTTCTCAGTTCAGTTCAAATTTTTACAAAGCTTGTTTAAAATGCACAGCTTCAGACGTACCAATAAGATGGATAAGAATATCAGAAAAAGTATTAAAAATGTGAATCCTTCCATCTTTTACCGCTTTTTCCATTTTGGGTCATGGGGGTCGCCGGTGCCCATGTCCAGCAATCACAGTGCGAGAGGCGGGGTACACCCTGGACAGGTCTCCAGTCCATCACAGGGACACATAGAGACAAACAACCATTCACTTTCTCACTCACACCTAGAGACAATTTAGAGTTATCAATCAGCCTAACATGCATGTTTTCAGTCTGTGGTAGGAAATTGGAAAACCCACACATGCATGGAGACAACATGCAAACTCAACCCAGAATGGACCCCGGCCGGGATTCGATCCGGCGACCTTCTTGCTGAGAGGCAACAGTTCTGCCAACTGTACCACCCAGCTTCTAGTTCCTCTATTTGATTTTAACCACTGAATATCTTAAAAAGGGAACTTAGTTTTTTGATGAGAATGAGTAACAACATAGCATGCAATAAATGATGACTAAACTTGATTCAGAATATTTTTATGCATTTTTACTAGTACTGTTAAAGTTAATGTATTACAGAAATATAATATTTCTTTAAACAATTTTGTACCCATTTACATATCCCTGCGCCTCAACCTAGAAAGGAAAAATTACTAAAGAAAATGGAAGGACCAACAATAACAATGATGATAATAATAATAATAAAAATGTGGGAACAAAGTAGTTACATGGCCCTGCCCTGTCACTTATCAACAGAACCACCACTTCTGTTTGCTTCAGTAAAACATTTATGAGCTGTATTAAATGTCATCTGATGGGAAAAATAAACTGCTTTATAATAAATCACTTTTAGAATTCATCAGCTGACGATATAATGTGTCTGCCGTGGTAAACTAACTCTGCTCCCTGTGATATGTCAGCGACTTAGCTCAGCAACGCTCAGTTTAAAACAGAGTAAGAACCCCACCATGCAGAACAAAGCCATATGTACTACACGGTATTTCAGAAGACTGGCTAGCCCAGTTTCTGTAGACTGCCAAAGCGCTGCACACATTTACTGCAAATAATGCAGTCGTAACAGTGCTTTTCATTCATGAACATGCTGAACAGAGACTCGGATATATTATCTGCAAGAAATGGGGTAATATTTTGGTGGAATGAAGTTGTGAAAAATAAAACTGCTTATAAATGTTGTACAACCAACCTCTGCAGTGCAACCATTGCCAAAAAGTTAGTTTGGAGCATCTGAAGTTTTTGGTAAAATGCATTTGATTTAAAAAGAAATTCTTTACTCGATAAAATGTTATTTCTTTATACACGTACACTTTCATCAAATGAAGAACTGAAATGAAGGTCAGTGTTTTATTTTAAAATTGAAAAAGTCACATCACTCCACATAGTAAAGATGCCAATGCTATCAGGAGCAGCTGTCATGCTTCAGCAATGGCTGGGTCATCGGTAGAGTCAACACACCTAATCTCCCACTGCAAATATTTACATAGATCCAACACCCTGTCGCACCCCCAGCTTCATTTCCAGACATCGACATTCACAGAAAGCGTGTTTGTGACAGTCACTCTATGCTGAATCAGTAACAAGTGTCACTTTGAAAGGAGCACGTTTAAATGTAGTTTAGATTTTTTTTAACGTCTAATGTCAAGAAACTTGATTTTTGCTATAAATAAAGCTATTGCTAAAGTTCTTAATTGTAGGACAAAGATTTGAATGTTTTTAACCCCTCTAATAAGAAATTAGTTATTTTATTATCGACCGCCGCAGAAAGGCACAAAGAAAATGTGTTTTTGCCTGAGTCTTTGTGTGGGTTACAGTTATTATTAAAACGTATCAAGACCCACTGGACAAATTTTAATGAAATTTGCAGAAAATAATCATTGGATGTTCAGCTATAACTGATTAATTTTTGGAATCAACCTGATTCATCTGACCCTATAAAATACAAGTATTGCTATACCTTAGTCAATTTTACAGGTAATGATCTAAAATGTTGTGTGTTAGTAGCTGAGACTGATCTCCAACAAATATTCTGAGTCATGTACAGATCGTAGAAGCCTGACATCTTGACATGTGTGATTTAAATTTGAGGTTCGGCCAAAACAGCTACGCCTTTCTCATTTCTCAACATATCAGCTGATCTTAGTCTAAAACGTAAAAAGTAATAAGATCTAAGATATGAACTAAGAAAAACACTAAACTAAGAATATGATGAGCACTAGTAGTACAAAAACAATATGCTGAACAACAGCAGCATGAACATTAGTCTGTGTGAGCAGATGAGTATGAACCAGTTACGTTTTTAGAGAGAAGTACTGCTCCATTCAAAGTGGGATGGATTCCATCTCTCCGCATCAGATCGGGTTTTCCCCAAAATCCACTCCAGTTGTCTACAAATCCTATGTTGTTTTCAGAGCACCACCTGAGAAGGGGTTCTCTGCAGACCAAAAGTGGGCGTTTCTGGAGAATAGGCGTTTGTAGCGGACAAACACTGATTGGCTAGCTGTATTTTCTGCTCTTTACGTAAGTAACGTCAGCTCTTTTGTAAAACTGAAGGTTTCTAAGAAACAGCGTTATATCTGCTGTCAAACACAAGAAGATTCTCTTGTATTCTTGGTTGTTGGCTGCACCTGACACAGGTTGCCTTGAGTGTGGTCTGAGTACAATGAAATATGAAGCATCTGAAGCAAAACCTGCTCCCATTTGTCAAAAAGTCTGGTCTCAATTAAAGGCCATGAGTCCTGTAACGAGATGACCCAAAACAAACGCTAAAAACAAAATTTGCTCTTTAGAAGTTCTTCTATGAGATCTGATCTATGAAAGGAGCTGAAACATGGAGTAGGCTTGACCCTTAAAATCTGAGACAGCTGAGGAAGTTAACCAGTAAACAGAAATATCTACTCCAGTTGCAGAAATCTTACAGAAACTGACAATCACTCATCTGCAGTGACTGCTTTAAAAGGTTGAACAAGAACATCTGAAGTTAAAGGTAATTTCCTTTGTCCCAAAGCCAGTTTAAGGATCATTATTGTTTTGGTTACTTTGTTTTTCTTTCCAACAATTTTCAGCCAGATCATCTGGACAGTTTCTTTTTTTGCTGAAACATTTCATCTTCCATCCAGAAGGCTTCATCAGTCAATGAAACACACAACACAAAACTGATTCTTCCCCCAAACAGCTTACTCCAAAGTGGAACAAACCAGTTATGTTGGTGCTAAGATGGTGTCTTTGGCACGCCTCCTCTGGAGCCAGTCCTCTTCCTCGTTGACAGTCATGTCAAACTGGTTCAAAACCAAAAAAAGTTGTTTTTTTTTAGTTTTGAACCAGTTTGACATTCAATGTCACCTGCTCTGGCCCCTGGAATGCATTTGACTGTGGTTTGAGTCACAGGTGCCACATTTCGGACTATGGAGCTGCCAATAGCGAGAGCCTGCTCCATGGTGGGTGTCTCACTAAGCACAAACAACCAATTTGAATATTGAACGGATCAGCGGTTGACCAAGGGCTTGGTTTTAGTACTATTTTTTTCAATGGAACATCATCCAGTGGGCTTGAGGTTCATGACAGCTAAGTGTAGGAAACTGATTTGAAATGTGATTTTGAACAGGAGAAGAATAATTTGAAACGTAATTAAAAATGTCATTTGAAACGTCATTTGAAACACGAATGGGTCCATGGTTAACCGGGGGTTTAGTCTTAGCATTAGGCTTACTTAATAACTGCAGCTCCACCCCACTCAGCTTGGTTTATGGGACCACCTTGTTTGAGATTCCAAGCATGTTGCTCCCAGGGTCTGATATTGACATAAGCAGACAGCAGCTGTTGATCGGCCAGCGGAGGTACGTCACTGGATGACCCACCTAGTAAAACTGCAAATTGCATCTGAACCTCCACATCGTGTTGACGGACCTCGCCACAAGAAATGAGTGCATTTACAGAGAGATATTGGAGATGATGGAGAAGCATGGCTACACCCAGACTTAAAAGCAGTGCCGAGATAAGCTAACGAAATTCAAGTCCAATTATAGGGCGATTAAGGACCACAACAGGCAGAGTGGCTCGATCACAAAAAGACCAGTTACGATCCCACCCACTTTGCATTGACAGTCCCACACACTTTGTATTGACGATCTCGGCCAGAGCGAGAAAACAGGTCAGCCTCCATTGTAGTGGCAACTCATCTACACCTGAGAAGAACCGAGAAGCAGAGAGCCGAGTGGAGCCACACTTACCAATGGCAACGTGGCAAAAGCAGTGGCACTTCTTACTGCTTACAGACACAGAGATCACTGATGAGAGAACATGCGTCTTCACTACATTTGTAAGAGTGGCTGGAGGGGGACTACAATGGCAGGGTATTCTTCGCAGACACTCAGCCAGCAGCAGACTTGGGACAGAGAGAGGGAAGCGTTCACTGCTACGCCAACAGATGGGAGCTGCAGTCATCGAGTCAATATTTACTCTTTCTTGTCAAGAAATTGGCAGCCTTAGTAGCTGAATCAGTAGCAGGCTGCAGGAGTATCCCAACGGATGTGAACGAGGTTTTGAGGAACAAAAACAGCCCTTTGGCAATGAAGATTGTTTCTTGGCTCCACGTGTGGGACTAAAAATACATTGGTTCTCCTCTAAGCTCTTCTGTTAAATGCACACTTTCTAGCAATGTGCACATTCACTTTACCCATGGCTCAATCCACTTTGGGATTACATGTGAACATAATTTGCACTTCCAATTAAACTGTCGACCTTCGCTCCAGAATGCAAAGTTTAACTTTATACCATCCTCCCCTGGATTGCTATTATTACCAAGCTAGGCCAATATTAGATAATTATTTTTACAAAACAACGTTGGTCACTGATATCAGCAAATTTCTAACATTTATCACATAGTCAGTGAAGTGTTCAAGACAGATTTATCTAATAAGTCTACTTTTTGAACTGGTTTATGTGTTTGTAACACAGTCCAACTTGAGTGTTATTTTACTGCTTATTTCAAAGTTTGAAAAGAAAAGCATTTGCTCTGTGACACAAATAAACCGTCTCAGAAAGGCGTTTTTACATCTGTAGAAACACTTTTTTTATAACGGGAGTGCCATCCATTTACATACAGACGAAGAACACTGTCAGACGATGAGAAGCTGCTGAAAACAAAAGAATGCAGCCAGGGTTAGCCCAAAGCATCCTGACAGGCCTCCAACCCAGCTCTGGCACATGACTCGCTGGCCAAATCAGATGACTAGATAAACAGCAGGAATGTTGCTTCTTTCTCTTTCTGCAGCATCAGTGTCAGTTTGGAAAAGGAGAGAGAGATGGTGTGTGTCTGTGTGAAGCTGCATTGATTATACTGTGGCAATGAAAGTCTGGTTAGGTCACTGTTTGGCCAGGGGTTAAAGAAAGGCAGATGTGAATTTGATGAATGAAAGTGACTACAACATGGCTGTGTGGGAATTTTGTTTGTCAGAAGTGTATTTTAAATCAGACAGCGAATGCATAGGCTATGTAATATTTAATAGCTTAGCTTGCTATTTAGCCTGCTCAGCTACACTAAACTACATAGCAGAAAACATGGCACAGATGTCTGTATTTTATTATTGGATTGCATAATCTATTGGCCCCAAAGCCAGGTTCATGCAGATATCCTCAGCTGGATTATCATCACGTGTAGATACTGTGGGTTTTATTTGTCTGCCTTTTTCTCTTTTTTGCAGAAAGATGGCTTTTATTCTTGTTTTGCTGACTATCTTCAAAGATTACAGTCCTTTTTTTTACAGTCCCCTTTTTTTTGTATTGAATTTTTTTTTAAAGAAGTACATGCAGACTATCAAACAGATGTTAGAAGACTATAAAACACAAAGCATAACACGGACATTTGTTTTCGTCACATCTATTTCCAACCACTGCAAATATTTGTCATGGAGCCCCAATCAATATTTCATAAGCCTTTCTTTGCATGTCATCTATGTCCTCTTGGCTTCTTACAGCAATCTATTAGATGGTTATCATAACAAACTGTGAATGTAAAATAAAGTGTCACCATCCAAGTGCATCATGAGACGAGTGTTGTAAATCCTTCTTTGGAAAATGATAGAAGACATTTCGCTCTTTCATGATTTATTTTTACAAGTGGCATTATACAATTTAGATACATTGACTTTTTTCGACCAACTTTAGCTGCTTTTTTAAATTGCTTTTTGTTTACCCACATAATTCTTAAAACAGAGAAGAAGAAAAAAAATCAGTGCTTTACTTTTTTGAGTAAAAAAACAGATTTGATAGGGTTTTGTTAACCAGACCAAATAAAGAAAATTTCCAAACATTCATTTAATAATGCAAAATTGTAATTGCAAATTACTTTTGTTTGAATATATTTGGGGAAAAAGGGGCAGATATCATAAGATCTATTTTTCTTCTGCTGCCTTTCATTTTATGTTTTGATTGTATATAGATATTTTGTTTTTAACGAAATGGATAAATTTCTAAATAAAAAAAATTGCATGCAATATGACAGACCACACTTCTCTGTACTCTGTTATCCTTCATTTAGGGTAAGGGTATTGAACATTAGGCTAGATCAACTGATAAATATGCTGAACTTTCATTTTTATTAATAAAAACCATAGCAGCTTTATTTATAGAGATCTTAAAACAGCTACAGGACTGAAGTGCTGTACACATAATAAAACAATCACACACACATACAATCAGTCCAAATGAAATAAAACCAACTAGATTAAATAAAAAATTAAAAAAATATTAAAAACAAATAAAAGTCCGCATCTCATATAGTGTCAAAGGCCAGGGAGAAGAGATGTGTTTTAAGAAGGGATTTAAAAACAAACAGGGAAGAGGCTTGTCTGATGTCCAAGGGAAGGTCATTCCATAATTTTGGAGCTGCCACAGCAAAAGCACGGTGTAAATGTAGACAGAAGTACTGCATTTAAAGATGAAAAACTCAAACTACGATATTTTCAGTAAATTTCACTTTGGCAGATGTAAAGCAGCTGCAGTTTGATTGTCACATATTTTTCTATCTTTGTTCAGGAGCTTGAATGGAATATTGCAAATCGTCACACTGGATGATGACCTCATACATTGTAAATAAAAGGGCCTGAATGGGGATGGTCTTTGCAGGGTCTTGATGAGGTCATCAGACATCTATTTATAATGCAGTGAGCTCTACAATATGTGTGATAGAGGGTGATAGGTCGTGGAGGGTCTTGAGTATGCATAAAACATCTTTAGTGAAGCTGTTTAGAATATCTTGGGGATGCAGGAAATAAAGCCATGCATAATAAACCTATGCAATTACTAAGAGTGCAGCGTCATGATTTCCTTCACACTAAAGGAGGTTTTCCAAATTTGTCTCGATCCAGCCTCATAGGCCTTGTAGTTTGTAGAGTGTACATCGGGTCACCATCCAGTGTGAAAGGGGCCTTTGTCAAATAGTCAACAGTTCCTTCATGCTCCTTGTTTTGTTGCATAACACAAATGTAATCATATTTTGTTTTATACATTATATTTGACAGATTATTGCAATCGAATGCTTGATGTAAATTTTGTGCTTTGTTAAATGTGCACCATAAACGTATTGTCTATCAAGCACATTAACATGTAAACTATCATTTTAATGTCCTTTTTAGTTATTTCTGACAAGTTTGACATTTCTTTGTACAAAGTATGCAATTTAAAACACTTGCGACAGACAGGTCAGCTAACCAACATTTGCTTCTTAACAAATACATTATAAGCGCTTTCTGTTTTTATTTTATTTTATTTTATTTTATTTCTATCTCATTGTAGTTCTCCAGCACTCTCCCTCTCATACACAGCATGCTATAAGGTTTGTAATTTATTGCTCCATCACCAAGCTCGTGTCACGTTTGCACTGATTCCTAATGGAATATGCAGAGAGCCACAGAGAAATTACTGAAAGAGAAAGATGAACCCTGTTTTATAAATTCAAGGACTGAAAGGGGCTTAAGTAACATTAAAGTGTTGCATGTTTGCAGCTTTGTGCCGAGGCTACATCCCAGCAGTCCTTCATGTCATACCAGTACAAATTATACTGTGTAATGGCTACAAGTATTAGCTGGGGTTGAATGGCTTCCTGTTATTGGTTCCTGCTAATGTAATCCACTAATTAGCCAGAATAATGGTGGAAAAGGAGAGAAGTGCTCTCCCCGTGTGTGAGAAAGATGTGCATGTGCCGATAGACCCCGACCTAATTTTGTCCTCATTAAAGGCAGTCGTCCATCATTCTCCAAGGCCAATGGAGTAATGTTCTCTCTGTGTTGCTTTTCTATGATTCACTAAGTAGAAAAAAAATCCTCCCTCTCACCTTTTCTCTCTGCCTGGATTTTATTTCGCTGGCTGCCTGCCTCTCGTGGGCCCTCGGGGAGCCGGCTCCTGACAGCGTCGCGCAGAGAAAATAAAATTGAAAAGTCTAAATGGATTTGAAATGTTTTGGTGTCTGTGCATCTCTCTCTTTGTCTGACTGCCTCCTGCTAGACTGTTCTCGGCCTTTCTTTTTTTTTTATCTCTACCTTTTATTTCGATTTCCTCCATTTCAAACTTTATGTTCTATTTGAGATTGTTTGGTGGCTGAATTCTTGAAAGATTTGCCAGTTCAGGATTATGAGAGAACCCCATCTGCTCAAGCTATGTGCCAGGTCTTAGGTTGGACCAATCGGCATCCTTTATTGGCTGCAAGGGTAAGGTTCTTTGATGGAACAATAATCAGAAAACATCTGAAGAGTTAGAGCCACGCTGTATGAAAAATAAAATATACAGTACAAACAGTGCAAACTATAGGAGTAAGAAAAGTTTATATAAATTTTGGAAAAAATTAATCAGCTCACAGTTTGAACATTTTGTGGTACATTCTCCAAAAGTCAAAACTGTGAATGTGTATTAACATATGAAATATTTTAAAATGCCAGTTCTGCTTCATAAAGTCCAGCTGTCTGTGACCCGTTTAAACGATGAAAAATGTTTCTACTATAAAGAACTGTAGTCTCAGAGAAAGCTGGGTTTTCTCACTCGTTTCACCAAAATACCATTGTTGTCTGTGTGGGTTTTCACGTTTTTTCTAACCTTGTCTACAGTACAAGGTACAGCACTATACAGTCAGAATCAGGGCACATTATTCCTGATTCATCCTTATGCTTTGGTATTTCCAAAGCTGTTAAAGGAGTTACAAATCATAATAGAAACAGAAGAATAATGGACCAAAACTAAAAAAGGTGCTTCAGTACCGTACTTATCCTTAAGTACACCTTAAGGTTAGCATAGACTCTCATAATGTTTATTTTAGCTGCAAATCAAAGAGCGAAACAAGCTTTGATACCTGAAAAAAAACTATCCTTATTTCAAATGTGTTGCCTGTGGAGCAAGTTTGTTGTCTTCGTTCAAATCAGGAATGCTGTGACCTAAAAGCCTGGCAGCCAGCGACAACAATAAGCTGTAGCCCAAAATAATTCAGAACATGTTGTTTTCTTGTGTGGGTTACATGTAGCGTAAACATACAAGAAAATCTATATTAGTTTGTGAGTTTAAAAGCTGTTTATAAAATATTGTTGTTTTTGGACAGAGCTTCTTTGGATTTCTATCTTCCATCTGCGTCCAGTCCGGTCACCCCCACATTAACCCTCTCAGAAACCCCGCCACCCAGCTGCATGATAAACAAGGGGAGGGGTTTTCTCATAATCGCCTTCAGTCAGGGAGTTGATGCTGTTTAATGTCTCTTCACTCTCAGAAGAGCAACATTGAGGATGAATATAGCTGACATGAGGGACAAAATGAATGTGTCCTCTCAGTGCACTGGCAGGTGCTGCTCATGCATCTCACAGTGAGGCCCCACAGAGAGACGTTCGTCAGCTTTTGGGTTGGGTCGATTTCCTGGGGCGGGAGCATATGCTGTTAGCTCTCGAACTGCCATTCTCTTCACTTCTAAAAGAATTCAAGATATTTTGGGGAGCTGTGCTCCATCGTATCATTATGGTTTTATAACTGTAACAATTATGTGCACATTTGCAATAAAATGCCACTATACACAGTCTAATACCTCATTATTAGAGTAGCTAAATTTTTTGTTTAAAGGTTTGTCATATGGATGAATAAAAGGGCACATTACTTCAAGAAACTGCTTTTACAGGCAGCATCATTTATGCAATTTCTTGTGTTATCTTATGTCACGTCTTGTGATCCCTTTGGAGCATTGTGTGGTGGGTGTGTTAACACAGGTGTCCTTTTAATCAGGACCCTGCGTGTTTCCCCTCCCGAGCTGTCGCTTGTTGAGTGATGATGGAGGACCTGCCACTGTTTGCACCATCTAAATCCTGCGAGAGGCAGGGGGGAGATTAACAGCCTCTTACCTGTTGCCCTAATCAAAGGAATTATTACAGAGCTGCTGGATGTTACTCAAAAAAGCACCTTCTAAAAATACACACGCATTTGTAAAACACGTACACAGGTTTAGGATGGGGACTGATTCTGTCAGAGAGCTAAATACATTCATCTTTTGTTTGATGCTGTGTATTCATCACTGATCTGTCCCAGCCATGACACTTGATAGTTTCCGTGGTAGCCCCTATGAGCATCAGTCGCAGACCATGTTATACAAGATAGACGTAGCTTCTGTGACGTCAGCGGTTAGATAGTGAGGCTGTCATTTTAAAATTTGTGTTTTGGCTGCTGTTCTCCTTGGGGTTTAAAGCTACAAATTAAAGTTTAATTCCTTTGAGCTACTGAGTTCAAACTTTGCTCAATCAGTGACGTCACTCATTTAAAGATGCATGATATTGGACTTTTGGCCGATATCCGTTATGTTATTTATTTGTCCGATAACTGATACCGATATTTTACATATGTTCCTTTGTCAGAACATAGCCCTCTTATTTAGGCTTATTTGCTACAAAGCTTGCGCAACAGCTGTAAGAGCTGGTGACATATATTCAGTAACAGCCATATGATATGCATAGCACTTTAACTTGTATTAAATGAAAAGTGTTAAATGTTATTTATTAGCATTAGACACCTGTGATGTCTCAGTTGTGGAGGTTTGTTCCAGGTTCCTAGCTGCAGTGTGGGATCCTCTGCACTCCTGTGCATGAAGGACAGCCTTTTTAAGTTCAAACTTCTTGTCTATCCATTGTGCTGTAAGACTAATCATGCTAATGGGGCTAACACAACATCCAAATGTCTGTGGTCAAACTCACCCAAGTCGTGCTATCGGCTATTAGCTTCTCATTGACGTCAGAAATGACGGCTTGTAACTCGGGTAAGGCTACATTGGAAAAATATGTCCGACTGGGGACGTTGTAGCGAGGCTCAACATAGTCCAAAAATCTTCGGAATCCGACATCCTCAACGAAAAAACCATCCACACCACGGACAATTTGAATTTTCCTGTCTGCTATGAAATCAGGTTGACGCGCGTTACGTCATCACGTTGTGCTGCCGCTGCAGGCATCCTTGTCACTGGGTTATCATGCAAAAACATTGGCTTTTATATTGGTGAGTTATTTTGATGGAATGGCCGATGTCCGATATTGAACTTTAACACTAATATAGCCGATACCGATACCATGCCGATAATATTGTGCATCCCTACCCTCATTATTTTAAAATTCCAACTTAAAGTCCCTGGATTGTTTTCATTAATCCGATAATCAACTATTTAAGCCAAAAGAGTTTCTCAACCAGGTGGTGAACTGGTTTTTTTTGTACTATGTAGTTGGTACTTTTAACAGGAGATTGTAAGAGTAGTATTTTCTTTATGAAATAATCAATAACTCACAATTTTCTAGTTTTCT
The DNA here is from genome assembly GCF_014905685.2 of Nematolebias whitei. Taxonomy (NCBI): domain Eukaryota; kingdom Metazoa; phylum Chordata; class Actinopteri; order Cyprinodontiformes; family Rivulidae; genus Nematolebias; species Nematolebias whitei. The sequence continues at coordinate 25,238,571 of NC_056509.1, forward strand.
GGGCAGAACAAACAAAACTTACCTGTGAAATAAACAAGTTACAAATGGACAACTTGTGCACAGGCAGAATAAAAAACAGTATTAGTTTTAGTTTTGTGGAAAGTTTCTATACATATGACATGGCTCTCCCTTTTTTTTGGTGCAGAGTGCACCTGTCCTCTCTGCTGGTTAAAGAGGCCTGTGAACAGCTCTCATCCCGTTGGCCCACTTGACTTGTCGAATATTTGATCCACATAAACTGTGGGAAAGGCTCATCCACATGTAGAGGAAAAGAAAAGGGAAAGACCATGATGAAAGCACATTAATATTAACTGTGAAGATAAATTTTTGATCACGAGTCATTTTTATAGCTCATTTCTTTCTATCTTCTATACATCAGAATAAGTTTCAGTTATTTTGGGGGTGATTTACTCTCACAGATTGAGCTACCCCGTTTTATATTCTGTACACAACTGTCAGTCTTGATCACAAAATAGATTATGATTAGTCCATGTGTGTATCTGCGTAGGGAACTTATTGTGTATTACACATTCGATTATTATATGACTCGCTCATATTTCTATTCTTCTCAGCTGAAAGGTTGCTGTCAGTCTTACAAAGGCATATTTTATGGTTACCTTACTTAAACAGTAAAAACAACAAGAGTTACCGCTCATCTGAAACAGTCTTCATCACAGCTATAGCTCAAACACTGGACGGACTAGGTCTTTTAAAATTAATTGTTATGTAACTTTGAATTATTTATACTGCTTAGCTCCTCTGTACTGGTGTTAGAATGATTGTTTTCTCTTTGTTTACCTCCTCTTCAGCATATTTACAACAAGCAAACTTTGCATGAAATATTTGGCAGTTTTACACCAGATATCCTTTCTGACACAAACTGGGATCAAAGCTGCAGTTTGTTTTGATTAGCTTTGGTGGCCATCTTGAATGACATTGACCTCAAAAGTTAATCAGGTGTGGATGTGCATTCAATGGTTTCTTTCTCAGAGGTTCAAATCTGTTCAATGGTTCGTGAGATTGTTAACAAGGTTGACTTCAACTGAGGTGCCTTTCTTGATGTTTGTCTTGGGGAGGACACTCAGATACTAGCAGGCCAAATTTTAGCTCAATATCTGTAAAACTGACCATTTTTGTGTTAAATAGCCATCTTGAAATGGGTTGACTTTAAAAAATAATCAGTTAGCGATGTAAATGTATTGATTACTTTCAGAAAGTTTGATTAAAATTTGCCCTGGGCTTCACAAGATCTTTTACTTTCGTTCAGACAAACCAAGACATCTTTCGTTGTGAGTGATAATTATAGCAAAAGAAAGATCAGATTCAGATCTATACCCAGGCTCACAAATAACAGTTTTTTGAGGGGACTTTGGGGCGGTTGTGGCTGAGTGGTTAGAGCAGTCGTCCGCGATGCAAGAGTTGGGTTTCAATGCCACCACCAGCAGTCACATGCAGAAGTGTCCCTGAGCAAGACACTGAACTCCTCATTGCCTCTGATGTGTGGCCCATTGTATGAATGTGATAAAGCACTGATTATTCTTTGTACGGAAATAGTAGAGTGCTGTATGAATGGGTAAATGAGGGAACAGACTGTGTTGTAAAGCATTTTGAGTATCTCAAAAGGTGCTATATAAGTGCAGTCCATTTACATTATTTCAAAGCAGTCATCGAATCAATTTTGTTCACTTTAAAGAAATGCTTCGAACATAGCAAAAGCTCAGGCCCAGTCACATTTTCTGAGGGCTTCCCAAAGAAATTCAGCTGTAAAAATGATGTGATAACCCCAGACATAACAACAAGCTGCAGCATGGGATCTTTTCTTCACTCGTTTGCTAAAATATTTCCTGCTCTGTCTACACTTATCTGACAACGTTTATCTTGTAAAGGGATTGTATAAAGAAACTTACTGCCCTGTTCCTGTTCTGGGCAAAGTAAAACAGGGCTGTTATGATGAGGTGAGGTGGGAAGATTTGCAGAATCTCTACAAAGTGCAGGAAACGTTAAAAGAATTAGTCTTTGGTGCAGACATAAGGAAATTATCATAGAATTATTTGCCTTTCTGTCATTCCAGTTGTGCCTCTTTATGTTACGCCTCTGCTCGTCCTTTTGACCCTCTCTTTGCTTCACATTTGCATTCATGCTCCTAGCTGACTGTCTCTAATTCTCACTCCCATACCTGTCGCTCAAAGGCTTCAACAGAGCACATGCGGAGGTTGGCTTGGTTTGTCTAATTTGCCAGCACTCATTTTGACGAAGGCTGCCTTTCTTAATGGAAGCAGCTTCTTATTAAAAGTTTATTTAGCAGAAGGCAGAGGAATGATTAAAACTGCACTGGCCAAATAGGATGAGGAGAATTAGTACAAGCAAGCGATTAGACCCGACTGTGTGTTCATGTGTGCATTTGTGTGTCAGTGTTTCCCCTGAGGGCATCACAAGCAAATGCAATATTACTGTAAGTGTACAAGATGAAGCTTAATAACAAAGTTAGCACATCAGAGGCCTGCGAATTACACTTCACACACATTATTATTTTTTTTCTTGTTTTTCTTTTCAGAGCAGACCAGTGTTATCCTCCAGCATCTCCCCTCCCCTCAGTATTCTGATCCTCTGTCTGTCACCCGGTAAGTACTCGCAGATTCACCTCCCACAACTATTACAGAGACTTTAAGTGTATTTCAGTACTTTTATCTACTGGTAATCATCAGCTCACTGTCTGGCTTCAACTGCAAATTTATGTCACCTTAGTAAAAACAGAATTTCTGGTTAATATAAATGGAAATGCAACAATTTTCAGTCAGGTCATCTGGACAGTTTCTTTTTTTGTGCCAAAATGTTTCACCTTCCATCTAGAAGGCTTCATCAGTCAAGGAAAAACACAACACAAAACTGATTCTTCCCCCAACAGCTTACTCCAAAGTGAAACAAACCAGTTATGTTAGTGCTAAGATGGTGTCTTTGGCACGCCCCCTCCTCAGGTGCCAGCCCTCTTCCTCATAGACAGTCATGTCAAACTGGTTCAAAACCAACAAAGTCCATACTCAATAATCCAGGTATACAATCCAGCAACTGTTGGATTGTATACCTGGATTATTGAGTATGGACTTTGTTGGTTTTGAACCAGTTTGACATGACTGTCGACGACGAGGAAGAGGGCCGGCACCGGAGAAGGGGGCGTGTCAAAGAGACCATCTTAGCACTAACATAACTGGTTTGTTTCACTTTGGAGTAAGCTGTTGGGGGAAGAATCAATTTTGTGTTGTTTTTCCTTGACTGATGAAGCCTTCTAGATGGAAGGTGAAACATTTCAGCACAAAAAAAGAAACTGTCCAGATGACCTGACTGAAAAATGTTGGATTGTATACCTGGATTATTGAGCATGGACTTTGTTGATACATGGAAATGCTTTTGTATTGTTAGCCAATATAGATTAATAAAGCGGTATTGCAACGTAGAAAGTATTTTCTATATATACTGATAGATCGATGTTTCCCCTACCATTATGCAAGGAGGACACCCCACCTTGTCAACAAAACCAAACCCCTTACCTACAACAACATTAACAACAAAGTCATTTTTTGACATTCAAAGTATCAGATATATATTTTTTATTTCTGTAATTTGATACATCTAAAACCATTTTACTCTCTTATTCTAGTGTATTTAGTTGGGGAGTAGTGGCACAGAGGTTAGCGAAGGTGAGCCTGTGATCGAAAGATCGCAGGTTCAACTCCCGGTACCGACAACATCAAAATTGTTGATGGGAATGGTGAAGCACCCATACCTGTCTCCACCCTCATTTGCCCCACTCTGGGCCATTCAGCATGGCCCTCAACCTCCCCATCTGCTCCCCCGGGCACCCTAGATAGCAGCTCTCTGCTCCACACAGAGGGCTGTGGTAGCTCTGTGGTCTATGTTGCGTCAGGAAGGGCATCTGGTGTAAAAACAATTGCCAAGTCTTCATGCGACTCAGTTCGCTGTGGTGACCCCTGACAGAGGGAGAAGCCGAAAAAATAAAAATAAAAATTCTAGTGTATTTAGTTATTACTGATACTTGCAAAATAAATCACTTTTGCACTAAGCACACTGCACACTTGTTGAACTTAATTATAGTTAGTTAGTTAGTTAGTTAGTTAGTTAGTTAGTTAGTTAGTTAGTTAGTTAGGTAGGTAGGTAGGTAGGTAGGTAGGTAGGTAGGTAGGTAGGTAGGT
>NC_056509.1:25242788-25283203 GCF_014905685.2 Nematolebias whitei
TAGGTAGGTAGGTAGGTAGGTAGGTAGGTAGGTAGGTAGGTAGGTAGAAATATATTTCTGTATGAAACCAAACTATATTACATATTTATATTGTTTTTCATAATTGAGAGAAGCATTCAGCTGACTGTATCTCAAGGTCAAGGTTTCTTTATTGTCATTCACATCTCATGTGGTGGAATGAAATTGTGTACACAGGGTCCCAGTTACATCCAACAAAAGTATAAATTTTAAAGAAAAACAATAATAGATCTATGATATTAACTAAGAAATATGCTAAACTAAGAATACACTAAGCACTAATAGTACAGAAACAATATGCTGAAAAACAGCAGCACAAACATGAGTCTTTGTGAGCAGATGAGGACAAATGAACACAGCAGCATGAAAAAATAGATCAGCAGAATAAGATCAGCAGCATGGATAGTCAGCAGAACATAACAACAATCAAGTGGCATTACAGTGATTTTTTTCACAGTAATTATCCTGATTAGGGATTCATGAGTCTAACAACTTCAGGGTAGAAGCTGTTCCTCAGTCTAGTGGTTCTACACTTAATGCTCCTCAACCTTCTGCCTGAGGGGAGCAGGGCAAAAAGTGTGTGTGCTGGGTGAGTGTGGTCCTTCATGATGCAGGTGGCCCTCTTCCTGCATCTAGAGGTGTAGATGTCTGTAATTGTGGGGAGGCTGACTCCAACAGACTTCTGTGCAGCCTTCACCACTCTCTGTAAAGCTTTTCTTTCTGCAGCTGTGCAGCCTCCATGCCACACGTTGATGCTGGAGCACAGGATGCTCTCCACTTCACACCTGTAGAAGAAGGTGAGGATTGAGCTTCCCAGACCAGCTCACCACAGCTGCCTGAGAAAGTAGAGTCTCTGATGTGCTTTCTTGATCAGGCTGGTGGTGTTGTTGCCACAGCTGAGGTTGTCATTCAGGTGTACACCCAAGTACTTGTAGCTGGAGACCACTTCCACTGCAGATCTTCCTATATTCAGGGGTTGGAGGTAGGTGTCTGTTTCGTCTGAAATCCACGACCATCTCCTTCATCTTCTTCACATATGACAGCCTGGATGGGTAGCTGCACAATCATACATGAGTAGGGTGAACAGGAGAGGGCTCAACATACAGCCCTGGGTGGAGCCAGTGCTGAGGGTTATGATGGAGGAGGAAAAGTTATGGATCCTCACAGACTGCGGTCTGTTTGTTAAGAAGTCCAGGACCCAGTTGCAAATGGAGGGGCTTAGTCCTAGTATGAGTAGTTTGTCCATCAGGGTCTGGGGAATCATGGTGTTGAATGTCATCATGGTATTGAATATGGTCTGTTAATATTAAACAGACATTCAAGTCAGTGCTCTTGCATGCGCTCAGGAAAGCATCTGCAGTAACCAGCTTTAATTTATAATTCCTGCTATCTGTTATTGCCAATTACAGGGCGTGTTTACTAGAACCAAGGGAGTTGGTGGATCTGTTTTTAATAGTGTGTATATGTGTATTCGTACGAATGTGTGTTTGTGGTCTGCCTTTGTTTAGAGACATATGTTCTTCAGTAATGCCTTAGGGAATGATGGGACTGGGTGGGTCCCCGTGAGTCTCTGTGTTGCTATAAATACACACTGGGATCCCATTTGAGGCGTCAATTTGAGTGTATGTCTTCTTAATGCGGCTGCAACCAGTTGAACTAGAGGCTATTACTGGCCAGCAGCGTTGCTATGGAGACTGGGGCATCCGAGAGGAGCACTACATCTGTAGGTTGTTTTGTTTGTCAGGATAGGTCTTCCTGTTTCAGTCTCATGCCTTTCCTTTTTCCTCTGTTTGCCTAGTAGTCGAAAACTCACTTTCTCTGCCAGGGAAAAACGAACGCTGACTGAGGCTGTAAAGCCTTTAAAAAATCCCACGTCTGTCATGATTAGTGCTTTAGACATTCATAAACATGGCACTTGAACATGGAAAATTGGCAACATTTCAGCTGCCTGTGCTCAGTTACGCTCACAGTAGACCCTCGGGGTGTCAGTCAGTAGGGACCAGGGGACTCTATTTACTTAGCTTACCACATTGGAAAACTCACATTTTAGGGAAGCATTTAACCCCTAGCCCTTCTTGCTCCCTCTCTCCACTGCTCTCCTCTCTATATGGACATGTTCTATTTCCACAGCTCCTGTCCGCTGGCTGCCTTATCCTCAGCTCAGCAGGGCACACATGTTCTTTTGATAGGTACTTATTTGGGCAATGGGAAAACTCCTGTAATTTTGAGCTTCTCCCACTCTCCCCCTTTGGTGTCCTACCATCCAAACCCTTGTATGTTTTACCAATTTTTTCAGTCTCTAAAATCATAGATAAAAATGAGACGCAGGTTGGAGTGCTACATCCAATTCAAACATTTTATGTGTGGCACAGCATGGTCCCTTGTGAAGTTTCCAATAACTTAAAGCATTTTGATTTCCTTAAAGTATTTTCTCTGGCTCCATATGGTACACTTCAGTAGTAGCCAGCACAAATGAGTTTTCTTACTTACCAAGTCCAATAAGCATGTGTTAAATTATTCCCTTAGATTAGCCAGCACTGTGTTTGTATCCTGAATTGTTTTGTCCTTATTTGGGTACACCTGGTCTTAAAGAGCCTTCAGCGGTGCATGTGTAGCTGGGTAAAACAAACCTTTGACCTCCTAATCCGATCTAAATGAGAATGTCATAGCACAGCAGTACACAGCAGCGCAGGTCTGCCTGTATGATGTAACAGTCATTTTGAAATATTTTGGTATTTTTTACTCTGCTGGCATCCCTTTGCAAAGGCCAGTTACCTAACTCCATCCAGAAATATTTGCCCATGCCTCTCTCTTAATTATATTGTGCAAAATTTGTAGCCATTAATTTTAAGATTAAAATAAGCCTGGAGTTACATTTTTGTGTCCTCATATGGATCCAGTGGTGCTGCATGTTTGTAATTCCCCCCGTGCCTCCTCAGGGTTGACTGCTTCTGTTAGGCAGCTCAATAAAAAAACATTATAGTAACAGCAAAAAAAGAAACTATCCAGATGACCTGACTGAAAATTGTTGGATTGTATACCTGGATTATTGAGCATGGACTTTTTTGGTTTTGAACCAGTTTGACATGACAGCTGACAAGGAAGAGGGCCGGCATCGGAGGAGGGGGCGTGCCAAAGACACCATCTTAGCACCAACATAACTGGTTTGTTCCACTTTGGAGTAAGCTGTTTGGGGGAAGAATCAGTTTTGTGTTGTGTTTCCTTGACTGATGAAGCCTTCCGGATGGAAGGAGAAACGTTTCAGCTAAAAAAGAAACTGTCCAGATGACCTGACTGAAAAATGTTGGATTATAGTAACAATTTTACTGTTTCTTCCAGCAACATGCTTTTTCTATCTGTCATTTTCCTGCTTGATCATTATTTACCATCAGTAGAACAGAAGTTTCTGTCTGGTTTCTCTCTGGTCCAGTAGATTATTTATTCTTGTTTCAATTGTATATCAACTCCTCACCATTCATTCTTATAAAACACTCTTTTTCTGTATTCTTTTTTGGATTGCATTTCCTCTTGAAAATTGGAAAATTTTACATAGGTGAAATATTTACTTTTTCATTAAATAGTTTTGTAATGCTTGTCTCCACTTTAGCTATTATTCTACTAATGTAACCCTTTTGCGTCTGTTACACAAAAAATAGATAACAGGAAAATTTTACCCTGAAATTATGTTCTGGTTTCAGGCTCAGATTAAGTTTGGACCCGCTGCTTCATTATATTCAGGGATTCCCCCTGACTGAGAGCTTTATCCTAAAAAAAAAAAAAACATAAACACGCTCCAAAAGTAGCGTTTTAACTGGTTACTGTCAATATTTAAATACTTGATAGTCTGCTGGGGTGATAAATGGAGTTTTGGCAACAAAAGGGAATACCCAAAGAGGTGAGTTCATCAAGTACACATCAGCTCTGATGTTTATGGTTTTTACTTCAGCCTGTCCTAAACAGTTGTGACCTTATCCTGCCCGATGTGTCTACGGTGGAAAATAAGAGTTCTAGCATTTTGCAAGGCAGTAGTGTCAAGAGTGTTATTTATTCATAACAGTGTGATTACAAGAGCCTGGAGTTCAAACATTCGGTCCGATACAGCATGTCCACTCAGTTAAATTATGTTAAGTCTATGGCAATACACGTTCAAGAGAATAAAGCAATATGGGCTGCACAATACAACACAGAGGTTAGCACTTTCCTCACAGCTAGAAGGTTGTGGGTTCAATCCTTGGGGTCTTTCTGTGTGGAGTTTTCATGTTCTCCTTATGTTTGGTGGGTTTTCTCCAGGTAGTCCGGTTTCTTCTCACAGTCCAAAAACACATGCACATAAGTAGGCCTGTCACAATAAACAATAAATCAGTTAATATCATGATAAATGAAAATTATCAACCTCATTTTCATTTATTGGTTTTATTGTTTCTTTGTGTCTCTCTCTTTCTGAAGACACTGGATGACAAAAAGCTCAACTCTGGTGCTCTTCACTGACCTCTCCCTTTCTCTTTTCTCTTTAAAATCAGTTTTAATCATCCAAAATTGCGTTTTTGGATCATTAAAAGCAGCTAAGCTATGAGCTAAGCTAACAGATTGATCTCGAGAAAAAACCTCCGTCTTGTCCAAGCTCCAAAATTTACGGTAGAAACCCATGCCTTCGTGGAAAAGTTGTTTTTTTCTGCAAAAAGAAGCTGAGAACTTGTTTACTGGTTTTGAATTAAAAGCTTTGTGTGAAAAATGCTATGCTAAAGAGCTCAAACCACACCGACCATCCGCCATTTTGAGAACCGAACAGAGACAGCCCATGTCACGTCAAGGAGCCTCCCTCTCATTTTTCTTAAAGAGACACGCTGCTCGCTCCCTCACTATCCATCCTTTGGGTCATACAGTCTTATACTGCCATCTGGTGGCCAAAAAATGATACTACATGCAAAACAAATGAACCAACATGTCTTCTTAAATTTGACAGTAATTACTAATTATTGTCAAATTTCAAACAATATTATTGTTTATCTCAATAATTTCTGAGACAATTAATCGCCCATCAAAATGTGTTATCGCGACAGACCTACACATAAGGCTGCCTTCAGACCCAGGCTTCCCTTGCAAACAAGATCTGTGCTCTTAATGGGATTTGCCTGGTTAAATAAAAGTAAATAAAATTATAATAATCATTATATATGTTTCTGTGGAGCAGTGATAAAATGATCAAAAATAGGATAATTTATTTGTGTCTCATCTTTTGGAGATTTTGGAGGCATGACGCAAACATACAACTTGGTACATACAACACCATATGTGCAACAGTGCTACTAGAACTGTAACTCCTGCTTAGCTTCACTGCACAATGTTTCATATTAGAAACCAGTTCATTGTAGTTGTGCATGTGCAAATGTTTCATAGCAATGCAAAGCAGGCAATTAAGGGGAATTGTGTGGGGAAAATAACAAACTGAATATCTTTGTGATGATGTAAGTGTAAAAAAAAAAGAACTGTTTGTATTGGACCTTGTGCAAATAAGCTAACTGTGCTAACTAGCCATTATAAAGTTTATGACGATAATCAGGTTGATGTGCAAATGTTGGTAATATGAGTACCGGTAGTACTGCTAACCAAGTAGGATATCTTCCCTCTTTTTAATGAAATTGTTACACGTGCAATATTTTTAGCATGTCAAAAATAAAATTAGTTGAAAGTCTTTGTTATAAGAAACTCGTGCTAATGCTCATATTTACACCTCTGACTTATGGTACAGTAAATGTACATACAGATGTTTTTTGTGTGTCTGCATATGCATTCAGTCAGCCAGTTTGCAATTCAAGCTAAAGCTAATTATGTAACCTACAAAAGAGAAGCCTCAAGTGAGCACAGAGATCTTCATCTATAAAAGGAAAAGAGGGTGATAGCAGAGGATCATTTGGCTAGAAAAAAACACATTCCTTTCCTCAGAGGAATATTTCTTTATAGTTCCATATTATTACTACAAATTTTTTTGGTGAGCAAATATAGCCGAACAAAAGCATATATCAGCCAACTGTCTAAGAATTTTACCAAAGTTATTGAATTATTTCTTGATAGGTTGTACCGGAGGGAAAAAACTTTTTTATTTACACATTAAGGTTGTGTTATGAATGTGTAAAATAGTAGAAGTTCTATTCTTTGAGCTATTTGACTCACCAAAAGGTTTGTCACGGTATCGTTTAAAAAGTAGCTGGCACTTTCAGAAATCATGGCTTAAATTTGATTGGCTGTTTTTTTATCTTAATTTATTACATGCAAGCTTTGAGTATTCACATTAAAGGAGTCGTGCCAGTTGATGAAATTAAGCTAATTCCGATTTTACTTTGTAGAAGTTTGAAAACGTTTTCTTTATTTTCTTACGATTAAGAAATACTTTCTGCGTTAGATAAGATGCACACATATGAAAGTCAAATCTCAACTGGCTGTGAACAAACTGGATTTTCAGTGTAGATCACTTGAATCTAGCTATATTTTTAGCGTTTATTTTTACCAATTAGTTATTGGTTTTACTGTTTAACTTTGTAACCCGCTCCACAACTGACTCAGATTATTAGCCGACACATTGAGCTTTGCTGAATCAGAAGGTGTGACAGCCTGTGAAATCCGATATCTTACGCCGTGTGGACACAAGCAAACACACCAACAGGATCTCCATCCTTAATAAGCACTTGTTTAGCCATCGAACACTTCTCACTCTGCACCAGCTTCACCATAGTTCACCATGAAACCAGACACAAGCAATATTAAACAACGATGTGGGCTGTTTACTTAGAGAACACGTGTAATATAAACACACCTTCCAAGTCTGTCGTTAAAACAAAGACTACTTTTATCGAGTGTCAACACTCCAAGTTTATGATAATCCACTCGGGGACTGAGAGCTGTGGAACTGATGTGTAGAGCAAACTAAGGGAAAGCATGTCATGCTAAGTGGATTCTATCATAAAGTAAATGTTAACATTAAATCTAATTTATGGTAATTGAACAAACCTCCCACCACCAGAAGGTCATAATCTGCTTCTCATACTGAATGATGGGTACAGTTGTTGGCCTTGGAGCAGCAGCATGTTATACTTTGCTGCTTGGTCACGATGCGTTATGTGAGGATTTCTTTTGTATCCTGGTTGGTGATATTTAACATGCAGCTTTACTATAGGTAACCTAAACAAACTTGCATGCATTGCATTAAATAAGTGTAGTAAAATGTATAGATAAATATACATTTATACTTGTGTATATAAGCCAAGATGGGGTAGAGGCAGGGCAGCCGACTTGGGACCCCAAAGTCCCAGTTCAGTCCCCAGCCATTGCCACGTGTCGTGGTGTCTCTGAGCAAGACACGCAGTTTCTCCCTGTTTCTCCCCGGGCGCCTACACAGCTGGAGCGGTGGGTTAAACCCAGAGAACTAATTTTGCCATTGTACGGGACCATGCATTGATGACATAGCACTTCATTTACTTTATTATATTTTGTATATTTTGGTGCTAATCTTCCCACTTTTTGTGAGTTTTAAGCTGTTGTAAAAACTTAGTATACAGATATCCGACTCACCTTTAATTATAGTATTAATAATAATAGATATATGCAATACAATAATACCTTCACCCAAAAGCAGCTGAGATGGACTCCAGTCCTAAACAAGGGGGCATAATGGATGACTTTTAAACTGATATAAACATAAAACACTATTTATTTTATGTTAAACTCAGTCTGTAACATTTGAAATTCAGTGTATTTTCTAAATATTTTATTAACTGTTTTGTAGGAATGAACACATTTGTAACATTTATTCAAAATATGCCTTTTACTATTAACAAATCTGTAGCATTTTTAAAGAACCTATTAAAAATAAAATCTTCCAATCAAGCCCTGTTTGCACTAATTGTTGTATTTGTAACATTTCAGAATAACTCTTAACTCTTGCAGATACAAAATATCAGTACTGTAATATAAAAAAACAAAGTGACATTTTTAAATGAATCATGTGACATTAGTATTGATCCTCAGATCTGCAGCATTTTTAATAATAATAATAAAAATACTTTATTTATAAAGCCCTTTAAAACAACCATAGCTGCAACAAAGTGCTGTACATAGAAAATCATTTTAACTAATCATCGCATTTTTTACTCTTTTTAAATAAATTATTCTTCACATATTTCATTATTGCTTCTTCAAGAGCTCCACACCTCAAAATGCCTCATGAAAAACATCTGCCTGCTCAAAGCTGCCTTTAACTCTGACCTTCTTCTGCCTGTTGTAAGCCACCAGGGAGCTAGTTAGCATTCAAGTTAGCATGTTATCTGATGAAGTGTCTCTCCACGTTGTTTTGCTGTCGCCACAGCCCACTAATGAGACACAGACACACTTGTCTTTCAACACCGTGAAAGACCTTTTCCTCCCAGTCGCTGTGCAAATGTTTTTTCTTATGTTTTTTGCCATTTTCCCCTCTAGGAGGTAAAACTAGCTTGTAGTTGTGCCGCTGAAGAGATGGGAGTGGTCTACGCATGCTTCTGAACTTTGACCCCAGCCAAGATTGCTAAATTGTATGCATAAAATTATTCCTTTTTAAAAGTTTTATTAATCATTTTCATTTCAAATATCCATCCTTGCAAATGCTATTTCTTAAATTTAAAAATATAATTAATGACGTATCCTGACACATGCTCAACAATTAATGACGATTTTTACGTGGTGCTCCTTGATGATGAGTGCTATTTTTAGAACATGCCCCACGGGCGAATCAAGAGGTCCCTGCGGGCGACCAGGTGCCCGCGGGCACCGTGTTGGTGACCCCTGCATTAATGTCTTCACAACCAAACCATGAAAACCCTGCACATTTATGTTCACGCACTAGTTCATACACTGGTATACGTACCGGTACATATACTATGATATGCTGGCGTTTTTTCATGTTTCTGTCTTTTGTTTTCTTGTGTAGGCCAGTGTGTCTTGAGACAGAATAAACTGTAAACTTCTTTTCGCAAAGTAATGCGGTCACTTTTTGGTGGGAACTGCATAAATTGTATATGCAGTTGACCAATTTGTTCTCCTAAGTTTTGCACAACACTTGAAGAAAAGTGTTTTATAGTTAAACAACTTGTGACAGGTGAATATTTTCTCCCCATCATTTGAATTATTTTGCACATTTAGGTTGTCTTGTCTTTGTTTTACCCAAAAGTTCGCAAGTTAGGACCAATTTTGTGCATCGTATTTTTGATCTGCTCTGGGATTGGGCACCTCTTTATGTTTCATTAAGTCTCTGCACAACTGAACTGAGAGCTTGGTTCATATTGGCTGTAAAGTCAGAACTGTTTTAAAACGCTGTTCATAAATTCTGTGGAAATAAATTTGAAGCTAAGCCAATGGGCAGAGAGTTTGCAGTTCAGTTTGTTTTGGATTTTATTGTAGGCTTTTTCAGGTAAAGAGGTCATGTCTACCTCATTGAGCATGGATGTCCAGTATTAAGTTGAGAAGTTTGTAGTTGGGTGTGAAACTTCTGAAAGAATAATTATCACCTCCTAATTGGAGGCTATGAATGGATTAATGACCAACTTTTGTTTGTGAGCTGCGGTTTCAAAGTTTACTGTGTCAGTACCTTAGAGTTTGGTTTATGAGGTGTGGAAAGCTGAATAGTAGACTGACCTTTTTTAAAATATATTTCTGATCAATTTTGGCTCATTTCCAGACTCCTGATTAGCAGTGCTCCCGTTGGCTGCCAGCCAATCAGCTGATAGCTCACCAAGCTGGCTAATTTTTAAAATAATTATTTGTTTGTAATAAAAAATTCTGTACTTACAAATTACTATGTATCTGTGTACATTTTTAAAGCTTACAGCATATGTTTTAAAATAACGTGAGCATGGAGATGGAGAAACCAGTCCCAGTTCAACTGAACCGAGGATCATCTCAAGTGTTTGGCAAATATTAGCAACGTAATTGATGATAAAAGCATTGCACTGATTAGATGAAAACAAGGCTCATCCTGATTAGATTTAGCTTGATGGATAAGATGTTTTTCACGCTGAACCTGCAGGAAGTCATTTCAAACAGCTTGAAAAAGCACAAACATTTGTCATTGTGCGTTACGGGCGAGCTTCAGCTAATCAAATCAATGCCATGGAATCAATGATAAACTGTTGCAGAAGTCAGTGGGGAAAACATCTTTTCAACCAGCAGAAATGCTTTTGTTCATCTCTAGGTGATGTTATAATCATCTGCACTAACTCTGTAGGACGAATCACAGTTGGTGATCGTCACGCCAGCACTAAAGCTTTTTCAAAGATGACCAAACAAGTGACTTTGAGGTAACTCAAGGGAACATGTTTTTGGTTATTTGATGTTAGCTGAGTTGGCATCAGCTGATATCAGATGCTGAAACAGTGTCTAAAAAAATAAAAATTCTGATTGACTGACAAAATCAATCAAATGTTGTCTAAGATGAAAACATACAGTATAAAGGAATAGCAACATTGTGACCAATTAAGGCTTCTGGCTTTGTACCTAAATGGCAAAAGTTTTAAATGCACATGTGAAGACCTGCTTTAGACTAACTTTAAGTCAAAATCTGTTTAAAGTCATATTTTAGTTAGTTTTGTTATTAAATTATTCTTTGTGTGCATGCTTGTTAAGCCACCGTTAAGGCTAAAATTTGGTGTGGTAGTAGCCAAGAGTGATCCGTAACACATACTGAAGGCTGAAAAAAAATGTAATATGGCCACCAAAACACATGATGTCCTGCAGTCTGTGGACAATTTATTATTTGAGCTCTAACTCTGCAACCTGCAACCATGTAACATAGGAATGCCATACTTCACAGCTGGACATTTCATGGGTCAGCAATAATGTTTATTGAGTTTAGGGTCATGAGGTCAAAGGTCAGGGTCGTCACTTATTTCTTGTTTTTATATTACCATAATTTGTATATAGAAATGTCAAACTTCTCAGTTGGATACCTCATTGGTCAACAACATTTGCTCTTGATTTCAAGGTCACGAGGTAAAAGGTTAAGGTCAAAAGTCACCATTTATTTTAAATAGCTCTCGTTTTATTACCGTTAAACATAGAAATGTGAAACTTCACTGCTGGACACCATGTAGATCAACAAAGATCACAAATAATTTTTATGATCATGGGGTCAAAGGTCACTCCTTTCTTTAAACAGCTCTAAATCAGGAAACCTTTCACATAGAAATCTCAAACATGGCAGTTGGACACCATGGGTCAACACTGCTCTCTATTGATTTTATGGTTAAATAACTGTTAAACTGGATTTATTACAGTTCTTGCTCTAAGCTAGCTTTTTCATTATTTCTTGCTAGTATTTCACTACTTCTGGCTCTAAGCTATTTTTTTATTCTATTTTTATTGTTTTAACTACTCGTAGCTCTTAGCTAGCATTTACCTGCTTTTTGCTAGAATTTCAGTATTTCTGCCTCCAAGTACTTCATGCTTTTTTGTAAGCATTTTGCTAATTCTGTGTCTAAGCCAGCGTTTTTATTACTTGCTAGGATTTCATATTCTAGTTGCTAGCTAGCATTTTTCTGCCTTTAGTTGGCATTTCACTACTTCCACTTATAAGCTAGCCTTATGGTGCTTTTTACTAGCGCTTTGCTACTTCTGACTCTAATCTAGCTTTTCCTGCTATTTTGTAGCATTTTGCTTCTTTTGTCTCTTATCTAGCATTTTCCCATTTTTGCTTTTTCTTGCTTTTTTGGTAGTGTTTTGCTACTTCTGGCTCTAAGCTAGCATTTTCTGCTTTTTTGATAACATTTCGCTTCTTTTGATTCAAAGCTATCATTTTCCTCCTTTTTTGCTAGCGTGTCACTACTTTTAACTCAAAGCTAATTTTTTTCTTGCTATTTAATATCGTTTTGCTTCTTCTGGCTCTCAGCTAGCATTGTCCTGCTTTTTGTTAGTATTTGATTATTCTGCTTCTAAATAGCTAGCCGTTTCATGCTTTTTTTTGCTAACATTTTACTACTTTTGGTTCTAAGCTAGCATTTTCTATTTTTTCTGTTATGACTCAGACTAACTAAAACACCTGTGGGTATGGGTGCAAGGCTCATTTGCTCAGGCAACTCATTTGTCTTCATCTTCTCTACATGTGCTCCTCACTCCAGAAATAGATTTTACTGTTTAGGAGTATGAAAGATGGTACTTTTCACTTTGACTTTTTTTGCTCTTTCACAACATGGCGACAGGTAGAGTTGCATTTGTGTCTAAAAATCCGACCCGGCCCAGACCAAACTCATATCATTTTTTCAGAGCCCGATCCAAAACCGACCAAATAACTGTGTTTACAAACCCGAACCTGAAAAAAAAACTTTTTTTCATTAAGCTTTTACTGCTTTTGTAAGCAAATCATTTTGACATAATTTAAAAACATGTTTTAAAGATAAGAAGATATAAGATTTCTTGTTTATTAACAAGAGTCAGCAGATTATTATAGTTATTATGATATAGTTATTGTAGTTGTTAACAATCGTCGGCCGTGCGCGTCCGCTGAAGCAGTGGCTGCAGCTAAGCCGCAGGTGGGTCACTGGCAGTCATCCATCTGGACTTTTTTATATCTCTTTCAACCGGCCGGTCAGTGCACGGTCAAACGGCCACGAGCGGCTGGTGGTGATCCAATTTGGATTGTCAGCTGCATGCGCGCGTCCGCTGACGCAATCAAAAGTCCAACACCGACCCAGCCCGCCCATCCAGCACATTATTTTGGCCCGGGTTAGAAATGACAGCTCTAGCAACAAGAGGTGTGCACTTGCAAACCACAGTCTCACCGACAAGTTGAAAAAAGTTACAACATCAGCATTTTCCTAATTTACCATTTGTTGAAGATAATTACAAGTATTGTTAGGGTCATTGAGGGGAGCAGGGTGGTGGGGTGGCTCAGACTATCAATTAACAGAAAGATTGTAGTTCTAATCCAGATTAGGGCATTTTTGTGTGGAGTTTCCAGGTTCTTCCTGTATCTCAAGTTTTTTAAGTACCCTGGATTCATCCCACAGTCTACAAACATGCATCTAACATAGGGTTTTATTTGCACTGCGGGAGTTTAGCCTTAAGAGTGGCATTTCATGTTGTTTCTTCCCTGGGAAGGCATTATTGTCCAGTCTTTTTGCCGTTTGGCAGCTGGCATAGGCTGAACACAAGAGAATAAATCACGTGTGGATAAATAATTAAAAGAACAAGGAAGTAAAAGTATGATGTACTTGTACTACAACTGTTAGCAAGGGTCATAGGTTTATACAGTTGTTGATCTGGCAGGGCACATAGTTGTGGCCAAATTTTGTATTTTATTAAATTATTTTTACATGTGAAAGATTAAGTCCATTTGTCTGTCATCACTGCTAACCATTTAAATTAGTAGATGAAGTGACCCCCCCCCCCCCCCCCCCCAGTTTCCTTAGCCTTACTTGTTTCTTTTTTTTTTTTTTTTACCCCAGAGGTAAAACGCGATTCTTGTTATAAATTTTTTTCTTTACATTAAAATCTTACGCTTTTCTCTCTTGCAGTTGTTACTTGTGTCCATTTGAGTGTGTCCCTGATCAACCCCTCCACCGCTGACTGACTGATGTAGCTATAACCTAATTTTAGTTTATGAGGTGTGGGACCGCTGGGTGTTACCCTAGCTGCAATTTTAGACAAGGAAGCTGGGAACAGCGTTCCTCACGGGGCTCCTATCTGTCGTAATTATCTCACTGTCAGGGGTTGGACAGGGGGCTCGGACCTTGCTGACTCCCTCTAGCTTCCTTTGGCTCCTCACGTGCACCCACCAGGAACTGTGAGGCCCAGCGTGCAGTCCAGCATGACCTGACAGAGCCTTGGTCGCTGCACCTCAATTGGACAGATTTTAAGGAAAATGTTATCTCATGCAGACTGTTCAGTGTGGGGAGATCCAGGCTAAAATCAGACAAGACAGCACAACCCAGTTTGTTCAAATTTAGGTCCTAAAGTATTCTCCTAAAATCACGTTTGTTTTTCCAAAGCACAGGATTTATTTGAGATTTGGTTTAGTATGAATAAATAATGAACAGCAGGCGTTCTGTTTACACAAGCCTATTTAGTCATCTGGATGTTCACTCCTCTGTTAGGATGTGACCATTTTTTGTGGTTGAATCTTCTTTTTGGGGTGTTGTCAGTTTTGTTTATTTAACTGACTTTCTCATTTTCTGGTAGACTTACCATCTCTATTAAATGTGTTTATTGAACCTGTATGAAGGTGGAAGATCAGCATAATAGCTGCTGATGACATGTTCAGTTTCTCTGAATTTTTTTATTTTTTATTTTTCATTTAGCCTTTATTTATCCAGGTTAGTCTCATTGAGCCACGAGAACTCATTTTCAAGAGAGACCTGTTTTAGTCTGTTTTCATCACGGCAACTTTCAGACATGTCATTAAACTTGTTTCAGGTGTGTTTGTCATGAACCGCAGCCGATGTTGTCTTTAATATCTGTTCTCCACATCAACAGCAGATGTCCCTCCCCCATGACTCCCCTCCTCACCCCAGCCTCTCCATGCAGCTTCTGTCACACACAGCTGTTTCTCCCTGCCCGCCACAGATTTGATCAATATCACGGCTTTTACTGGTTTTATCTTTACGTTTCTCTTGTCACTTTCTAATTTGTTAAACGTGTGTGTGTGTCTCACTTGTAGCAAGTGAGGGACATTAACATTATATTTTTGGCTTTTATCATTGGATCAAGTGGGAGATTAAATATATGCAAGAAGTTTGTAGTTTAAAATGATTTAAACAATTAGAGAAAGTGTTTGCAGACATTTAAAAGCTGTTGCAGCTGGAGAGCTTCCAGGTAAAACAACATAAACAATTAAAAATAATTTAAGACAAAATAGAGAGTACCAGAACATGTTGATTGTTTTTATTCAGCTTTTTGTTAAAAGTCAAGTGAGTACAATCAAAATAGGAACATTGTATATGGGAGCCATTGACTGGATGAAAATTGTATTTACTGATAATTTCAATTTGTGCTTAGTTTAAGTCCAGGGCTTACAAATGCACTTAAAGTCCAAATTAAAGTGTTTTGAAGGTAACATCAATCGAAATAAAGTCATTAAAATAAAAAAATAAAAAATCTGTATGCCTTTTTATAATTGTCTGTTGTTGTTGCTGTTGTCCATTGTTGCCATCATTCTTTCTTGAAATCAGGTCTCTCTTGTAAATGAGTCCTTGAGGCTCAGTGGGATTAACCTGTCTAAATAAAGGTTGAATGAATAAATGGTGCTTTTCTTAAAGTCTTGCATTGTTTTGTTTTTGTCACATTAAGTTTGAATTGATATTAAAAGATAAAAAATTACTCTCTTCTGGATTTTCTGTGATCACTCTGAAGTGGGACGTCATCTGTGCCAAACAAAGGATCACGGACAGAGAAGTTAATAGAAAGTCAGTGGCGATTTTAACCTCTTTTTGGGGGTGCTCAAGCACCCCTAAATTTTAACTTGCTGGTAGTACCCCTGAAAAATTAATAAGCCATCATTACGATTTTGTAAGGAAACTCAGTTCTCAAACCTTAGATTCACCAAAATATTCAATACATTTTGAATAAATATGGAATAAATGATGATATTTAAACGGGCCAGTAAAATCTATGATTTTTTTTATTTTTGCACAAATGGGATCCTCTACACTATCTGTCAATCAATCCAGTCGGATTGTCAGCAACTGACCTATCTGTGATCTGAATTTGTCCCCAAGTGAAACACCCCTTACCTGTGGGAGCTGGGGTGGGAGGGAGTAGAGTTTGCTCTATTCACACAAGGGTAGCTGTTGGTCAGGCTACTTCTTGTTGTGCCATGCTCTCTAAAATAGTTATTGAATCAAGTGTTTACTTATGTAGATAAACATGTTTAACAATCCATTAAAATACACTAGAATGCAGGAAATGGCATCTACTTTATTCAAAATTTTCTGGAGGGGGACCCCCAGCCCCCCACATCAGTGTGTTCCCCCACTTTACAAATGTGCCAATGGCCATCACATTGTTCAAGCCAAGAGCCATTGTCAACACTGGGGGCTAAGCACTCCTAAAGGTCAGATTCTAGGATCGCCCCTGTAGCAAGTACAGTAAGCCTAAAATAGTTCAGTGTGTGCTTCTATTAGTTGTAGAAAACAATCTAACAACAGATAATTTGTTCTTCACCAGCCCAACAGTCAAGAAAGTGCATCTTTCCACACACAAGTTACATTTTTGTTGAGAAATAGTGATATTCTTAAGAGGTGCTTTCCAAAGAGCAACATTTTTTAATGAATACATAAATCGGGATGCTAAAAGCCTATTTTGCGCATATGCACCATCTACTTTTGCCTTAACAACTAAAATAGACCCTTTTAAAGTTTTTTGAGTAGTAGTATGCCACATTTGCGTATGTGCTTCTCCTTCACAGTTTTGTCTGACACATGTGAGGCTCGCGTAAAAACCCATCAACAAAATTATAGTTTCTCATCAAGACCTCCTCCTCTCATGCCTGAGCTCGATGTCTTTCATGTTGATAGTCGTGCAGAGTGTTTGTTGCAGTATACCTAGATGATTTCAGGACAGGTGCAAAACAAATCCACCCTTTGATACAGTTTATTGTTCAGTCTTATGCAGGATAATGATGTAGAACATTGATGTTTATACCTACAGGAATTTGTTTAGTTTCAAATGGTCTTATTAATTACCATAATGGGTATACTGTACTTGTATACTAAATAGGCATGATCCTAACATCAGCGTTTTATCTGGAGCTTACTGGGGCCAACAATACAAGTGAACTGAGACAGGCAGTTTACCCAAGAACAATAAAGAGCCCATGAGCAAACCTTTATAAGGGCAATTTTCAGTTCATTTATAACCCTCATGGGCCCCACATATAACTGTTAGCTGGGTCATAGTACAGCTGCTGTTGGCCTTCTGCTGGATTGTCAATAACTGTTAACTAAACCGTCATCATTATAAAGTCATTTCACTCAAAAGGACAGATGTTCAGGGGAAGACGTGGACCAGCTAGTCAGAATGTTTTTTTTTTACATTTGATGTTTACACGTGGGCTTTACAGTTGTGTTTTCTTCACAACTTTGGTTGATGAAGCTCTTAAATGTGTTAAGATCAATATTGCATGTATTTCAATATAACCACAGGGACAAAGTGGAAACAACGTAACGAATGACAAAAATAAAAGAAGCAGGATCGTACCGAGTTTCACATTGTCGGTGCTGATAAGCAGAACCATCATGGAAATAATTGCAATGCAGTGTGTCTATAACTCATCTTAAACATTTCTCAAGGATTCAAGGTTCTTTATTTGTCATTTGCACCCCATGTGGTACATGTGGTGGAACAAAATTATGTACACGGGGTTCCAGTTACAGGCAACAATAAAATGTAAATGAAAAACAGTAATAAGATCTAAGATATGAACTAAGAAAAACATCAACTAAATATACATTAAGCACTAGTAGCATAAAATTCTGGTGTGCAGTCCAGGTGTAAAAATGGCTGTAAAGTATAACATGAGCTATAATGCTTTTTTCTATTTTAGCCATTGCTTGTTGTTTTTATTACCTGTATGTGAACCCAAACTTAGTCTAAAGGCCAGGGTCATGTTGTCGAGCACTCTTAAGGAAGAAAACACGTTTTTATTAGATAGAAACAAGTCCTACATGATGCATTAGTGTCCAAAATAACCAACCAGTCAGTGATATTTCTGCCTCTGATCTGAGTGTTTTTTATTCAACTACAATACATCCTAACTGTTCATGGCCATTAGTCTTTTTAAACTTACTCTTCTCTTTTTGTTATTTGCATCTCAGGTTTGTGAGCAGCCATGACAAAATCCTACGAGTTCAACTGGCAGAAGCATCTGCCAGAGTTCATGCAAGAAGGTGCCTTCTTCGACAGGTTTGATGAGGTAAATATAAATCTGTTTCTTCTCTGGTCAGTAATGTAATTGATTAGCAAAGGTAGAACCTCTGCTGTTTTATCTTAGGATAGATGGTGGAGGTTAGACCTGTGTCACATACTTTATTCATATATTCATTCATTCAAAAGAGACAAAACAATTTAATTAAAAAGAAAAAAAACATTGAATGATAAGGGTGCAAAAAGAAGAACAAAATTATTATAATATATGCCCCTTATTTAAAAATAAAATAAAATAACTACAAACAGACAACAACTTAGGACTGAACAATTTCCAAAGTGACAACAAAAACATCAGGCATTCTTCATATGGTATCATACTTTCTCAACAATTTTATCTTAGTCATTTAAAAAAATATATAAATTGTTTGACATTTTTATGATGACATCAAGGCAATTCCACAATCCTATTCCCAGAATTACAACGCAGCTCCTTCAGACTAGTTCTAAATGGAGGTTTTACAAACATTTCCATTCCCGTAAGGTTATAATGACTCTCTTTATTAACAAATTTTAATTGAATATTTGGGGTAATATATTTTTATGAGCTTTATACATGACTTGTAAAATACTATATTCAACCAAATCATAAAATGTTAATAATTTCAACTGATGAAATAATATATTTGTTGGTTGACCATAGCACTTTCTACTAATAATTCTTATAGTTCTTTTTTGTAAAATAACAATAAGATTTGTAATTGTTTTTCATGCTTTCCCCCAAACTTCAGTACAATATATTAAATATGGAACAATCATTACATTATACAATTTATACAAAGCTTTGTCATTCAAAAACTCTTACTTTATACAGTAATGCAATTAATTTTGCTATTTTTATTCTTAAGTAATTTACATGAGATTTCCATGAAGCTTCTCATCAACACCCAAAAAATGTATTTCATTAACTCTATGAATTTCAATACTGTCAATTTTAAAAGGGACTTCGATAATTTTATTTCTATGTAGTTTGTTTTTTCCAAGTTTAATGATAACTTATTAAGTTGGAACCAAGTTTGTATTTTTACGAATTCTGCCTGTATCATTTCTAACATCCGTTCAATATCTTCAACCGAACAAAAAAACGTGGTATCATATGCAAATAAAACACAATTCAAAAGCCCTGACACATCAACCAGATCATTCAGATACAAAATAAACAACTTTGGTCCCAACACAGAGCCCTGAGGAACTCCACATCCATTAACACAAAATTCAGATCTTACATCGTTTACCTGTACAAACTGTCTCCTATTATTCAAATACTATACTGTCTTGGTTTGCCAATAACCTCATGAATTAGATTTTTTTCCCCACAGTTCTTCACCTTATTAACTCCCTTGTAGTTTTCTGTTACCTGTTTTGCCCGGTAGTTTTCATGTTTTTGTATTTTTGTGTTCTTGGTCCATGGTTCCTCAGCTCAGTGACACTGGTGTTTCCTCACACCTGCCCCTCATCTGCTCATTAGCCCAGCTTAGCTGTATGTTCTCCTGTAATCACTCCTCTCTGTACTTATACGCCACAGTCCCTGTGGTTTGACTAAATGCAACACGAACCCTCAGAGGTTAGCTGTCCAATTTATCACTCGATGGATTATTGTTTTGGTCAAAGTTCTAGCAGCGGGCAGGCAAAACAGATCAGTCTCATTAAGAAGATTTGGCATGGTCTTTTGGGACTCACAATCATCTGTACAGTATGTTTACTGTACAATATGTACTTTGTACTGGATATTACTTGATCCATATTGGAAGGTTTTGTTGTACAGTTGCTGAATAAAATTTTTACCCAATAGTTATAAAAAAGTGTCAAAATTAAATAGCTTGTTTAAGATGAGTTTACAATAATAAATAAAGCAAATATACAGCATCAAATTGCTGCCACACAGAATAAATTATATAAAACTAACCATGTCACAAGTTGAGCTCAGTGGTGTAAACTTTACATTGTAGTACATCCTTGTAAAGTTATTTAGATAGACAGTATGACAACCATAATCCTAAGAAAAAATAGCTAAACTATTTAATTGTTAGTTACTGCTGCCTATTATATAGTACTTTTTGTGATTAAAATATCATTTTTTATCGTTTTGTTAATTACAGATGTTATTACAGTAAATATTTATAGTTATTTTTAAGCATATTACTTTTAAATATATATATATATATATATATATTGGTCATGTTCTCAATAATTAGGACACTTAGGTAGGACATTTGATGCACAAAGTGTGTCAGCTAAATGCACGCCCCACTCAGAAAGACACACACTTACCCCCCCTACACACGTCAGGCAATCCCTTCAGTTCTCTTGATTTTTTTTGGACGTCAGAGCGGGGAGGAGGAACTCTCTTGGCCTTAGAAGAAAAGTTGAAAGAGAGCACGGAAAGCCACTGTCACATCCAAAGACATGTCAAAGAGAGCAACAAAAACTGGGCCACCATGCTTCAGAAGAAGCTTCAGTGTGTTGCTGTGAGTTTAGAGCCCAGCTGAGGCAGGATGAGGTTAGCCACGGCCTGAATGAAAACAGGGTCAGTCTGTGCTAGCAACTTGAAATGTTGACGTAAATTTCATTTTTTTATTCTACATTATTTATTAGATAATAATCACACTTTAAAATAACAATTTATAATGAAGTACAGACCGTTAGGTAAAGGTTCAATCTTGTCGAGGCTGCAGGGTTCGTTCAGCATCGATTTAAATGACACTTCAGCAGGAACAAGCCGATATGCTAAACAGCATGGATTGTTTTTACACAAAACATGAATCCCCACTGAGTGACAGATGGTGGAGGCAGGTATGCATGTGTGTGTTTAGTGCTTTCAGCTTTATTTAAGGTTTCATAGGGAAATGGCAACATTACATGAAGTATTTCTATTCAACTTGGAGTAAAAGCTGCCCTGTTCAATTAAAAATACATATGGCATATCAATATAAATGTTGGAATTAGGTTTTTCATCTTGAATAAGGCATATGTTGCTAATTTTGCTGGATTTTCAAAAAGAGTATCTATACTGCAGTGAGAAGTGTGGCTTTAAATGAGCTTATAATTACAGTGTGTTTGTCTCACAGCGAGACATCTCAGATGAGTTTTCCCTCTCTGACAGTCCAGAGTCATGGAAGTCACGGGTTAAAGAGATCCAGTGTAATTCATCATACTAAGAGCCAAAGGACTTCCTCTGTGTGTGCTCCTTTCATTATCTCACTTATTGGAAATCAATCACTCAAGATCTGGCTGACGTTTGGTTGCCAGGGTGACTAAGCAGCTTCATATTGACAGCTGCCCAAAGAAGAGAGAAACGGTGGAGGCACTTACTTCTTTTTGCTCATGGTTTGTTTTCAATGTTTACGATGCCAGGGTAGATAAAACTGTAACTCACGGGCTTGACCAGCTCAGAGGAAGTTCAAGAAACAGAGTGATTGAAATTATTTTAAAAATAATATTTTAAAGAGAAGATTTAGTTGTTATATCTGCACATTTGTGAGCAAAGGCCAAATCTGTTCAAATACGAGTTTTCCCATTTCAAATATTCTTTATGGTGTAGGTTTTGATCTGAGAGAGTGAATATATAAACAACAAAACAATACACACTAAGCTGTACCGAATTTGGCAGAGGAGGTACAAATGTTCATGAACGCCTTATAAATGGATCTTCTTTCATTTAGAGCTAAAACAGTGAGTCCTCACCTTAGTATTTCTTTGCTTTAGCCTTATAAAAGCAAGCTTTGTGGTAGTCTATAAGAGTAGCCTCCTGGTTGTTAATAAGCAGACCTTATTTTAGACCACCTCCCTCACAGAGCTGACCACTCTGCAATTAAGCTGCTGTCAGTCCTTAATCAGATGAAGGAAAATCAAGCTTTCAGCTGCACTGACAGCCGGCTCACTGTGCCCTGAATGGGAAAAGGAATGTTTTCTTTTTTTTTTAAGATGGTTTCAAATGTCAGGGTCAAGCCAAAAACAAGTCCTATTTGTTGCTATACTATATGTCATGGCACCAACATCCTAAAATAATAAACTATGTGTGTGTGAGCCTTAGTTCATCACACTGTTCTGTTTCTAATATTAGAGTAAGAGTGACCTAACAGCCATTTGCTCCTCTATTTTTGCCTCTTCATTAGATTTGTGATGAATGGAATCAAAATGTAAAACACAGTTAAATGCAGCAGCTTGGTTGCAATATCACTGATTCCAGATAACCAGGTGCGGTGGAAACCACTAAAATCAGCCAGCTCAAGTTAATCGGAGTAGATTTTCTGTCCTTAACTTAGTTTATCTATTAAAGTCCTATATACTGTATATATGCTGCAGCATCACAGTAGCTGAGCTGAAGACACTGAGGGTCTTTTTTGAAGCCAGAAATGTTTATTATGTTCCTTTGAGGGTTTTTAAGCTTGGTGCTCTTGCAAACTGTTTACATTAAGTAGACAATCCTAGCAGTCACATATATCCTTGTTTACTTTAGTAATTATTTCAATCTGTTGTGCACAACAGAATATATTGGTGCGTTACCTCCTGTTTGTAGGCTTCCACCTGTGTGTGTCTTTAAAAAGGGAGGTACATTTTAAAATGTCTTTGAGCTTCACCTACCTGTCTGATTGAGTAATCTTTGCAGGTTGTGTAATGTGAGGCCACGTCCATTGAAACTGTGATCGATGATGCCTCCTCTCTTACAAAAGATTAATTTTGTCCTCCACAGGACCCATACATCTTTGAGCCCAACTGTCAGATGAAGGTGGACGAGTATGGCTTTTTCATCACATGGAAGAGTGAGGGAAAGGTACAGAATACTCTTAGTCTTTTCTGTGTTGTTGTGACACTAAACTTTGTTGAAATCTGGGAAGAAATAAAATAACAACTATGGAAGAAGCTCGTCTTAGTGAATCATATACTGGTCACTCACCCTGTGCTATTTATCTTACGGCCAACACCAAAATCATGCTATAGATATTTAATGTTAAATGGCTGCTAACAAAGAAGAATGTCAACTACAATCAATTTAGCTGTAGACTTAGTTATTGTTCGTACTTACTGTAAAAAAAAGAAGTTATTTTTGTCCCCCGTCATGGAGCGAAGACGATGAATTGGAAATACCCTCCATCTGTCCATGTTGTGAGCATGATAACTTAAAAAATAAGTGAGGTACCAACTTCCTTATTGGTATTGGCTACATCTACATATAAGAAAGGTTCTTTTCAAAAATTGGGTTGCCACGTCAAAATTCAAGATGGCTGCCGCCATATACGTCTAGCCATCTTCTGAGCTGGATACAGTGCAAAGTATTCACAGCGTTTCACTTTTTCCACATTTTGTTGATCATGTTACTGACATATTCCACTTGTTTATGCCAAAGTCACATGCAGATAAAGGCAGGAGACTCAAAGGTAAAAATAAATAATGTTTATTTACAAAAAACAAAGCAACAAACTGACATGGCAGCCAAACTTATGTGAACCAAGGATTTAGAGGAGCAGAGACAGAACATGACACTATGGAAGGATAATGCCCAGACAAAGGAGAAATGACAAGACGCTGACTTATGTACAGGAATACTGACGAGACAGAGTGAAAACATCTGGGGTGATTGGAATTACAGACAGCTGTGACAAGGGCTGAAACACAACGAAGTGCAGGAGCTGAAGAGGACCACAAGAGGGAGAAACACACTATGGAGTGGGGTAGACATCATACACAGAAGCCCCACAGTTACAGCCTTTTTCCAAATTGTATTAAATTAATCTTTTTCCTCAAAATTCTACACACAATACCCCATTATGACAAGGTAAAAAAGATTTGAGATTTTTGCAAATTTATTAAAAATAGAAAACTAAGAAGTCACATTTGTGTAAGTATTCACAGCCTTTTCCATGAAGCTCAAATTGAGCTCAGACACGTCCTGTTCACACTGATCCTCCTTGAGACTTGAGATGTTCTACAGGTTAAATGGAGTCCACCTGTAGTTGATTGGACTTGGTTTGAAAGGCGCACACCTGTCTATAGAAGGTCCCACAGCTGACAGTGCAGCTCACAGCACAAACATCAGGCATGAAGTCCAAGGAACTGTCTGTAGACCTCAGAGACAGGATTGTGTTGAGGCACAAATCTGCTTCTTTGAAGGTCCAATGAGCTCAGTGACCTCCATCATTTGTAAATAGAAGAAGTTTGGAACCACCAGGACTCCTCCTAGAGCTGGCCGTCCATCTAAACTGAGCGATCAGGGGAGAAGGGTCTTAGTCAGGGAGGTGACCAAGAACCTGATGGTCACTCTGTTAGAGTTCCAGTGTTCCTCTGTGGAGAGAGGAGAACCTTCCAGAAGGACAACCATCTCTGCAGCAATCCACCAATCAGGGCTGTTTGGTACCAGGTGAAATCCACTCCTTAATAAAAGAAACATGGCAGCACGTCTGGAGCTCCTGAAGGACTCTCAGACCAGGAGAAACAAAGTTCTCTGGTCTCATGAGACAAAAATTGAACTCTTTGGTGTGAATGCCAGGAGTCATGTTTGAAAGAAACCAGGCAGCGCTCATCACCAGGCCAGTAGCATCCCTACAGTGAAGCATGGTGGTGGCAGCATCATGCTATGGGGATGTTTTTCAGCAGCAGGAACTACAGACTTATCATTTGAGGAAACTATGCTTTCTAGTTTTCATATTGCTTAAAAGCAAAATGTCCTCAAATGATTGGGGTGGCTGAAGATTAATCGAAGGTGGTCTTGGCCATCGTAGATATATAGCAGCATGTTTTGTTCATTGTCCTTCTTATGTCAGTCTGTTTCATTTTGTATTGCTAGCAGATAAAATCACTTTTAAAAACTGAGTACTAAACCACTTTATCTCAGTGCTCAAAGTTATATATTAAAGGTATATCAAGTCGTTTGTGTCTAAGGATCTTATTACTAACAGTAAAGAGTCTGTGGTGATACTCCTGGGTTTACCATGAGACAAAGCTGCAAAAATGTGACTTTATCCTCTGGCTGTGTCTCCACTGACTATTCTAGCCTCCTCACTTCCTCTGCCTCTTTTCTTTGTCTTTCTACCTGTTCCTGTCTTCCTCAGGAGGGCCAGGTTCTCGAGTGTTCCCTCATCAACAGTATTCGTGTCGGTGCCGTCCCAAAGGTGAGACCTTTGGAAAGACATCTGCTTTCACAACATTCACACTTTCAGCTCGCACCACAAGCTCCCCCACGTGTCACATCAGGCACATTATTCTAGTTTAAATTAACCAAAGCTACAGTATTACATTCTGTTTGAAACCACAATTTTTTTACAGCTTTGCTTTGTGCATTTCACCCACAGTGACATCATGAAAGATTGTGTTTCTTTAATAATAAGCTGTTTGTGGGTTAAGGAGCATTCACCTTGAGATCTGCAGCTCACAGGTTTAAGAAGTTCTGTCTCTGTCAGTAACACACCCTGTAACAGGAAGCCGATCCTGAAATAGCCAAGACAAACGGACCAGAATCATTATTCTGTATTTGTACTGGAACCTGAAACAGAACGGGAGTTTATTGAGCAGATATTGACCCAGCTGCACACAAGCACAGACATGTAGGGTTTCTCTGTGCATTAAATATGAACTCATACACTGCAGCTTTGACAGTGACACGCTGTAATGTAATATTTGACTACATGCCATCTATGAATTATAAAAACGATTATTAGGTACTCATGTGGACTCCGGCTTCTAATTAGGATGCAAATTCATTAAGCGAGTAAAAAGTAGCATTACAGGAGACAGTGTAAAAGTTCTGTATACATCTCAGCAGGTTTTTGTTTGTGACGCAGACAGAAGAGACAATTGTTGTCCTCTGTGTGGACGTTTTAATGTCTATGAGTGAGGTCACAGACACATCTGCCTTGTAGCAGAGTTTCTCTTTTGAAACATTACAGGTTCAAATCATCCAAAGAAGAAGAGATGAAACTAGATTTTAAAGCTGCAGAGACGTTGCCTGTTTTTGGTCAATTATTCATAAATCATACGTATTAAATCTTTTTTAAATATCTTTTTTTTGCTCCACTAATTAAACACGACTTTGCTGTTTGATTAGACTTAAGATCAGTGATAATTCTGAAGAATAAACCACTGTGAATAAAGTAGTGATTTGTTGAACTTCACCATGTGTAAATGGCCACATTTAATTTCCCTTTTCTTTAATCATCTGTTTCTCAGCTCTGATCGTTTGTTTCTTCTGATTTCCACAGGACCCAAAGATCTTGTCATCATTTGAGACCACTGGAAAGACGGAGGCAGACTTGGAGGGATGCATCATCTGCATCTGCAGCGGCACTGACCTGGTGAACCTGAGCTTCATGTTCATGGTGGCAGAAACCCCCGACATAGCCAGGGTACAGGCACCTCTCAGTTCCACACCTCATCTACCTGACAAACTGAAGTCATGAATTGATCAGCTTGAAGAGTTGTATTGCAGGATGGTGGTTGGATTGTAGCTGTTTGCACTGCTGCATTAAAGATAGATTGTTTGCTGTTTAAATCTTGGCTGTAAAGCTGTTTCTGTGTGGAGCTCTTCCTGTGGGTTGTTATCATCTTTCTCTCATAGTCCAAAAACATACATGTTGGGTAAAGTGGGGATTTCAAATGAAGTATAAATGTGGTTGTTTCATCTTGCGTGTGTAGACTAAGGACCTTTTTAAAGTACATGTAAACGCCCCACACTTATAGCATCTAGAGTCTTTGAACCTCATTCAGGTTTTCTATGGCTCGCTGCGTCCATCTCGCACTTGTGCTACTTCTGTTTATTTGTTTTAGATTACATTTGTGAATGTTGTGAAATGATGCAGCATTTAAACAATAGCAGCGTGTTGCAGTAGTTCCAGCTATTTTTAAATCATTTTGGGATTCTCATCTGTGCTTCATTTTGTTTGAATCGTGATTTATTTATTTGTTGTTTTATCTTTTTCCACTCCACTTTGGATGCTGTGCTGCTTGCTGCTCTTCCTGCACAAACTGAGAGCTGTTTACATGATGGAGCAGCCTGCTGTGTTCATGAGATCGCCTGCAAACAAGTGATCACACATTCAGCACTCGTTTTTTGAGAGCTGGCAAAGAATGAGAAAGGGAAGCGATTGGAATGCAGTATGGTGGTTTTCTCAAATGCATACCTGCAGAAAAAGACTGGATTTGACAACTCTCTGTACAAACTGTACGCTCTGGAAGAGGACAAATATATATGTATGTACCACGCAGGACGTGTTACTGAGAACATGTGAGATATTAAACTGTTAGCTGGGAGTTTGTGTTCATGCTGAGGAAGTCAGCTGGAAGGATTGGAAGGATGCAGCTGACTTCATCCACTCAGTGTTAACCAGGCTTCAAACCCAAAAACCCACATTGATGATCTCCATCCTGCTTCTACTGCAAATGTCTGTTTGTCTACATATTTATTATTTACTTATTTTTAATAGTCTGGCTGCGGCAACACGGGAGTGCAATTGGTAGAGTTGCCGTCTTTCAGCAAGAAGGTTGTCGCACCAAATCCCGCCTGGGGGGGGGGGGGGGGGGGGGTTGTGGGGGGGTGTTTTTGGGGGGGGGGGTTTCTGGGGGGGGGGGGGGGGCTACACGGAGGGGGGGGGGGGGGGGGGGGGGGGGTCATTCTGGGTTGAGTTTTCATGGAGTGGAGTTTCCGTGCATGGGTGGGTTTTCTCCGGGTACTCCGGTTTCCTCCCACAGACCAAAAGCATGCACGTTAGACTGATTGGTAACTAAATTGTCTCTAGGTGAGAGAGAGAGAGAGAGAGAGAGAGAGTGAATGGTTGTTTGTCTCGTTTGTCTCCATGTGTCCCTGTGATGGACTGGAGACCTGTCCAGGGGCACCACCATATGGGCACCAGTGACCCTGCAACACGAAAAGGAAGAAGCGAGTAAAGATAATGGATGGATAGTCTGGTAGTAATTGGGGGTGTAAATCACCAGCTTTACCACGATACGATATTATTGTATTACATGGGGGAAAACACTAGGAAGGCTGAACAGATGACAAAAGAAACCAGAACTAAAACGCAAGGATCTCAAAATCTAAACACAAAACTAATAAAACAGATTCTCACAGTAGTACATCACAGTAAAGATGGTTGGAGACTTCACCCAGCACTTTTTGGCCCAAATATCTTTTATTAAACTGGGCAAATACTTTTATTATCGTTAAAGATATTTTGGTAACAAATCTACACACTTTAATGCGTCTTTGAATTTATTATCATTATACTCACTTTGTCAAAATGCTCAGAATTCCTGCGTGAGCGTTTCCCACAGGATCTTCACCAGCGTGTCCCACAGAGTCGACTGGAGAAGAGTTGTTAAAATATAAATGGCAGCAAAGAGACAACTGCCCAAATCTCTGCAGGTCTGACAGGAGTTTAGTTCGGCAGATTCGTCTCTAAAACACAGACTGAAACAGTCAGTGTTGTCAAAGCAAGACCATGTAAAGTACCTCAGTTTTACACAAAGTTTGCAGGTTAATAGACCATTCAATTTAATGCCAGATGTTTTAAATGTGAGATTTGTTCAACAAGATAAACATAGAAATATTAGTGAAGATGGAAACAAAACAAAGATGACTCTTAGTGTTATTTTCCAGTTGGTTTACTTTAGTTAAGAACAGCAGTAAATGTATCAGTCATTGGTCTATAGCAGGTCGTGAGGGCCAAAAAGGACAAAATCCTTTAATGTTTTAATGTTTCACCATTAAAACAAGTTTACATTTCAGTGTTGATGACTCTTTGTCCTTTGTTGGCATTGAAGAAAAACGGAATTACATTTAATGCACCAACGGTTTGATGTGGATTAAAATGTGTGGAAAGTTACTGGCAGCTGATCCACGGACAACAAGCACGTTGCACCTTCTGCACCCATAAGGTTTTTATTTTCACTGCTGTAAGAACTGAAGGTCCACCATTCCATGAAGAAATGCATATCCCTGCAGCGTTTTAGACTGAGGTCATCTTAAGAGGAGAAATGACAAAGATGGAGATGGTTTGATCAAATCTTGAAAATAAAGTGTGATATCATGAGATGCAGCACTCAGAGGTGAATGACTCTCAGCTATGACCACGTCAAATTTCAGTTTGCTCTTTAAAATTTACTGAGCTATGACCATTTTTGTGTTGGCAAATTTTGAATAGCTGTGGTAGCCATTTTAAATTGGACTGACTCTAAAGTTAATCAGTTGTGGAGGTACATCCAAAGTTTCATTCAAATCTGTCCAGTGTTTCATCATGAGATATTTTGCTAACAAACAGAGTATACTCCACAGAAGAGCTTCACAATCTGCAGCACTCAATAGATGTCAGCTGTAGGGGCAGCTGTGGCTGCGTGATTAGAGCGATCGTCCTCCAATGGGAGAGTTGGGGGTCCAATTCCACCAGCAGTTACACGTTGAAGTGTCCCTGGGCAAGACACTGAACCCCTCATTGCCTCTGATGTGTGTCCTATCTTTGACTAAATATGATCTAAAACACTGATTAGTCTCTACAGATTCAGATTACAGTAGTCCTTCGATTATCGTGGGGGTTACGTTCCACACACCCCCACGATGAGTGAAAAACAGCGAAGTAGAAACACTATATTTATTTTAGTATTTATACATATTTTAAGGCTTTATAAACCCTTCTCACACTCTTGCAATGTTCTAAACTCTTAAACCTACATTATTTTAACAGCATATGTATACGGTACAGTAGGAATGCACAATATATACGGTACATGGTAGAAAAGATAGAGATTTAGCCTACAATAGAGATCTGTCTTCTACCAGCTAACCGCAGTAATGTTGTGTCTGAAGTAAAATCAGAGTTGTCAGTTTAATCATTACTTTTTTTAATTGAAAACTGCGCAAGTGGCGTTGAAGTCTTTTCTTCGAGAGTTAAGTAGCGAAGCTACAAGCTAACTACAGCCGGCTTGCCTTAGTGTTGCCGTATTCGGACACATGCGCAAAACTCTGTGTTCTGTCGAAATTTGTTTTGTTTTTTCAATAGAAAATTAAAGTAAGCGTTGGTCAGCTTTAGAGAAACCTGCTCTCTGATCTGTGAAAAGAACGCTGTGTTGTGTGATTTTACTGCGAGACCCTCTGGTCAAAGCCACAGACTCATTTTGTGTCAGCTCTCCATTAAAGCAGGAGACGCCCACTAGAGGGTTGGAGGGTGAAGTGTTTCAGTGGTGTTTCAATGCTGCTCTGTTGCTCTTCGTTTCTTAATTAAGAATATTGGAAACTGTTGAGAGTTAACAACATATTTAGTTTAAAACATATGGCTAAAACTGCATATGATTTGCACTGTTTTGCACTACAAGAAAGAAGCCTAATACTTGATTTGTTTATTATTTAAAAACTCTCTGGACCTAGTAGTGGAATTTTCTTAATTTAAAATATATGATGGCAAAAGGACACCCTATGCTTTTTTTTTAAATTCCTATTGCAAGTTTTATACCAAAAACATATTGCGATATATATCGTTATCACCACCCTTCATAATACATATCGTGATATGAATTTTATGCCATATCGCACATCCCTACTGTACAGTAGCTATTGCAGAATTTTATATGGGGACTCACCAGCCTTGCTCCGGTTCTGATCGGCTCTCTGCAGCCATTGAGCACCAAGATGGTTTTGGAAAGAGCCGGACCTTTGGAGAGCCAGCACAAAACCACACAACGGTCCCGATGAAGTCCAAATAATCCAGAGGGATTCAGATGAAAAAAATACAGGTTATCTTCAGAGAAGACACCGGATCTGCAAACAATGCCTCCCTGCTCGTGAGGTCTCATGGGCCGGCAAGCAGCCCTCAGATTGACTGATGAGGCTGGAAGTAGCCTTGGTCAGGTTCTCATCAACTCTCTGCATCTACTGAGCGCTGAAGTCACTATCAATAAGGACCCTTCTTTTTAGTTAGGTTCGGATCAGATGAAAACTTTCCCTCCATGTCGGCAGAACGCAATGGTCAGAAGCACTGTTGGCTTCTGGGTAATGTAGTTATTTTGACTGGCAACACAGTATAGGCTTATTGAAAGAAAACTACAAAACGGTGGCACCTGTCCAAAGTATTATTTTTTGTTAACTTTTAATCCCGTACCGTCCCAATCATCTGAGTAATATTAAAGTTGACAATTGTTGAAAAACCACGAAAGAGTGAGTCCATGGAAGTCGAATCGGATGTAGCGAGAGACAGTAGCTTTGTAGAGATGTAGTAGAGTGCTGTGTGGAGGAAAATGAGGACACCTTTTGTAGTGTAAAGTGCTTTGAGTATCTTGATTAGATAAAAAGGCACTATATAAGTGCAGTCCATTTACCTTTTGTAGACGGATGTCTGATCACTGTGTTCTGCAAGTTTTGTTAAAAATTGTGCAGTAGCTCGTATCATTTTATTATTTTTATTTTATTTTTTGCCTTATACAAAAATGCAATTGGATATTGTGATATTGAACAATTTTTCCCTTTAGGTGGTGGATGATAATTCTTCACTGTTCTGTCAACAAACTATATATATATATTTTATATATATATGTATATATATATATATATATATATATATATATATTTTTTTTAGGGAATTTTATTTGTTGTTTATAATTCACTAAAGACATAGTTTTGTCTTAAGTTTAAGTGTCTTAAATACTTTTTTATTTGTTGCTTGTTTGTTTGCAGAAGTGGATTGAGGGTTTAAGGTCGGTGATCCACAACTTCAAGGCCAACAATGTTTGTCCGATGACATGCCTGAAGAAACAGTGAGTGCCTTTTATATTTTATTCTCAGAATATACAAAGTTTAATGCAATCAGTTGTTAACCTTTCTCTATAAATTGTTGTTTTTCTTTAGTTGGATGAGAATGTGTTTCCTGACCAACGTTAATGGGAAGATCCCTGTGAGAGGGTAAGAATAAATCTATGATGACCCTTTCATTTCATTTTGATGCATTCTCTCATCTTGGTTCTCTTCCATTTTCTTTTTTATTGAAGTATTACAAGAACGTTTGCATCGGGGAAAACAGAAAAAGGGATCTTTCAGGCTCTCAAGGATCTCGGCCTTCCGAGTGGAAAAGTAAAAAAAACAAAAAACTGACGCATCTGTTTAACTATTTAATTTAAAACCCACCTGTAAAATAATACTTTTCTTTTTATCTCCACAGAATGACGAGATTGAACCATCAAACTTCACATTTGATATTTTTTATGCCCTCACACAGAAGATTTGTCCCCGTACAGATATAGAGGATCTCTTTAAAAAAATGTAAGTTCATCGTATTTGTTTATAAAACCATCTGCACCCTCGTCTGTGTAATGTTCGCAGGTTTGAAACATTAGAAGTAATGATAGAATGCACAAAACAAACAGTAGAGCTCTTGCATTTTATTCAGCCTGTGTTGTTACAATAATCTGTAAAAATTATGAAGTTGGAAATCAGAAGGACAAATGTTTCTACGCCTTCTCCTTTGTTGAGATAATCCGTCCACCTCACCAGTTAACAAGATGCTGATTAGACTGCATGATTATTGACCACAATAAAAGGCCACTCTAAAATGTGCAGTTTTACTGTACAGTAGTCCTTTGTTTTTTGCGGGTGTTTGGTTCCCCCCACACACCCCTGGCAGCAAGTGAAATTCGGTGAAGTAGCAACATTATATTTATTTTAGTATTTATATATATATATTAAGGCTTTAGAAACCCTTCCCACACTCTTGCAATGTTCTAAACTCTTGAGCCTACTAATTTTAACAACATACTTATACTGTAGCTACTAAATTTTACTCACCAGCTCTGCAGAACAGGAGCGGCTCTCAGTTCCGGCTCTGTTCTGGTCCGACTCGGTTCATTTCTGCAGACGTAACCTGCAGCAACAAAGCCCACAATCAATGTTGTTAACTCTTAAACCTACTAATTTTAACAACATACTTAAATGTAGCTAATCCATTTTACTTGCGTACCTGCTCAGAAGTCCTCGTGGGTCAGCTACCAGCTCTCAAGATTCACCAATGGGTCTGGAGGTCTGGTTCTGCTCTGGTTCTGCTCCGATTCATTGGGTTCCGTGTGGCTTCTCTGCATCCGCTGGCCGTCAATCAGATCAAAACTTTACCTCTCAGGAAACTGGGCTTCTGGGCGGGGCCTTGTTGCCTTCTGGGAAATGTGGTTATTATGAGCAGGAATACAGTGGAGGCTTACTGAGAGAAAACTACAAAATGGCGGCGCCTGTCCGAAGTATTTTATTTTTTCGTTAACTTTTTACTGTACAGTACTGTCCCAATCACTTGAGTAATATTAAAGTTGTGTGCATTAAACTAATGTGTCCTGTACAATTTTTTTTGTACAGTACAATGTTACAGACTGTACAGCCACAAACCACGATAGAGCGAGTCCACAAAAGTCGAACCGCAAAGTAGTGAGGGACTACTGTATTGGGGGGATCTGGGGGGATCAGAAAACCAGTTAGTATCTGGTTTGACCACCATTTGCCTCACACAGTGCAACACATTTCCTTCGCACAGAGTTGATCAGGTCGCGTTCATACATTTAAGATTGTTGAAATGAACATGAGTGTACAGATGGACAGTTTTATGGTGTAAGCTATTTATTTTTAAAAGTTTCTGATGCACATTAGGAAAACATTTGATTGTGATTTATTGTAGAATATTATAATGACAATATCAGCTGCGATAAATCCAAATATATTTTTATTATTGTGGATTGGAGGATTTTCATATTTGTATTTTTGCAGGAAGTTGGGATTATTATTTTCGTTTGGTTGTTTTAATCCATTGCGATATTGATGTTGCACACACTGATATTGATACTTTAATGCATGTTCAATATATTGCGCAGCCAAAAAGCAGTGTGTAGGAGCAAATCATTTTATGCTTTGTAAGGCTTCAGTTCTGCTGAGGTCTCATGAAGACGCTTCTTAAAGTTAAATGAAATGATTGAACTCAGAAAAAAAAAAAAAAAGAGACTCCCTGATTTTTAAATGTTGTGACAACATTAACTGTTTGAGAGGCTGGTTAGGGTTCCAGCATCAGATGCCACAGTCAAAGTGAACCATCTTTGAACACTTTATTTGGGAAATCTTACACACAACATACAAAAAGAGGATAAATACGTGATTAAAATATTGTTAACAGCAAGTACAAAAGCCGTCCCAAGAACGTGGTATAAAGTAGACCCACCGACTGTGGAGCGGTGGCTGGTCACTGTGGAAGAGATATTTGCTATGGAAAACTCACTGATAAATTAAGACTGCAAGAGGTGCAGTTTAATGTAAAATGGGCAAAATGGACTTATTATAGAAAGAATACACCACCATCACAACTGGATAACGAGCACCCTGGAAAATTAACCTTTGTTTAATAATGTATGTATATTATACTTTTACACTAACTGTTCTAAGAACATTTCAGTAAAAATAAGTAAAAAAAAGTGAACCATCATTGTTCTGCAAAAAGTCCTGAACTGACCCTGAATTACCTCATTGAGCCACTAACCCTGCTTCGTAGTACAGGCCGCCGAAGAACCTAACCCACTTTGAAAACATTGAACAAATACAAAACACGTTTTCACTAAAAGTGTAACCCAGAACTTTTATCGCTACAAAAATCTTCCTCGTTTTAACCGACTGTGTGAATGACTGTCAGGATGTTTATGTTCAGTAACGAACTTGTTTTTTTCTAATGATTCTTTTGCAGCAATGGAAACAAAACTGATTATTTAACTGTAGACCAGTTAGTCAGCTTTCTGAATGAAGTAAGCTCTTTCATCATTTATTAACTTCTCTGTGTATCTGCCTTGAGACCCCCCACCTCTCACCCCATCCTGCTCGGGGTAGAAGTTGCCCTCCAGCCTGGCGCCTGTCAGTAAAACTTCACTGATCAAGTATTTCAGGTGCAGTTAGGCTTTGAGGGCAACTTCCACCAGCTCCCCTCTTCTGCATGCCCCCTCTCATCCCATTCCCCGTGTTCTCTCTATAGCGAGGCTTGCCTGCCAGTGTCTTGATTTGTGTTACCATGACAACAGGAGGGTAGAGGTTTCCTTCCTGTTGCGTCCTGCTTGGTTCATCTAGCTTCCTGCTGTGTGCGTGTGTTTTGTGGCTGAATACCTGCTCGGTCCAGTCTGGTCTGTGCTGCTTCGTGCTCTGGACTCGATTAGATTAATGCTCACCTGTCTTTCAGAGCGGGCGGCAGCACCAGGTGGATGTTTTGATGCTGCTGTTTGCTTAGAGCTGCTTTGAACCCCTCAAACGCACGGTGCCTCCGTGTTTGAACGCATCATTTGTAAGCACCGCACTTGTTAGTGTAGCTCACAGTTTGTTTTTATTACCATTTTATATTTGTCCGTCTTAAAACCTAAATGCTTTCTATTTAAGATAACAGCCTAAATTGATTAGAACTTTTTCTTAAAAACGATCATGTCTAAATTATCAAATATGTTAAGCATATATTAGGAAGGACATATGAAAACGATGACTCAAACAGCAGTTAAATGGTTCTCGTCCTGTTTGTAAGAACTGGTCCTACCTGATGTGGTTTGTGTTCAGCAGCAGCTGAACAGAACGTACACGTAACGTTCACGTGCATTCGTGTGTTGCTCTGCAGAACCAACGAGACCCCAGGTTAAATGAGATTCTGTTTCCGTTCTACGACCCCAAAAGAGCCACGCAGATTGTTGAGAAATATGAAAGGGATGAAGAGCTGAAGAAGAAAGGTGAGAGAGATTGGTGAACAAAAGCTGGAGGCTGAAACAGTTTATCCTCTGCTGCCATCTGCTGGTGAAGTTTGTCACATCTTCAGATTACAGCAAGTTTTCCAGTAAAACAGGGATTTACTGTTTTACCTCTGCCTTGTTTTATCATGACAACTTAAAAAGAACATTTTGTTTAATTTTTGTCTTTCTTAAATGCAAAATAACGTTGTTTTTTTTTTTGTTTGTTTGTTTTAAAACTGCTGTCTCATTTCATGACGCTCCTTTCCTCGTCTCTTCTCCTCCAGGTCACATGTCCAGTGACGGGTTCTGTCGCTACCTAATGTCAGACGAAAATGCTCCAGTGTTCCTGGACCGACTGGAACTGTACCAAGAAATGGACCAGCCGCTGGCTCACTATTTCATCAGCTCCTCTCACAACACCTACCTGACAGGACGACAGTTTGGAGGGAAGTCGTCAGTAGAGATGTATCGCCAAGTCCTGCTGTCTGGATGCAGGTATGCAGACGTGCCGTGATGAGGTGTTTACTGGTAAAGTTACTGAATAATTATCAAAGAACTGTGATGTGAAAATTGAAAGAAGACAAGTACTCATCTTATCTTGGCTCTAAACAGCAACTACTTGAATAAATTTTGAGAACTCCAGAGAACAAGTCTGTTAGTGGCTACAAAGACAAGTCTCTGTAGAACCCGTTATTAAGAAAAGGTGCTCAACTGTGAGGAAATTAGATTCAAGTTAATTGTTTTTTAATTGCTGCGGAACAGAGCAGGTGTTGTGTGTGGTGACATTCTCAACAAGAACTCGGCATCTCTAACTTCATCCTGAACTCAGTGGTTTAAAAAAGTCCCAAGTCCTGCAATCCCTCTACCGAACATTTGTGTCCATCATTTGCCAAGAGAAGACACTCGTTATATGTGACATTATGTCTGTCAAACAACGCAGTAGCAGAGACTTGACAGATGACGTAAAGACACTGATGGACCTCACTGAGAACAGTCTGTAGTTATGGCGGTACTTTAAGAAGTGGGTATGTTCTCAGCAGTGACGTGCAATGAGGTTTGTGACAGATGAGGCACTGACTCTCTGGAATGCTCACATGTATGAACCCTAAGTAGACGATTATATTCAATTAAGCCCCTTTTTAAAAGACATTCTAGTTATGCTTTAATCAATGCCGTACTGTTCAACAATGATGGCAAGAAAAGCAAAATATTTAATGTAAGGTCAAACTCTGGTTGAAAAGTACGGGTTACCTTGTTCCCACTTGTTTGAAGCAGATCTTTCAGCTCCAGAGTTGGTCTTCCTCTCTCTAATACCTCCTGTTTCCACTGAAAATCGAGTTTAGGAAAACCCTTTAGTTTTGAGATATGATCTTCTATTTGTTTAAACAAATTTAAACAAGTGTACTGTTTGCTACACCCCGGCCCCTCTGCATCACTGAAGAACTCACAGCAACGTGCACGTTTCATTGTCCCTATGAGGCAGCACTGCCCCCTATCGGTGCAGCACGGTACTTTCTGCCTCACTCTGTGTATTTTCATTGTGCAATATGACCAATTAGAAAGAAGGAACATGTCACACACATTCATTCAATATATTAGACAGACTGTAGAACATCAACATGTGTAGCACATGTGTCATCACACATGTATATTGATGATATAAAGAGCGACAGCAAAGGGCATGCACCAACTGCCCACTTCATTTATTGTATATGACACAGCGCCCCCAGAGGTGAACCAGAGCACTACACTGCCTCACCTGCAGTTCTTCCATGTTTGAACAGGCAATATGTAAATTCTGCTATTTTGACCATTTGAAGTGTTGAAATAATTCAGAAAACAGTTTTATTAAATAGTTTTATAGAACAGTCAAGTGGTTCAATGTATTTTCTCTTATCATTGTTAGTATTTGACTTGTCATGATGACAGGTGAGGCACTGCCTCACCTGCCTCCCCTGACTGCACGTCACTGATTCTCAGGTGGTACTAATTATAAAAGTTTCACAACTTTCAGCAAACTCTGTGCTTGTCAGTCAGTAAGTAAACTTTATTTATATAGCACCTTTTACAGGTCAGAAACCACCAAGTGCTTTACAGAATAAAAGACATATAAACACTAGATAAACAATAAAAACAAACAATAAAAGATAAAACAACATGCGTGTGACACAAGACAATATAAAACTAATTAAAAGCCAATCTAAACAAATGTGTCTCCAGCTGCTTTTTAAAAGTATTAAGAGAATCAAGGCAGCGCAAAGTCAGAGACAATTCATTCCACAGTCTGGGGCCACAGCCCTAAAAGCGTTATCCCCTCTGGTCTTAAAATGAGTTTGTGGGACCATTAACAGACTTTGACTGGAATCTGA
The DNA here is from genome assembly GCF_014905685.2 of Nematolebias whitei. Classification (NCBI taxonomy): domain Eukaryota; kingdom Metazoa; phylum Chordata; class Actinopteri; order Cyprinodontiformes; family Rivulidae; genus Nematolebias; species Nematolebias whitei. The sequence continues at coordinate 25,280,804 of NC_056509.1, forward strand.
GGCTCCAAGAAGAGGAGTAGGGTTCTAAAAGGTCAGAAATGTAGACTGGGGCTTGACCACTCAGGGCTCTAAAAGTAAGAACTAAAATTTTTAAATGAATTCTAAAACGTCCCGGTAGCCAATGTAAAGAGATTAAAACTGGTGTTATGTGCTCTCTTTTCCGTGTGTTGGTTAAAAACCTTGCAGCAGCATTCTGAACTTGTAAAGACAGAATAATTTTAAAGCAAGCTGAACAGCCTCTGCATTATGTTTGCATGTTGAGTACCTGAATGTAAAGTAAAAGTAATTTTATTTTATTTTTGTTACTTTTGGTCAGATGTGTGGAGCTGGACTGTTGGGACGGCAAAGGAGAGGACCAGGAACCCATAATTACTCATGGCAAGGCCATGTGCACAGACATCCTGTTCAAGGTAAAACACTGAGGTACAGGACGTGCTGATGGGATTCAGGAGTCGAGGCCTCATTTATTATTCTATTTATACATGATTCCTCTCCTATCACCGTACCTGAGATGAGAGCAGAGGATGCAGGGAGAGAAGACCCTTTGACAAATGTGTTTTGATTTTAAACTAAGGTCAATTAAATCCAGAGAAGCTATGTCTATTTATATGTTTCTCCCTGCCCTGCCGCTGTATTTCTGGTTCTATATTAGACAAACTTTTACATTTACTCAAGAAAACCTCATTTTTCTGCAGAATAAAAGATTTTGTTCAAAGATTGATTTCCTGGTCCCAAATATCACGACACAAGAGACAGAATTGCCCCAAAGAGAAGGGAAAAAAGACATTTCTCTTTTAGTAAACTTGCCTGCCCTCTTGTGTTGCTACATGTCATGGCTTCCCGTAACGTTTTAACTCTTTGTTTGTTGCTCCTCCAACAGGACGTCATCCAAGCTATAAAAGAGACAGCCTTCGTCACATCTGAATATCCTGTCATTCTGTCATTTGAAAATCATTGCAGGTGCATGTGCAGTTTGTCACAAACATTGTTTCCTTTGAGACTTATCTGCAGGAATATTTTCTACATATTTGATACATGTTAAATATATTCAGTGTGGAGATATGATCTCTGTTTTTTTTTTATGTGTTATCAGTAAACTACAGCAGTACAAGATGGCCAAATACTGCGAGGAGATCTTCGGTGACCTTCTCCTCAGACAACCTCTTGAAAACTACTCGGTGATTTTTCCACTCACCTTCTCTGATTCATCTGGCCTCTCAGAATTTAAAACAACTCTTTTAAAGTCACAAAAACTTAAATCTCCTATTTTCTCTCAACAGCTTGAACCTGGGCGACCTTTACCTTCCCCAAATGACCTCAAGAGGAAAATCCTCATCAAAAACAAACGTTTAAAACCGGAAGTTGAGCAGCGTACGTATGCAGCTGAAAATTAGTTTGGGTTGTGCTTTTATGTGTGTTTAAAACTGAGGTTTGTGATCGTGCAACACAGGGCAGCTGGAGTCTTTGAAAAAGCACATGGAGGCAGGTGAAACCAACACTCCTGCCATCATTATGGGAGAGGAGGACGACACAGAGAACGGTCAGCTGACTAACAGAATTTATATGTTTGCATAAATATATATATACAGTGTCCCTCGTTTATCACGGGTGTTTGGGACCACGCCCACCCATGATAAGTGAAAAACCGCGAAGTAAGGACACAGTAGTCCAAGTTTAAGTTGAGTTAAAGTTCAGTAAACTTTGTCATGACATGTGCCAGGCTGTAATCAAACTCATCACCTGTTACTCCCAATCTCCTTCCTTAAAAAAACAATTTAAATTTAAATACTGTAACATTTTAAATAAACAACCCATACAGCATGGATTGTTTATTTAAAATGTTACAGTATTTAAATTTAAATTGTAGAGAAGAGTAGCAGGACATCAACAGGATGTCACGCAGCTTCAGCTCTGCAGCACGGAGCAGAAATGTACCTCTTGATCAATTACACTAAAGCAACTGAACATAGAAGTTCTAAAATAATTAAAAATAACTTTTAACACTTTTATATTTTGTGATTATGGTGATTTTTACAATGTGACGTACTTTCAGTTTTTGAAGTTGGAAGACAAAAGTCGGATCAGTGCAGCTGGACAGCAAAGGGTTAAAAAGCCGCAGCAGGAGAAATGTGTGTGTGGCAGAGAAGGAGATCAACTGATCAGCTGCAGGAGGGAGCTTCCTCCTGCACTTGTGGGCTGCACACACGGTGCAAAATCATTTAAAAATAATTTATTTTAAATAAACAATTCGTGGTTCATCCATCAATCAACCAATTGTATCATGTCCAATCTTATTTCGAAAATCCGCGATAAACGAACCGCAAAGTAGCGAGGGATGTGTGTATATGTACACAATATATATATAAATATATACATATATATATATATATATATATATAT
>NC_056509.1:25283603-25312879 GCF_014905685.2 Nematolebias whitei
AAGTTAAGTCAGGTCCTCTGGACAGATTCTTCTTGTTGAAATGTTTCCTCTTTTATACAAGACTTTAAAAGCATAATCCTTATGGGCTGCTTTTCAGTCAGAATTTGAGACACGTTTTGTTTTCTTGACAACAAAACATAAATATTCAATTGAAAACACTTTTATTGTACACTACTCCATAATAAATTGCAGCCTATAAGCCCAGAGAATATAAAAAGCAAACATATGTTAAAAAAACATGTCAGAGACTAGACTGCAAATACTGTGATGATGCAATCAAGATGCTAACTGAATATCTCATTAAGATGTAAACTTCCCAAAAAGTTTCATTTTAAGTATCAAATAAATTCAGATTAATTTGGTTGTGAATTATATACATAAATTAATTAAATAGTAATCTGCGTGAGCTGAAATTAGAACTAGTTTATTTTAGATATGATCTGGTTAGATCAACATTAGTTTATTGATAACAAAACATCGTATGGAGGAGCTATTGTGTGTGTATGGCAGTACACTGCCATATCTTATATTTCTAAAGGTTGTATAGAAAACAGTGTGATTGGCTGAATGGTACCTGGGAGTGGGCTGGAAGGATGAGGCTGTTTATCCTGCAGTCAACACTCACGTATGTAATGTTGACATCCTCTGCAACATCACAACTCACCACATTGTCCTGCTGCTTACACAGAGACACAGGAAGCTTTCTCGTGTTATTCTGCTAAATCACTTGGATTACTGTAGATAAAATTTATGTTGAAATTTCCTTCAAATTATCTTTCAGTTTTGTCTTCATACCTGACTTATACCACATTCAGTGGTGCTTGAATGTTTGTGAAGCCTTTAGAATTTTCTATATTTCTGCATCATTATGACCTAAAACATCTTCAGAGTGTCACACAAGTCCTAAAAGTAGATAAAGAGAATACATTTAAACAAATGAGATAAAAATATTATACTTGCTCATTTATTTATTGAGGAAAATGATCCAATATTACATATTTGTGAGTGGTAAAAGTATGTGAACCTCCAGGATTAGCTGTTAATTTGAGGGTGAAATTAGAGTGAGGTGTCTTCAATCAAAGTGATGATGATCAGGTGTGAGTGGACACCCTGTTTGATTTAAAGAACAGGATCTATCAAAGTCTGATCTTCACAACATGTGTGTGGAAGTGGATCATGGCACGAACAAAGGAGATTTTTGAGGAACTCAGAAAAAGAGTTGTTGATGCTCATCAGGCTGGAAAATGTTACAAAACCATCTCTGAATAGTTTGGACTCCACCAATCCACAGTCAGACAGATTGTGGACAAATGGAGGAAATTCAGGACCATTGTTGTCCTCCCCAGGAGTGGTGGACCAACAAAGATCAACCCAAGAGCAAGGAGTGGAATAGTCGGCGAGGTCACAAAGGAGCTCAGGGTAACTTGGGTCTCTTGTAAATGAGTCCCTGAGGCTCAGTGGGATTAATCTGTCTAAATGAAGGTTGAATGAATGAACTTCTAACAACTGAAGGCTTCTCTGACATTGACTAACATTAATGTTCATGAGTCCACCATCAGGAGAACTCTGAACAACAGTGGTGGTCATGGCAGGGTTGAAGGAGAAAGACACTGATCTCCAAAAAGAAGATTGCTGCTCGTCTGCAGTTTGATAAAGATCATGTGGACGAGCCAGAAAACTGTTGGAAGAATGTTTTGTGAACAAATGAGACCAGAATAGAACTTTGTAGTTTAAATGAAAAGTGTTCTGTTTGGAGAAATGAAAACTCTGAGTTCCTGCATCAGAACCTTATCCCATCTGTGAAAAATGGTGGTGGTTGTATCATGGTTTGGGTCCGTTTTGCTGTATCTGGGCCAGGACGTCTTGCCATCATTGATGGAACAATGAATTCTGAATCATATCAGAGAATTCTGAAGGAAAATGTCACAACATCTGTCCATGAACTGAATCTGAAGAGAAGGTGGGTCATGCAGCAACACAATGACCCCCAGCACACAAGTTGTTCTACCAAAGAATGTTCAAGAAGAATAAAGTTCATGTTTTGGAATGGCCAAGTCAAAGTTCTGACTTTAATCCAATCCAGATGTTGTGGAAGGACCTGAAGCAGCAGTTGATGTGAGGAAACCACCAACATCCAGAGTTGAAGCTGTTCTGTAGAGGAATGGACTAAAATTCCTCCAGGCTGGTGACCAGGACTGATCAACAGTTACTGAAACATTTAGTAGTTATTGATGCACAGGGGGTCACACCAGATACTGAAATCAAAGGTTCACATACTTTTACCACTCACAAATATGTTATACTGGATAATTTTTCTCTATAAATAAATGAGGAAGTATATTTTGTCTCATTAATTTAACCGGGTTCTCTTTATCTACTTTTAGAACTTGTGTGAAAATCTGATGATGTTTAATAAATTTATGCAGAAATATAGAAAATTCTTCAGGGTTCAAACTTTCAAACACCACTGTATATAAACAGTTTGTATCAGTATGTAACAGTATATAAACTGTAAATTAATTGATGTGTAAAATGGTAAATTACATTTTGTACATTAGAAGTTTTAACTGGCCTCATCAAGTTTTGTATAAAACAAAACAAAAACTGCTTAAATGACTTGATTGATTGGTATTAATATTAAAAAAAACAATGTGTTTCAGTGAGTGTCGGAGAAAAGGAAGCTGAGGAAAAGGATTTGAATTCAGAGGCTCCCAGCAGTCTGTCAGAAGCAGCAAGTGAGAAAGAGACCAACAGTGTTTCCCAGAGTAACGCCGTCAGCTCCGGGAGAGAAGAAGAACGAAGTAACAGCATCAAGAAGGTAGGTTCACACTTTCACCACCAACTCTGCTCCAAAAGACCAAAAACTGTTTGTTCACTCAAACACCTTGATGAGAACGTCTCCACCCCAAAGACAAGAAGAACTTTTAAAGAACCCATACATCCTCTGACTTTATTTCCTCTTAATTTTATAATTTGGTAATTGTGGGTGCTAGAAAAGGCTCCATCCTTGTGAAACGTTTTAGAAGGTTTTGCTAACGCATCTTGAAGAAAACCTTTAGGCGTTGTTCTGATCTTCTGGCTGTAGCTGATGAACAGGTGGTGATAACGCACCATTAAGCTGGAGCCAACCACCATAAAGCAAGATGTCAGCAGAGTCATCTGCCTCTTTGGGCTTCTTTAACTTTGTTTCTGTGAGAGGAACTGAGTCCTCTGTGGTAACAATGCTGTTCTTGTGTGTGCCAATGCACTTTTACCTTTCATTTATCCAATCCTTCCAGGTAGGATCTCACAGGACTGTGACTGTTGACAGCTTGCTTCATCCATCACACTTCTAAAAACAGTGTTTTCAGAACAAAAGGTTTTCAGTTTCCTAGCATGACTTGCAGACTCTTGCAGTCTTATCACTTGTTGCCGACTCAAACCTGTCAATTTAGTTTTTGTCCAGTCCAAAGTGCTAGAGTTGCGTTTTGACACAAGAACGTGAGATTTTTAATGACAGGAAACATCTGCAGCTACATCCCCAAATGACCAGGTGTAAAAACTGTTCAGATGATAACTACTGTATTTTCCGGACTCTGTCTCTTCAGAGTATAGGTCGCATTAGTCAAAAAATGCCTCATGAAGAGGAATAAAAAACATATATAAGTCGCATTTATTTAGAAGTGTATTTCACAAAGTGCAAGAACAGACATTTAATCTGAAATAACACATAGAACCAGCAGCGGACTGTCCATCGGGAGCGCTGGGACATTTCCCGGTGGCCTGGCCCGTTCAGTGGTCTCCGAGGGACTGGACTAAAGGCTCAGTTCAGGTTTAATTATTTTTAAATAAACAAGCCCAGGCTCGCTCAGGTCTCATTGAAGCTGCACTGTAGTGATGGGGAAAGACAGACACCTCCCCCCGCCCCTTCCCTTCTTTTACTGAGTCTGTGTCTGTCACAGCAGAGACACACAAGTTGCAGCCAACGAGTCTGACAAGCAGGTTACCATCCTCGGTGTTGCTTCTGAACATCTCCAACTCCTGAGGAAGATGGTGGAGGGGTGGCAAAAGAGGAACAAAATATAGTTGTCAAAAGCCTAGAGGGCCCTCTTTCAGCTGCAACATAACAGCACGTTTACTCTTTGGTTCATGTCAATATGAATGAACATTTAACGTGTCGGTCAAAAATTGCGTCATGAATAGGGGAAAAACGTATATAAGTCTCTTCGGACTAAACGTCGCAGGACTGGCCAAACCATGAAAAAAGTGTAACTTAAAGTCCGTAAAATATGGTAGTTATTTTATGAACTGGTCCAAATCTGCCTAGCTTCATTTCAAAAGTGCGCTCCGGTAGATTAATTCGTAAATATCGGTGCAGCTGCCAAGGTGGGTGCACAGCAGGTAGGGGGGGGGGGGGCAATGAAGTACTGCGTATGACCTAGAATACAGTTTCTTATTACAGTGCCATAAATGCGGGTTATGATTCTGAAAATCAGCTGCACAAAACATCCACACAGCTCACTGATCACTTGATCCTTAAGACACAGGATTCAGTGAGACTGCCTCAGAGAAATCCGACTACTTTCATCACGTTTTAGTCTCCAGCTAAACTCCAGCTGTCGCAGCTCAGTGAGGCTCCACCTTTAGGTTTTCACCTTCACAGCCTGCTCTGGACCCAGAGCTCATTGCTCCACACTAAGCAGTTTTTATTTGTTTGTGATTCTATAAACTGAGACACCAAACAAACGTTTCATATTATACACTTCTCTAAACTGCTTCATCTTCACATTTGGGAAAACGTACTCGTTTATTTGTTGGTGTTTTTGTTTTTTTAATCTGGTAATTGCCGTGAAAAAGCCAACATATTTTATAAACAATTTGTTAGAGGGTTCTGTCGAGGTGAAATTAATTAGGCTTGAAAACACTTGTGCAACTTTCCACTTATTGAAATTTAACAAAGATAAGCATATGTTCTCTAAACGTTATTTAAATTTAAATTGTCTTCTTCCTTTTTGGGTCACTGGTGCCCATATCCAGCCATCACTGTGCAAGAGGCAGTCTGGACAGGTCTCCAGTCCATCACTGGGACACATGGAGATAAACGAGACAAACAACCATTCACTCTCTCACTCTCACCTAGGGACAATTTAGAGTTACCAATCAGACTAACATGCATGTTTTTAGTCTGTGGGAGGAAACCGGAGTACCCACACATGCATGGAGAGAACATGAAAACTCCAGCCAGAAAGGCCCCTCAGCCGGGATTCGCTCCAGCGACCTTCTCATTGAGAGGCGACAGCAACACCAACTGCGCCACCGTGCCGCCCTTAAATTTGAATTTAACATATTTAAAATTGTCAGCTTTGTTAGAACACAGTTTTAGTCCTGAAGCCACAAACTTTGATCCATTTGTTCCAAAATCATTCGTCAGCCAGAAAAAGGCTTTAGGTCAAAAGCTGGTGGTGCTAATCCTCCACTCAGGTGCAGCTGACGGAGTAAATCAGATGAACAGATGTATTTCTGGTCATTTTACTAAATGACTTAGTTATCTCAAATCTTTGACGTCAGAGGAGATTATATTTGTGACAGAACTGTTCATAATGAGACATGCTGTGGTTTGTCTTTTTCCAGGTAGCTGATGATGAAATGACAGAGATGTCTGAAGCCACAGATGCCACAGATACCTCTGAGGCATCGGATCAAGACAATAACAAGAAGGTGAGTCCCTGACAGCCACACCGTCTTACCGCCACATACTAAATACTCAATGTGTGTGTGTTTATAACACGCGTGTGTTTGTGTGTTTCGCCTGTACAGGCTGGGGACGTAGCAGAGGACTCTGAGGAGGCTCTAATAGCTTCTTACCAATACGAGTCTGCCACCACCAACATCCACCCGTATCTCTCAGCCATGGTCAACTATGCACAGCCCATCAAGTTCCAGGGTTTCGATGTGGCGGAGGGTGAGAGACCTCATCAAGTTTTTTTTATGTTCTTCATCTATTAAGCAGTTTTGCATGGATTATTAAAATTCACTTTTACATTTATAGATGTGGCAACAAATGTATCTTCTTCTTTTTATCTTGTTTTTTAGAAAAAAATATCCATCATAACATGTCATCCTTTAACGAGTCGGTTGGCCTGGGTTATCTGAAGACTAATGCCATCGAGTTCGTCAAGTATCCTCTGCGCTGCTGTGAACTTTGAGTTGTTACAGATTTATATTATGTTTTATTATGTCGTTATTATCAAGAGAGGTTTTTATTTATTTATTTATTTATTATGTGCAATTTTGCCCACTTTAGCAAGTGGTGTGATTTAACTGAGGAAAATAAAAATGTGATGTTTCTGCATTAAAACAACAACAACAACAGCAAAAAAACGGAGTAGATCATCACGTTGTAATCATTGTGTGAATGTTTACCAAGCATTCACACCACTGAGATCCATTGTTCTTCTGTATGTTTTTCAGCATCTTTTTTGTTTCACAATTTTTGTGCTATTTCAACAAATCATATCTCAAAACGTTCAGCTCGTTCAGGAGAAGGGTGCATACTTTTGGTATTGGTGCAACTTTAACTTTTTGAAATATTTATCCTTTTCTGACGTTTTTTTTTTCTCAAAGAAAATAACGTGAGCTCATTTTTCCTCCTTCAAATCTTTAGATGTGTTTACAACCTTTTACTGCTCCTTTCACTTGTTGTTCTGGTTCAGCTTCCTTCTGCAAAGTTAAACTTTTTTTTGCAGCTAATTTTAGCTGTTTTTTCAGCTGTTTTGTGCTATTTTCATATTCTTTCTGCTAACTACAACATTTTTGTGCTTCTTCTAACTTCTTTTTACTAATTTCAGCTTGTTATGCTCCATTCTGCTTATTTCTGCAACTTTCAACATTTTCTGCTATTTCAGCTACTATTTAGCTGTTTTATGCTAATTTATGCTTTTTCAGCTAATTCCACTGTTTTGTGTTCATTTCTGCTTCTTTCAGCCTAATATGGCAACATTGAGCTTTCTCCACTTCCTTCTGCTAGTTTAAGCTTGTTCTAAATTTTAGCTAACTATAATTTCTTAGATAATTTCAGCTGTTTTCATATAAATTCAAGTTTTTGTGTTAATTTTTGTGACTTCAGTCTAATTAACTTATTTCTACTCATTTGAGCTTGTTGTGCTCCTTTCAGCTTATTTCTGCTTTTTCAGCTGCTAATTAGCTGGTTTTGGTGCTAAATTTAGCCTTTTCAGCTAATTCTACATTGTTTAAGCTCATTTCAGCTCAGTCCACTTCCTTCTGGTAGTTTAAGCTTCTTTCTGCCTTTTAAGCTACTTTTCGGCTTTTTAAAGCTAATTTCAGCTGTTTTTCTGCAACTTCAGCAATAAGCATTCACACTGCATTTTCGCAGGAAATGCAATTTCTCTAGTTCACGATTTATTATTGTCACAATCACAATTCTCCAAATGGAAGGTTCTGAACGGACCTCTTGTTAACGAACACCCTGAGTCAGCTCCTACAGCTGATGGTTGTCGGCCATTTTGATTTCTACTTCAGTTAGAGAAAAATGTTGTTTTGAACTCAGCGTGCTGTTAACGTGTAGCTCGGTCAAAGGCTCACCGTCTCTGCAGTGGGACAGCTTGACCCAAGCTGTTCACACTAAAAATAACTCCACAGTCTGTTTGATTCAGAAACGCTCAACACTCCATCCCCACACACACACATGCTCGAATACGCATGCTACTCCTCTCTTGTTTTGAAATTTCCCTGAGCATCAGTGCAGCTACAACAAGCGTCAGATGAGCCGTATCTACCCCAAAGGAGGCAGGGTGGACTCCAGTAATTACATGCCTCAGATCTTCTGGAACGCAGGCTGCCAGATGGTCTCACTCAACTTCCAGACCCCAGGTACCGCAGCACGCAACACGGGACTCCTGACCTTAAACACATGCAACTGCTGCACGTGCAGCAAATACAGTACATGCATGTAAGCCTTCAAATTTAGAAAAGAGACTTTGGGTCTCGTGCTGGGTTTATCTTAGGAGGACACTAACCAACAACCAAACCAGCTGGTGTTCCAGCTTCTCCAGAAGCTAATTGTCTTGAGTTAGTGGCAGACTTGTTTCTTGACTTTCCTCTTGACCTTTGATCATCCTAAAGAGTAAAAAAAAATAGTCCTTTCACCTTGTTTGTCGTATAAAATGATCAAATGCAGTTTTCACTGTAGGGAATCTAGTTTCTCCTGGAACTGTGATGTAAGGGTCAGTCCTCTACAGATATCCTGCGCCATCTTAAAACTTATCAGAAAGTTAAATATTTTCTGCCCAGGTCTAAATAAAATAGGAAAAATGACAAAGAGTATGGAGTCATTTGTTTACAGAGTTTGTTCCCGATTCCGTTGTATGAAATATTTAATTCTCAAAGTACTTCCTCAAATAAGCTGCTTGCTTTTCTTATTTATTGATTTTGTTTAAATGCATGTAGTTTTGTTTTTGAGTGGACTATTATAAAAACCTAAAGTAGACAGATTGAAAGCAGTAAGTCAAATTAATGCATTATTTTATAACAGAGTATGGGATGAAAGGGAGTGGTGGCGCAGAGGTTAGAGAAGGTGGGCCTGTGATCAGAAGATCGCCGGTTCAAGCCCCGGCACCGACAACATCAAAAATGTGGGTGGGTAGGTGAAGCACCCACACCTGCCCCCACCCTCATTCGTCCCACTCTGGGCCCTTGATTAAGGCCCTTAACCCCCACCATCTGCTCCTCCGGGTGTCCTAGATAGCAGCTCTCTGCTCCACACAGAGGGCTGTGGCAGCTCGGTGTCTGTGGTTGCGTCAGGAAGGACATCCGAAGTAAAAATAACTGCCAAGTCTTTGTGCAACTTAGTTCGCTGTGGCGACACCTGAAGAAGGGAGCAGCCGAAAGAAGAAGAAAAAAAAAGTATGGTATGAAATAATTAATTTTAATAGTCATTCTTTCCACTAAGGAACACTAGGAGGTCGTAAAGTTACAGGGAGCTTATCGAAGCATTTAAAACTATTCTGACAAATCAACAAAACAATTTGAAGGATTTTCAGGCTTTGTAGTGAACAATTGTGTTTATTGACTGTACTAAAAAATAAATTAACTAAAAGCATGAACGATAATAAATGTGCGGTTGATTTATTTTTTTTCCCCTTCAGAGGGTTAAGTATTGTAAATGATTCAGTTTCCTTTATGTTGCACGTGTGTCGATTAGAGCTGTCATTTCTAATGCGAAGCCTGGCCCGACCCGGATTAGCGCCGGATCGGTCCATAATAATGTGTTTAATGTGCGGGCCAGGCTGGTGTCGGGCTTTTGATTGTGTCAGCGGACGCGCGCGGCTGACGATCCAATTACATGGCAACATGGTTTGCCATACAATCACCAGCCGCACGCAGCCATTTGACTGCGCTGACCGGCCTTGAAAGGGTAAAAAAAAAGTTCAGTTAAGGCAGCGACGTTCATTCAGCCGCTGCACTCAGCAGCTGCGTGCAGCCAACGACCCAACCAACTGAGATCCCAAAATGTCCAACATGTCAAAGCAGGGTCCATGTCTGAATAATGCAGAATGCAGGCAGTAGCAGGGATTTAATGCGCTTAGACAGCCTTGAAAGGACAAACACCCCCTCAGCTCCGATCTTCTGCCTCCCTTAGTTGTTCACATCCACCGACTGTTAATAACTATAAAAGCAGTCAAAGCTTAATTAAAAACGTTGGGGGGTTTCTGACCTGTAATTACTGTTAATTCGTCCCGTGGGGTTTGGAAATGATGGCTGTGGGCTGGGGCCGGGTTGGATTTTTTGGGTTCGAATGCAACTCTAGTGTAGATGGTCCAACTAATATGCTGCTTTATTATTTTACTCTAAAACAATTTACTAAATGGAGCTCATAATACATTAAAGACTTGAACCCTGGGATTAATAACTCACAAACCTGTTTTCTCAAGAGTTTCCTGCTCTTCATCTTTTGTATATGTGTGCACACACACACTCACACACTTGAAGTGTAAGTGATGCCTGTTGATGAGCAGCTGCAGCCCCGTGTCCTGAGGCACAACGGACTCCACCATATGGCCCTGTGTGTGTGTGTGCGTGCGTGCGTGCGTGTGTGTCATGTGGAAGGCTCGGGGCATTTTCCCTCAGAAACTGGAAACTGTTTTAGAGGAAGAAGTTTCAGAGCGAGCATGAAAAGCCTCTGTAAAACATTTACCATTAAGCTGTGTGTTGTTGTATTTAAGCTGTGATGTGATTTAAATGTCAAACATAATAAATACTTCTTACTCTTCTTCGTTTCTGTCTCAGATCTGGCCATGCAGTTGAACCAAGGAAAGTTCGAGTACAACGGCTCGTGCGGGTGAGAGCAGCTCCTCACTCTTCCTCCCCCGCTCTGAGACTCATCAATTACAACTTGTCGCATCTCATTACTTACTGCCCGTAGCTACTATCTGCCCCGTGGGCCATTGAAGTGTTTGAAAATGGACGCTGTCGTCAGTCATCTCTGCATTCATTTATTTCTTCTTCTCCCCATCGTTGTCTTTCTCTCTTAACTCTGTCCTTGAGGGCAGGGATTTTACTGCTAATGCTGGAAATCTTGTAAATGGAGAGACCAAGGCAACTCTCATTAGTAATGGTTTTTACAGAGAATCTTCCTTTACAAGATCCTCCTTTGACTATTTGATTATTATAGAAAGGATTAAAAGAAACATCCATATTTGGCTGATTTTACCCCCAGATTGCTGTTTTATTCTGTAATATTTCCTCTTGTGTGCGTCAGGTACCTGCTGAAACCGGACTTCATGCGACGATCAGACAGGACGTTTGACCCTTTCTCAGAGACGCCGGTGGATGGCGTCATTGCAGCAACCTGCAGTGTACAGGTCTGGTCTCGTTACACTTTGAACATCTAGGAACATGAGTTATTAATTAAACCAAGCATCATAAGAACAGAGGAGCATCATCAGTTTTTAGCACGTGGATAATACAAATAGTTAATTATACGATGTCTGTGTGGTTGTAAAATTATTAATAATGGGTTTCGGCTCATTTTAGGTTTTCTCAGGACAGTTTCTGTCTGACAAGAAAATTGGCACATATGTTGAAGTCGACATGTACGGACTGCCGACTGATACCATCAGGAAGGAGTTTCGCACACGTATGGTGATGAACAACGGGCTAAATCCTGCCTACAATGAGGAGCCCTTCGTTTTCAGAAAGGTACCAAGAAGGAGATACATTGCTACAATAAGTTTAAATATGCAAATAAAAATGAATTACAAATAGATGTTAAGAAGCTACATTAACAAAAATGGAAAAAGCGATCAAAAGAATGGAGTATAAGGCTGGTGTAGTAATGGTATAAAGGAGAAAAGTGAACGAAAAGGAGAAACATCGAATGGGAATCCTGGAAAAAAAAAACTGCTGCAGTAATTTGTGCAAGAAGGGACAGAACAGGTACTCTGGAGTAGTTTGTGTTTGAGCACAGAGAGGAAGAAAGGAGAGAGAAAGACCGAAAAGAAAATCACTAAAATGAGGAAAAAAGAAAATAATTAGGGGTGGAGGAGAGAAATAAAAAGAGAGAATGTGCTAGTGATAGTGCTGCTCTCAGCAGAATGAGAAGTCTCTCAGCCATGACTGTGACTCCAGCTTCCTAACACACACCATCCATCACAACCTGCCGCAGTGCTGCTTCACACACACACACACACACACACACAGATCCAGATACATAAAATTACACTGCGCTATCAAAGAAGGGCATCGTAACCAGAGCTGCTGGCAAGACTCTCGTCTCACACACACACTCCTGCAAATCCTGCTGCACAGTCACAGAGCATACACACTGCTGTCAAGATGAGTCAGGGACAACAATGCACCTCAGCACACACACACACATCTTGAAGGCTTTGAAAGTGTAAGCATACACACACGACGCCTCCACCCATTCATCTCCAGCGTGAATTCTTCATCCTTATCTCTTACCTTCCACTTCCTCTCTGTATTAATTAGCCTCCTCTTTATGTTTAGTTATCTCCTCAGACAAAGCCAGGTAAACACTTCTCCTGAGAGGAGTAGAGTTTTCTAACATCTGTGCATGCATAAGATCGTCATGGACGAGATGCACACGCACGGTGGAGAAGACCTCGACAGCGTTCGCATACACGCTTATCGTCTCCTGATGGTTTCAGCTTAGTCAGCTTGATGACCTGTTTCATTTTCAGCTTTGTTTACCAAATAATTAAATAGCTGATTCTTTTCTCCCCCCACCTACCTTTTTTCTCCACATCCCTCCCTTGTAGGTAATCTTACCGGACCTGGCAGTGCTACGCATCGCCGTCTACGACGACAACAACAAACTGATCGGGCAGCGCATTCTGCCTCTGGACGGCCTGCAGGCTGGCTACCGGCACATCTCCCTGAGGAACGAAGGCAACAAACCCCTGTCATTACCCACCGTCTTCTGCCAAATCATCCTCAAGACCTACGTACCTGACGGCTTCGGAGGTGACACACACACACGCATAATTACACACAGTTAAAGCCTGGTGTTGCCTGTTAGTGACAAACATTTTTCTGCTCTTAGACGAGTCGTGTCTGATAATAAACTAGTTTCTGTAGCCTGCAGGGAGGAGAGAGTAGAAGTAAAAAGCATAGCGTCCTTTTTCTGCCTTGGGTGGGTTAGTTTTAACATTTGCAGTAATGGCACGGCACAAACGATGATGACAGTAAATCTGCAGACAGTTCAGTACAGGCACGAGCATACAAATGAGCTGGACAATTTGAGTTGCCATTAAATAAAGCCAAGAGGCTTGCAGCAAGGAGCCATTACTGTGAACATTAGCTTTCCTCTGAAAGATCTCTCTTTCTGACACAGCTCCTTTTACACTTAAACCCATGAAGACATTTTAGTTATTTTTACTGCTGTGTTTCACTAATGCTGTGTACTTGCTGTGCTGCAGCTATCGTGGATGCTTTATCAGACCCAAAGAAGTTTTTGACCATAGCAGAGAAGAGAGCTGACCAGATGAAGGCCCTGGGGATCGACACGGTACACATGACGACCAGTACACGAAAAACACGAACCCGTCTTCTTACACAAACATCCTGAATAAAAGTCGTCCTCTTTCTGCGGTAGAATGACATAGCAGATGTTCCCAGTGGAAGCTCGAAGAACGACAAGAAGGGAAAAGGGAAAGGAGACACAATGAAAGTCAGTGTGACACAACAAGCCAGCTCAGAAATAGCTCAGACCTCCAACTCCATCAACAACAACACAACAGAAATCAAGAAGGGTAAAAACTGATAACAAACCTATTTAACAGATTCATGCTGTGTCTAAGATTAACGGCCTAACTTCTTTCTTATTGCTCCTTTAGATACCGCACTTGTGCCTAATGTTAGCATTGATGACCTAAAGCAAATGAAGGTTTGTACTGATGTTTTTCTCAGAGTTTACTTAAATAAAGAGTTTCATTCTGACAGGATTGATGTAGTAGTGGGTATTCTGAGCAGGGTCAGGATTCAAGTGCATCACTGCTGTTTGAAAACAACTCCCAATATCAAAATTATGTAGCAGTGAAACATTTCTAAAGGAGTTTTGAACTGCGATCACTTTTGCATTGTACAGTAGTCCCTCGTTTATCGCGGGGGTTACGTTCCGCCCCTCCCCCGCACGCAATAAGTAAACAACCATGAAGTAGGAACGTTATATTTATTTTAGTATTTATACATATTTTAAAGCTGTATAAACCCTTCCCACATTCTTGCAATGTTCTAAACTCAAACCTACGTCATTTTAACAACATACATATATGTACTGTACAGTAGCTACTGCAAAGTTTTATATGGGTACTAACCAGCTGGAAGTCTGGTTCTGGTCCAGTTCTGATCGGCTCTCTGCAGCCCTTGAGCATCAAGATGCTTTTAGAAAGAGACGGGCCTTCAGAGACCCAGCACAAAACCACACAATGATCCCGATCGAGTCCAAACCAGGATGAAAAAAAGTCCGGGTGAGCTCCGGAGAAAACTGGACCCTCAAGCAATGCCCCCCGCTGGAGAGGCGTCATGGGCCAGCAGGCAGCTCTCAGATTGATCGATGAGGCTGTACGTAGTTCTGGTCCAGTTCCTGGTTGGTTCCATACGGCTCTCTGCATCCACTGAGCGATGTGTGAAGTATCACTATGAATAAGGACCGAACCTTTTTGGATTGGATCAAAACTCCCTCAATTTCAGCAGAAAGCAACAGCTGGAAGCACTGTTGAGGCTTCTGGGTAATGCAGTCCTTTTGACAGGCGATACAGTGTAGGCTTATTAAGAGAAAACTACAAAATGGCCACACCTGTCTGAAGTTTTTATTTTTTCGTTAAATTGTTACTGTATCCCATACGGTCCCAATCACGTGAGTAATATTAAAGTTGACAATTGTGTCGTGTACAAATTTTTTTTCTTGTGTACAATCTTACTTTGAAAAACCGCTAAGTGCGAGATCACAAATGTCGAACTGCGAAGTAGCGAGGGACTGCTGTACACAATTTCCAGCAGAACTAATATGAAAAGCCCTTTGCTGCACTGAAAGTGCTACAGCTTTGCAAATAACTGCAGAGTTGTGTATAACCACACAACATGAAACTGATGGAAGTGTAAAGGTTTAAGAAATGGTGTTCGCATGAATGGTTACGACATTTTTGAGGTTGAAGATGGTTTTTAAGACTGCTGCAATCTGACCAGGACCAGACCCCGTTACTTAATGGATCCAGTCAGAATTAAACTCGTTTTCTCTAAGCTGAGCTTGTTCAAATAGTTATCTACAGCAGGTAAGATATTGTTTATAACTGTTCCACTGAACCCCACTTTAAAGATCAAGAGTATCACTATAAGTTTTTAAAAATTATCATGTTACATTATATAAATTTATTTAAAAAATAATAATAATAGGTTGCCCTCATAATGATCTGATGAGTTTAGACCAACAGTCCAAGCAGAAGTAACTGTTGCCTACAGACAGCTGCTCCTCTCAACATGCCCAAACCTCTGTCTCTCCCACTGCAGACCTATCTTAAGCTGATAAAGAAGCAACAGAAGGAGATCAACACTTTAAAGAAGAAACACTCAAAGGTAGGTGGTTTTCTGAGAGCATGTTGGTAATGCAAAGAGGCTGACGGTCATTGATGCTCTGGAGACCAGAGACAAGGGGAGCGCTGCAGCCTTTCATCGCCCGCTGCCCACTGCTTCATCTTTTATTAGTCTGCACACAGGAACACAATCAGTCCATAACACATACACACATTAGACACACAATTAATGTTTTTCAATAAATTACACTTGCTAAAATTCTCCTTTGACAAGCCTCACCATAGCGACTACGCTGCAGAGCCTCATTAATTATCCCAATATTAGGTTTTATTACATAACACGTGAATATTAACACTATCAGATACATCTGTTCACCGAATAACTCTTTATGTCGCTCGGACAACACTAACAAAACAATTTAGTTGAATTATTACCTGTAGATTTTTGTTTTTTACTCATTATCTCATTCCAGTTTTGTTTGGTAGAACTGCACTCGTGCAGAAAAAATGTGTAACGGATTACTTTTCTATTCTGTTTCTTACTCAACAGGATCAAAATTCAATGCAGAAAGCTCACTGCACCCAGGTGGACAAGCTGGTGTCAATGCACGAAAAGGAGAAGACGACGCTGGAGAAGCTCGTAGAGAAAGCCATCAAGAAACGAGGGTAAAATTCATGGAGTCGGTTATCTGAAGGGAAATCAACGAGTAAAAACAGATGAAACTTTATTCGTTTTGTCGTAACTTTATGACCAATCTAGAGTTTGTTTGGTGCATGTGTTAGCAAAATATTACATGAACCACTGGACAGATTTTAATTAAAATAATTGTTGGAGGCACATCTAGTAAGTTTCTTTCAGCTGCTCCCTTCAAGGGTCGCCACAGTGAGCAAACTCGCATGGAAGATTTGGCAATTTGTTTTACGCCAGATGGAACCTGGGCTCGAACCTGCAACTTCGGGATTGCAAGACCGCGGCACTGACCACTGATCTACCGCAGCCCATTGGAGGCACATTTACAACTGATTAAATTTAGAAGAACCATTACAGACACTAAAATGGCTGTAACTCTGTCATTTTTACAGATACTGAGCTACAAGTTGGTGTGGTAGTAGCTGAGAATCATCACTTGACATTTTTTAGAGCTTGTTCAATGTTCTCTTTTGGATTTGGCCAAAACAACTCCTTCATTATTCAACAAATGTTGACCTTAGTGTAAAACTCTGGCAGGAAAGGGGAAAGGCAAAATTAATTCCATCGATGAATGTTAGACTTTTACTTTGTGTTTTGTTTGTATTTAATTATTTTTAAGTACTTTGAGTACACAACTGCACAGAAGACCGTTGGAGTCAGCCCCCCACCATCACAGACATCTACACCTCCAGATGCAGGAAGAGGGCCACCTGCATCATGAAGGACCCCACTCACCCAGCACACACACTTTTTGCCCTGCTCCCCTCAGGCTTGAGGAGCATTAAGTGTAGAATCACTAGACTGAGGAACAGCTTCTACCCTGAGGCCGTTAGACTCATGAATCCTTAACCAGGATAATCACTGTAATGCCACTTTAATTGGTGATGTGTGACTTATCTGTGCTGCTGATGATTCATACTGCTGATCTCATGCTGCTGTATTCATTCATACCCATCTGCTCACCACAGACTCATGTTCGGGCTGCTGTTGTTATGCCATATTCATCCATCCATCCATCCATTATCTTTACCCGTTTGTTCCATTTTGGGTCACGGGGGTCGCTGGTGCCCATGTCCAGCAATCACTGTGCGAGGGGCGGGGTACACCCTGGACAGGTCGCAAGTCCATCACAGGGACACATAGAGACAAACGAGACAAACAACCATTCACTCTCTCACTCACACCTAGGGACAATTTAGAGTTACCAATCAGTCTAACATGCATGTTTTTGGTCTGTGGGAGGAAACCGGAGTACCCGGAGAAAACCCACGCATGCACGGAGAGAACATGCAAACTCCACCCAGAAAGGCCCCTGGACCGGGGTTTGAACCAGGGACCTGCTCGCTGAGAGGCAGCAGCTCTACCAGTTGCGCCACCGTGCTGCCCGTTATGCCATATTGTTTTACATTATTAGTGTTTAGTGTATATCTTAAATTCTTGTATACCGTTTCTTTTTTATACTTTATATTTTCTATTTTTGGTGTAACTGGGACCCTGTGTACATAATTTCATTCCACCTCATGTACCACATGTGATGCGATTGACAATAAAACTTGACTTGAACTTGAGTAGTAAGAGTCTTACCTGCTCCAGACAGAAGTAAGAGTGGAGATACCCATCAGTGTTTGTAAAATGGCTGCTCCTTCCATTCTTGGAGTGGTGTAAAAGTTGATGACGCAGCATTCACTCAAAACTTAAAAAGTTATTGACGTCCGAGATGTTTTAATTTTTGCTACAACTTGTTGACTTTGTCGTTTAGGTTTAAGCTAGCTTAGCTGCAGAGCGGTGGCACACTGAGAAAACAGTCCCTCAGTTTCTGTTTGGTCTCTGACTGTCACTTGTCCTTTTATCTGTGGTTTATTTGACAGTGAGAACAACTGCCAAGAGCTGAAAAAGGAGACGGAAGATAAGATCCAAATGCTAGTTGGCAACCATAAAGCAAAGGTACAGAAGCACCCGTGCTACAATGCTACCGACTGTGTGGGTTGCATGTGGAGGGAACGACAACATCTGTGTTTGTGCAGATAAAGGACATCACGGCGCAGCACACTAAAGAATGGTCGGAGCTGATCAGCAGCCACAGCAGTGAGGAGCAGGAGGTGAAGGACAGCCATGTGACCCAGCAGTGTGAGCAGCTCAAGAAGCTCCTAACATCCGTCCAGGAGCAGCAGACCATACAGCTCAAAGTCATCCATGAAAGGTGACACACACTTTACACTCGTACGCAAACGTAAAGGCTGATTATCGCAGGAGATCAAACATGAAGCACCAGCGATGCAGGTGTTTTACTGCTGCCATAGAAGCTGGATTGTTAGTAAAGTTTCTGCTGCTTGTTTTGCTGCTCAGGCAGAGCAAAGAAATGCGTGCTAACCAAGCTAAGACGTCCATGGAAAACAGTAAAGCCATCAGCCAGGACAAGACCATCAAAAACAAGGCGGAGCGAGAGAGGTGGGTCGCAGCTGAGGGTGTTAGTCGGAGGCGGGAACAGGAAGCAGGCTTGTTTTCCTCACGCTGTGATTGTTTTGGTCGTTCAGGAGAGTGCGAGAGTTGAACAGCAGCAACACCAAGAAGTTCCTGGATGAGAGGAAGAGGGTAGGTTCTCATGTTACCCAGCTGGAGGTTTTATTTTGTATGTCTGACTCGATGCAAATGTTTGTGTCTTGGTTTACAGCTGGCCATGAAGCATCAGAAGGAGATGGAGCAGCTGGAGAAAAATCAGAGAGAGCAGCTGGAGAAACTGGAGAAGCACAACGAGCAGGTAAAGCACGAGAAGGAAAGAGAATTAGACTGATTATTAAAGAAACTCCAGTTAAAACATATGAGTTCACAGAATAATGGCAGCTGTTTGAATTTTAGCTCAACACAAATATTTTGTGTATTTAAAGTGTTAACAGACGTGTTTGTGAGGTCATGTCCCATCTTTGCTTTTTGTTTCACCATGTGTCACAGTAGCTGTACATGTCTAACATGTATGCACGTTTTGGTTTTAATATGATTTGCTTTTTCCGGCACAGCTTTTGAAATCACATCATGCAAACAAACAGGTTCAAGGTAGGCATCTTCATCTTCGTCATCTCTACCTCTGATACCAGTTTTGTGTCAGTGCATTTAGTGACTACTTGTGATTTTTTTCTATTCTGTGTCACCACTTGTTTCAATATTACCATATTTTTCACCCTATAAGTCATGCTTTTTTTACATAATTAAAATGCCCTGCGACTGATACGCTGAAGCAACTTATTTATGTTTTTTTCCATATTTATAAACCAATTTTTGGTTGAGATATGACCGTTTTCAATCATTCTGAACAAAAATATTGAACACCACCATTTTCAGCCGCTAGATGGCACTCGAGTAGTATGGCATGCCGTTGTGTCATGTATTAGGTAAAAGTGGCTATTATTGACACAATCGGCTTGCCTACCACCTTCTTCCAGCTCGCTTGGAGCAAACAGCTAATTTGACCATTGAAGTGCATTTATTAAGTAAAAGTTCAACATACACTTTGCAATAATGTCGAGCAAACAAATACCGTATTTTTCGGCCTATAAGTCACAGTTTTTTGCATAATTTACATGCCCTGCGGCTTATAGGCCAAAGCGACATATTTATGGATTTTTTTTTCCATATTTATAAACCATTTTGTGGCTGAGATTTGACAGTTTTCATTCATTCTGCCTGAAAAAAAAAATTGAGCAGTACCACTTTCAGCCACTTGATGGCAGCAGAGTAGTAATAGGAATATGGCATGCTGTTGTAACATGCAATAGGTAATCGTGGCTATAATGACTAATTCAAAAAAGTTCAAGACAAAAATAAATGGATTTTATTTATTATACTTTATACTTTATTGTTTGTTTTTTTCTTGAACTTTTTGAATTTACCATGTCCTGAATGACTGAGAATCTTCACCAGATATTAATGACTCAATCGGCCTGCCATAATCTCCCCACCTTCGTTCTGCTTACTGCTTGGAACCGTCAAATCAGCTGCACCGCCCGGCGAAATGCAGCTGATTTGACCATTAAAGTGCATTTATTAAGCAAAGGTTAGACTGAGACACAGCTTTGCTATAATTTTGAGCAAACAAGTACCATATTTTTTGGCCTCTAAGTCACAGTTTTTTGTATAATTTACATGCCCTGCCACTTATAGGCCAAAACGACATGTTTATGGATTTTTTTCCATATTTATAAACCATTTTTTGGCTGAGATAAAATCCTCCCGTGCATGTTCTCGTGGCCGCCATTTGGTAGCCAGTCATTTTTTGGCACAACACCGGTCCACATTTCCAGGTTTTCAGCAGTGACGTGTAATAGATGCAACATATTTATGGATTTTTCCACTTTATTAGACATATTTGGACTGATGCGACTTATAGGGCGGAGCAACGTTTACTGTGCAAAATACGGTACCTAAGCTTTCTGACAAACCTGGTACAGTTAGCCTCTCTGTGCTACAGTTTTAACTAAAACAGGCAAGCAGCTCCTGACAGGGCTATCTTTAAGATATCGCACGTTTTTCTTTAAAACATAGTGATCTCTTTTTTTTCTTTGGTTCATTCTTTTTTTGTAAGTCTGCAGCTTGTGCGGGCATCATGAGCGCCAGCTAGCATCTTGATTCATTTATCACCATGACTCACCAGAAGCAGCCATCTCACTCCAGCCCACAGTCATTTACATTCATAGCATGAAACAGTGTCCATCTGCCCACACCTGGTGACAATCATCACTCCAACTAAGCATGACATAAACAGATTTATTTCATCGTGGTAAACCGACAAACAAACTCCTGTTCGGTTGCAAACGTCTAACTGGACTCGTGAACAAACTGGGAAATGAAATATTACATTTATACATTTGTTCATTTGTCTGATGTCTCCGTTAAGGCCAAGGACATCCAGCAGATGGTGAAGTTGGAGGAGGAGATGGACCGCAGACCTGCCACGGTGGTCTGAGCAACTGAGACCGAGTCACAACCCCAGACACATCACACAGGTGCAGAAACAGGAAAACATGCCAGCCTCACTGTCCGACCAGTACTCTACCTAAGTTTCACACCGAAGCCCCGCCTCCTTCTCCTTTGTTGTGCTTCGTGTCTCCTGCACTTTTACCCCACCTCCCACCGTCAGACAACTGAGCCATTGCTGCGTATCGATGTTTCACCTGGGGCTGAACCACTGACGGGGACAGGAAGCGTTACCTCATAGACAACGAAACCCAACACTCTTCTGCTGTACGTAGATCTTCATCGTCATCATCTGCATTTTAAAGACAATAAAAGCTTCAGCTGTTGGTGGAAACAAGCACACTCATTCATCTGATAAATCGCCTTCTTATTTTTGTATCCGATAAACTCACAGACGCAGCATAAGAGTAGACTTGTTGTCACTTCAGCACAAAGGAGTACACTTTATGAAACACACTGAACACAACAGTCCTGTCCTGAGCACGCACTTTGTGATAGGTCGTCAAGAGGTACGGGAAATGTAGCAGTGCACTACTAGATCTGTTTTAATCAAAAATGTATGAAAAACCACGGAAGCTACTTAATGACGGAGTGGGAACCCCTGTTCAACATCAGCATTAGCTTCAGTGAAACTCTAAAAGAATCTCCGCTAACGTTACATGTCCTTGTTTTTTGACTCGTTTCTTTATGGCATTGTGTTTTCTTTTTGTTTTAACCAAACGTCCAAGAGATGGTGCAATAGCTGGGACACTTCTGAAAGTTACATAAAAAGACTTGTTCTCAGTCGAGTTTCCACGAGTAAAGGTTTTTAACACGGCTTTCTACACACCTAGCTTTGGGCCTCACAATCATATGTACTATGCAAAAGAAGAATAGTCATTTCTAAATTCCCTTAAAGTAAAAAAAAAAGAAAAATCAATATCAAATCTTTAAGCTGACACAGTGACCAAAACAAAAAGTGGAGGAAGTAACCAAAATGTATTTTTTATGTTTTTAACATAATAGCACCATTACTTTACCCAAAAGCAATAACAAAAATTATTTTTTCTAAATGTTGGAATAACAAAAGTCGTCTCGATATCCTGATGCATGCTCAATAATCCAGGTAGACACGTGTAACAAAGTTGAGTCAGGTCCTCTGGACGGATTCTTCTTGTTTAAACATTTAGTCTTTTATCCAAAAGACTTCAGTTCAATCTGAGGAGCTGCAGCTAACTCAGTCTTATAAATAGCACCTTCTCATAATGGAACAACCAGTTTGCTGCTGACATCCAGAACTAGCTGTTCACATGTAAGAGGAGGGCCAGCAGTGCCCTGATGACCACTCACAGAGGGCTGAGGCTTTTATTTTATTGTTTGCACAAAAAAGAAACGACACACAAAAAGGAAAAGATAAAAAGAAAACTTGCAAGAGAGGTCATAAAAACACAAAATTGATTTACAAACCCCACCCCCTTCTAAAAAAATCATAAAAGCTTTGTACGTAAGCGTACGTCTTACTTTAAACACACACAACGGTGTTAGATAATAGCTCATAATAAATTTGAATTGTTCAAAATTAATAAAATAATAAAAAAATGTGTTTAAATAACATCTATAAACTTTTTGTTTCAACTTTCTTTTAAATACAGATAATGTTGTACATGATTAATTTGATTTAAACTGTTCTGGACTCTGAAGTCATCAGACCAGGACTCTGGTCTACACTCATCTGCAGGCAGCGGTCACTGCTTCAGGGATGAAGACGTTCACATCCTTGATGGAGAGGAGCGATGGTTTGAGAGAGGAGTGAAGGAGGCCATCTTTGTGAAGAGACACGTCCATCATTAAACAGGGACGAGGCCTCCGTGTCCAACTGTCCCCCTCTTACAATGCTGTTATTGCTAGTATCACAGCCCCCTGTGAATAGCAAGTGGACATCAGGACACTAAAGATTGGTCACTAGGCTGATGGTCTTCCTTTTACATGTGAACAGCTGGTTTTGTCTATCCACTATGAGAAGGGGCTATTTATAAGACTTGAGTTTACTGCAGCTCCTCAGATTGAAGAAGTCTTTTGGATAAATTATAAAACATTTCAACAAGTTTTTTATTTATTTTTTATTTTGAATTCATCCAGAAGACCTGACTTAACTTTGTTAGATTTAATCTAGATGGTTCCAAAGCTGTCAGTGTTGAGAGGTTTTCAACAATGAATATCTTACCTGCTGTAGATAACTCTTTGAACGACCTCAGTTTAGAGAACCAGAGAGTAATTCTGACCGGTCCGAGTGAGACCAGGGCTGCAGTGAGTTGCTGTCATCTGAAAACGGCCTCAGACATTTCATGGAGGTTCGTCCAAATGCTGTTTTATAAACCTTTGAATTGTCGGTTTCACGTCGCATGGAGATTCACAAGTACTCTAGCACTTCCTGTGCAGCTTGGGGCACGTCCAGCAGGAGTATCAACATGTTTCTTTTGGAACAAGGTGGCACGTGAAGCTGTTGTCCTTAGGAACCGCTGAGGGTAGAGTTGTTTTAGGACGGCAGGAAGTCGTACGCTCTGTCTCGCTGCTCATCAGTTTGATCAAAATTAAAACCATTTCTCCAACGTTGGGTCATTCAAGGAGCTATCTACAACAAGTAAGATATTAGTTGTTCATATCCTCTCCACAGAGCCCCACTTTAAAACTTCTGAACTATGGCTTTAAAGCATTCTTGAAGTCGTGCGCTCCATTATCAGGCTCCCAGTGTTTTCAGTCGTGGGCCTCAGTATTTAGAGATTTGTAACAAACATGGCTGCCGCTCGACCGCCACTGCAGAGCTGCTTTCAACAGCTTGGTATTTATTTTAAAGATGAATCGGTGAATGTATCCGACTGTCACTGCTTTAAAAAACAAGTACTGTCACGATGCGAGGTGAAGCACTAACTGACGTAAAGTCACACTGAGGGTCATTTTTATAACTTAGGAGGGAAAACACTGGTAGGTATTTTTAAATGAGTTCCCCCATTTTATTCTGCTGGGACACACGAAGAGGGGCGATGGGATGTTTTTGTATATACTGGGATGTATGTAGTTGTGTTGGGGACAAACAAGTATCAAGCACTGGTTGTTTTCTTGTTTTTTTTTTGTTTGTTTATTTGTATGGGGACGTTGTGTAGTTTGTTTTTGTGTTAAACGCCACCACGGATTCTCTCACCGCCACATATCTAGTGCAGAAATAAACGAGTAAAAGTGCTTTTAAAGTTTGTCCCAGCGCTTTCAGATGTGCCACTCAGTGTCTCTTAGGACATTTAAATTATTTTATGAATGAAAAAATGCCAAACTTATTGGTTATTTGTATGAAGGTATATACAAATAAATGAATATATATTATATATATTAGATAATGTGTAGATTAAGGTTAATATACTATAGAGGCTTTTTTGCACTAGTTGATTGTTTCTGTTGTGTGACTTCATGTAACCTCTGGCTCTGTTCGTCCATAAAGCAGATTATTTTTGCAGATTCTTTAGTTTGGACTGTGACTTCTTTGTTTTCTATTTGAACTGTAGCTCATCTGACGTTCTGTGTGTGTTTTTGTATTTATATTGTACTATTGAACTTATAGCAATGACAATACTGTTGTTATCCAGCTCCTTTAATACTGTTTTATAGTATGTGTATCAATAAATCCATGTGTAAGACGTGGCGTGTGTTTATTTGAACTTTAGATTCCTTTTGGTCTCATTTATCTACATTCTGTTCTTGATCACAAAGTCAAAACAGTTGTTCTTTTAAAAAAAAAAATGTAAATTTGTTATGCCTGCCACACACACCACTAGGCCTCAGCTGCTTTATACAATCTTTAAGCATGGTGGTAGCAGCATCATGCTGTGTGTTCTGTGGATCAGGATCCCAGACTGGACCCAGAACACACAGCAAAGAGCGCAGGAGTAGCTCAGAGGCCTGACGTGAACTCTATCAACCATCATGGAAAAACTTGCTCGTCCATTGACTCCTCCATCCAACCAGACGGAGGATTTGCAAAGAATGGCAGAAAATGCCACAAACCAGGTGCAGGTTGTTCAGAAAGACCAGGACCTGCTCAGGTCTGATGTGATGGTTTCAGTTTTAATTTTGGTAAATTTACAAAACTATAGTTTAATTTTATTTTTCTAGTTAAGCGGTGGGGGGGGGGGGAATAGTTTGACAATGGTAGCATCAATCAATAAGTGTGTGTGTGTGTGGTGGTGGTGGTGGTGGGGGGGGGGGGGGGGGTCTGAATACATTCTAAAGCCTGGGCACCCCCCACACACACTAATTAATTTTCCTGCCCCATCCATGATGTTCAACGTGAATCTCTTTATTGTCATTATAATTATAATTCAAGTATTTCCATTAGAAAGAAGCTGAGTTCTTGTTGCTAGGCAACCTTGTAGCGTCATTTTACTATAAGAAGGATGGGGTCGGGGGGTCGTTTTTCAGACAGAGGATCAGTTTTCGTGTTTACTTCTCTGATCAGTGTCAGGATGATTAAAACCAAAGCTGAAGAGCAGACCGGCACCAAGATCCTCCTGGGCGCCATGTCCAAGGATGAAGTCCACTTGGCCCGGTTCGTTCTGGACTCCAGAACCGACGGCGCGCAGACGCCCCTGATCTCCTCCGTCCTGCTGCCTGACGCGCACGCTCGCTGTAAGTTCACGGAGCTCCAGCTGCAGAAGGGGGCCAGCGTGAACCAGCAGGACCCGGACGGGCGCACCGCCCTCAGCTTCGCCTGTGAGCGGGGGTTCCTGGACGCTGTGAAGATCCTGGTCCGGAACGGCGCAGACCCAGAGATCCAGGACCGGTGGGGGAACAGCGCGCTGATGTTCGCCGCGGCCGCGGGCCACGCCTCCGTGCTCGAGTTCCTGGTGAGGGCTTTTAAGAGGCTGGGTCTGCAGGTGCACAGAGCCAACAGAGCCGGGAACTCCGCCGCCGCCGTGGCGAACTTCCTGGGTCACTCGGAGTGCGTGTTCGCGCTCACCACCGTCTCCAGCAGGAGCGGAGGCGCGCGGCCGACACGCGCTTTGGAAGACGAGTTGGAAAAGAAAGTTGATCATCTAAGGAACAAACTTGAGGTCCTCCAGACACGTGAGCTGGCGCTGATGGTTCGAAACCCCAGCTGGAAACCAAGACCCCGGACACTGAACCGGCTGCGGTCCATGGACTCTGAACGAGACGTCTCCCTCCCTGCAGCAGCCCCCCCTCAGGTCCTGAAGCGGACCTCCAAACTAAACTCTAAGCAGCTTTTGGTGACTTCTGGGGGCCACCTGCCCCCTCTTCTAAAACTCCGTGAGGTTCACAAACCTTTCTTGTCCCCACAACCCGACAGAAGCGCACCCAGCTCCGCCCTGGACGTCTTACTGACCCCCATCCTGACCCGGGCACGTGAACCAGGGAGGGGGCCGGGTCGTAAACTGGGTGCCAGTTATTACAGGAAAAGATGCAGTCTGCCGACCAGCGTGCTCAGCCCCGCACCTCCGGAGCGCGCTGCGCTTCCTGGGAGCAAATTCAGAGCGGTGAGGAGGCGGGAGGAGGCGCCCACCTCCACAGCCTCCACTCTCTCCACCCTGAGCAGCAAACTCCTCCGCAGATTCACCTCCCCGGAGTTTCAAAAGGAGCACAGAGATCCGGAGCAGACGCCGATTTCCGGTGGACTCCCGAGGTCAGAAACTTTCCCCATGGCAGCGAGGCACGCGCACGTGCACAGCACGCCCAGCATCCACAGCATCAGCTCCGTCGAGTGCGAGTTTGACTCTCACCTCACAAAACCAAACTCTTCGAAGTGACGGCGCGCGCCGCGCGTCACATCCACAGCTTCACGCGCAGTTCGGTCCTGACGCTTTAATCCAGAAAGCTCAAAATCTCTGAGTCTTTCAGTCATGTGGTGAGCGCGCGGGATTAAAGCGCGCGCCTTCAAAACGCAAAAAGCAACTTCTAGTTCCTGTGGATTATCTCATGTGTTCATGACACCCCCTTGGGGAAGGGGGGGTGGGGGGGGTGTCCATCGAGGGTGGAGGGGTGTTGTGCAGAGATGATTTACAGTCCGCTGTGCAGAGTAGTGGAGTGTGTGTGTGTGTGTGCGTGCGTGCGTGCGTGTGTGTGTGTGTTGTTTAATCTTCCTGTAATAAGGTCAGCATGTAAAGGTCTGAGCTCAGCTGGAGGGGGTGCAGCTGTGGGGGTGTCTCCCTCCAGACAGACAGTCCTCCCTTCAGCTGCTCCCTTAGAGGAGGAGGAGGAGGAGGCTCGGAGCGCTGCGGGGAGCCGGCTGCTCCTCATCACTCCTCTCACTTTGAGTTTCATTAGTTTCATTCGGAACATCGCGGACGCACAGAAGAGGCGCGGACTTGCAGCCGTTACCTGGTTGAAACGTGACAACCTGCAAGGAGGAGGGGGTGGGGGTGAGGAGGGGGGAGGGGGGCAGCCTGGATCCTGCAGGACGAACCCGGATCTCAACCGGTTTTTTTGCTGCATTCACGACGATCTGAGAGCGTGACTCTTTTTTTTTTTGTACGAGACGAGGCACTCCTCCCCCGCCCCCCCACCTTCCCCCTCACCCCCCCCCCCCCCCCTCGTCTTTCTCTCCGCTCTCTCCGCGGGTGTGCTCCAGACTCGCTGCCTCCCTTCAGTCCAGCACCGGGGCCGCTGGCAGCGATGGGCCGGCTCGGTTTCAGCACCACGGAGAGCGCCAGACTTCTGCTGCTCGGTGAGAACCCGAATGTGTGTTTGCGTGCGCGCGTGCAGTTGTCGTGACTTTATGCTGCAGACTGTGCGCGCGCACAGACCTACTACAGATTGTGCACACCCCAAGGTGTTTGGTCTTTAAATCACGAGTCTCTTACTTTTGTTCTCGTGAAAGGTGTAAAGTTGTTTCCGTGTCGTCTCTTCTTCATGTTCGGTCTCTGACCCTGGTCCAGAGCATGCTGCATGAGGACCAGTCCTCCTCTGCTCGTGCTGATGTTGCAGATTTATTTATTTTATATTTTCTTAGCACGAGCGCTTCTGCTGTCTCCTTCTGCTCAGGTGTTCTGGTGCTGTCCGCGGTGCTGGCGGAGCAGGAGGGGGAGAACCTGTCCGGGCTCTCCACCAACCCGGACAAAGCCATCTTCGCGGTCCGGGAGAACGCCACGACATGTCTGATGGTGGAGTTCGCCGTCAAATTCCTCGTGCCATACGACGTGCTCGCGCTCAACGGAATCGACGTAAGGAATCCCCCCTCTGTCTCGTGCGTTTTAAAACTAGCAAACTTTTAAAAAACAAGTTGGAGCGAGCTGCGTAAAAGTGACTGGCAGAAACTGCGCGTAAAACCACAGGGCGCACTGAAAACGGATGATTTGAGTTGACACGACCCCCCCCCCCCCCCCACACACACACACACACACAGATACATTTTAATCTTATTAAGAGTTGTAAGTGACTGAATAAATTCACGCCGTAGCTGAAACAATTCACGGTTGTGATTTGCAGCCGTGCGTAAAAACTTCAATTATCCATTTAAACACAGCCGCTGGAGACCGGTTGGGTTGGTTAC
Source organism: Nematolebias whitei (assembly GCF_014905685.2). Lineage (NCBI taxonomy): Eukaryota > Metazoa > Chordata > Actinopteri > Cyprinodontiformes > Rivulidae > Nematolebias > Nematolebias whitei. The sequence continues at coordinate 25,311,844 of NC_056509.1, forward strand.
AGATTTATGACACATCTGTCAACTGTGGGTCAATTCTTCTCGTCTCTGCAGCTGATCACGGAGCAGGCGTCCTTCACTCTGCCCCGCACCGCAGAGATCGAGGGGAAATGTGGACTCACAGAGTCCGAGATCCACATCTCCTGGAAGAACAACGCCTACATCCTCCGCATTTACTTCTCCAAGGTGGGCGGCTCCACAGCCTGCACCCAGAACCCCCAGAACCTCTTGACCACACAAAGACCTGACTGATGTGGCGCAGGAAAAGTTCATGTGTGTTTGTTGCAGGAGTTCCGTGATAAGGGTGCCGAGGTGTGGAAGATCAGCAGAGTCCAGTTCGTGTACGACACCTCGGAGACATCGCACTTTATCAACGCCTACAACCGTGAGTGTCCAGCGTGTCCACAGTGTCCACAGTGTCCTCTCTGATCACAGAGGCTCTGGGTTGGACTATGGTCCCCTGCATGTTTCTAAATCATGAGATGTATGCAAAACCTGAATTCTGAATTTTTTATTTATTCATTGTGATTTTCCATTATTATTATTATTATTATTGAATTTATTATTATTATGAATCTGTTTTCAGATTCACCACAGATCATTACAGGGTTTGGTTATTTATGAATATTGAAATTATTTTTCCATTTGTTTTCTTAATATGTTAGTGCGTTAGTTCCTAAACCATTTATTTATTTATTTATCAATTTATCTATCTATCTATCTATCTATCTATCTATCTATCTATCTATCTATCTATCTATCTATCTATCTATCTATCTATCTATCTATCTATCTATCTATCTATCTATCTATCTATCTATCTATCTATCTATCTATCTACCTACCTACCTACCTACCTACCTACCTACCTACCTACCTACCTACCTACCTACCTACCTACCTACCTACCTACCTACCTACCTACCTACCTACCTACCTACCTACCTACCTACCTACCTACCTACCTACCTACCTACCTACCTACCTACCTACCTACCTACCTACCTACCTACCTACCTACCTACCTACCTACCTGGTT
>NC_056509.1:25313279-25328502 GCF_014905685.2 Nematolebias whitei
CATCCATCTATCCATTCATCCATCCATCCATCCATCCATCCATCCATCCATCCATCCATCCATCCATCGGTCTATCTATCGATTGATTTATTTATCTATTTATTTATTTGTTTATTTATCTATTTTCTTATATAAATCAGGAAGATCTCAGTTCCTACATTTCTGAGAGTTGATCACAGAAGCACTTTAACCCACTCTGTGTCTGTAAGTCTCAAATGTCCCATTTGTCCCCAGCTGGGAAGCACACAGCCAGCACCCACCGACTGTCGGCCCTGGTGACCCCCGCGGGACGCTCCTACTTGTGCATGGCTCAACAGACCATCACCCTCATCTCCAGTGACCACCAGAAGGGTGTCACAGTCTCCATGTACGACATCCAGATCCAGCCCTTCGACATCGCCTCTGACTTCATGTTCAGCACCCGTAAGACAGTCTTGAAACTGTGCACACACACCCCCCCCCCCCAGTCACACACAGCTGTTTGTTTCACACTGCAGCAGATGATGGGAAACCATGGAGGGGTGGGGTGAGCTGTACATCTTTTTGTGGCTCTCTGAGGGGAAGGTTGTAGCTGCAGGATGCAAGGGGGTGTGAGGTGAAATGAGAAAAGGAGAGGTGGGGGTACATGAGAAATAAACCCCACACAGCAGGGGGGCACACAGACAGAGACAGGGTCATTAGGACTTTATGAGCTCAGTCATATCTGTGGCCTGAAAGCAGAAACATTTACCTGAAAATCACCTTGGAGGGATCATGTGGCCCGAGAGCTGCTGTAAACTCAACTCCCCGTCTTCCTCTGCTGCTGCCACAGACTGTCCTCCTTATTGTGCACTCACATTCTGAACACAGACTTTAATCATAGAGAGAAAACATCTGTGCAAAGACAATACACCGTGCCTTCATGTCTTAAAGTTTGAAAGCTGAAACGTTTCACTTCTTTTTGCTGTTTCACATCAAAGGTGATAATTATAAACGCCATTTTAACCCCATAATTCAGACAAAATGCTTATTTTATCACATTCACTGCTTCATTTTATTGTTGTAAAGATGAATCCTCGATTTATTTTATTGTGGGGAGAAAAGACAAACATGTTTCAGATCAGATCTCAAATAAAACATTTAAACTGTTTTTACGACGATTCTGAAAAAGTTCATTTGTTCGTCGTGGCTTGTTTCTGATTTTATTGTCCCATCCTGGCACTCGCTCAGTGGTGTTTCCTGTAAGGCAGGGGTCTGCAACCTTCACGATCAAAAGAGCCATTTCTGTCCCTTTGTTCACTAAATTAAACGTGTCCGGAGCCACAACACCTGCTACAACTGGGATTCTCAACTGGTGGCCCACGGACCACTTTAAGTTTGTTGGAGGGTGCTTTTCTGGACAGTAGTGATTTTATTAAACTAATAATATCTGATGATTTTTAACATTTATTGATATTTTTACGCTCCAAGACAAAATAAAAGACGAGATTCTTGTAAAGAAGGAAAAAATAATAAAGTTTTTGCCCAGTTTTTAAAAAACTAAAACAATAAACTGCATTCTTATGTGATTTTTTTTTTTTTTTTTTTTTTTTGGGTAGAAAAATTATGTATCCTACTTTGAAGAAATTAAGCATAAAGTGAAAGTATGTTTTACTCCTTGTAATGTTTCTAGTATTCATATATTTGCAAAATAAATTACAGGAAAACTGCTGAAACTTGCCCTTTTAGTTATAAACACCAATAAAATTCAGTTTTACTCCAGTTTTGGTCAAAGCTTGAACGGGCCGCTGCAGAGGGACCAAAGAGCCGCATGTGGCTCCAGAGCCGCAGGTTACAGACCCCTGCTGTAAGGTGAAACTGGCATGTGCACGTGCGTTGCCCTGTTGTTCAGCGGACAGCGTCCTCGAGCTGACACACGTTCACCTCCTCTTGCTCTTTAAAAGAGAACTTGATGTTTTAATTATAGAAATGTGCGCCCCATAAGATATTCCTCACCTAACACTGTATCACCCTCCATCTCCTCTGTTTCCTCCCTCCGCAGCCTATAAGTGCATCACCGACCAGAGGGAGCACCTGGAGGAGATCCTCCCCCTCATTCTGGGCCTCCTTCTGGGCCTAATAATCGTCATCATCCTCGCCATCTACCACTTCCATCTCAAGCTGACAGCCAGTCAGCCGCAGCTCCCCAGAGATCGCTCCATGTACAAGAACATGTAGTCAGCGTCTCCCTTCACAGCCGTCCTGACGGACTCGTCTCCTCGGTGTCCCGGCGCAGAGGAGCGCGTCCTCACGCTGGACTCAGTCCCTGATTGATGAAGGTGAAAGGCCCGCACTGCACTGCCCACTTGAGCTTCTGAATCGTTAAAACACACGTTAGTGGGACTTCTTGGGACCTGAGGCGGGTGCAGATGGAGAGTAATCTCACCCAAATCTAATTAATTTGGATCTCAATGCCATAAATAATAAATTAAAGTGTTTTGACTTTTCTTATAAACAGAATCATTTGTAAGAGTCAACTTATGTCTTCAAATCCTGAATTTCTACTCATCTGAATTTGCTGCTAAATGGTTTTATTTCTGTTTGTTGATCCTGCACTCGCTAACTTCAGCATACTTTTGTTCAGAGCCTTGTTCTCACGCTGAACGCAGCCATCGTGTCGCAGTCTTGTAGTGTTCAGTGCAGTCTTCGCCTTGACGTCTGACCTTTTCTCTATGGAACAAATCAAAAGAAGAAACTAAATAAAAACTCTTAACGATCTGCTTAAATCAACAGATTTGTGAGGAAAACATAACACTTGTGAACGTGCAGAGTGGTTTAAAATAAAAAAAAACGTGTAAAATATTTTTGAAGTGAAAGTCTATGCATAAATCTCTGCTGATGCAACCGTGTGAAGTATTCTGTCCTGTTGGAAATAAATCGCTCAATTCACCTTCGTCAAATGGTTTCTATGAGTCCAGTTTATCACATGCACTCCTCTCAGGCTGTCAGCCGTGATGGGGAGAAGAACATTTCCCTTCTAGTGCAAAATGTAGATCGAAAAAAGAAACCCGCGATGACTCTTACACGTGTCAGGACGAAGTAATGCTTTTGTTCCCAGATGCCGAGCCATCAACCAAACACGATGAGCAGATCTTTTAGAACGAGAAATAACGTTTTTTGTCGTTTACACCAGATTGTTTCAGCTGCCTGAACCTCACACGTCAACCTCAGCTCATATCCAAGGCCTTTAATGCAGTAACTCACTTTAATGTTGGAAATACTCTTCAGAATAGGTCATGCTAACACCTGCAACACCCACTCTGCCTCCTACAATGGCCTCACTCACAGAAATGAACTGAGTATTTGTGTTGTGGGTCTAAACGTATCTTTTACCCAGAGCAAGTTTTTATAACTTCTATCAAGATCAATAACATGTGATCATTTGGCACCATGATTCTGCAAACGTGATTTACTTTGAACTGTGATAGTTCTTCTCATAAATCATGTTACAAGTGATACTGAAAATAGTGACATTTTTACTCTGTTAAGCTTTGATTTGAAATTCCCAGTAAAACACGAGTCAGCCATTGCTATTCTGTTAATAAAAAAATAAAATACACATTTTAAAAGTGACAGGTAAATGGTTTTAATTGATTAGTGGTGATTTTGAGGATTTTTGGTCAAGCACCCCTACATTTTAACTCAGCACCACTGGAAAAATAAAGAAAGCATCATTAGGATTTTGTAAAGAAACTCACTTCTCAAATCTTGGATTCACCAAAATATTTAATAAATTTTGAATAAAAATGGAATAAATGATGACAGTCTCAAACGGGCCATTGAAATAAATCTATGATTTTTCTTTTAATTACACGAGTCGGAACCTCGAAGCCACCTGTCAATCAATCCAGAAGGCTCGTCTGCAACTGACCAATCAGAGACCTCAATTTGTCCCAAAGTGAAACGCCCCTTTCCTGCAGGAGCTCCACCCCCTTTTCCTCCGACAACATTGACGGGGTTTTGCATTTCGAATGTTTTGCAGTCAGAGGGATTTCGTGAAAAATCATCAGAAACAAAAGATTAAACATTGTCACTGGGGCAGATGTAATTCAGACACGTGTTACCCTGAGCGTTTACAGGGTGGAATACACTTTATTCCATTTCACAAACTAAACAAAGTTTAGAAAAATGTAAAAGATGGATAAAGCCATGAGCCGACCTCATGAGCAGCTGAATGTGACAGTGATAAACAGGAAGTAGCACATGTTCATCTGTGCGAAGGTAACTGCAGGTAAATTTTCAGTTTTTTGGTCATAATGACATCGTATGCTTAATGGTTAAATTAAAGGTCAATGCTTAAAGCTAGATGTGCTTTGTTTTGTGTGTTTTGTGTGTAGATATATGTTGCAACTTCTGGTTCTTTTTTTATGATCAGTTAACACTAAACTGATTTTGTACAAAGCGTTTATTAGGTTGTGTCATGTAAAGCAGAGCGCTACGTCTGTAGCATCTTAGCTAGCGCCTCTGTATTGCACACTGCTAGCTTAGCGCGACTTCTTGTTGTGCCATTAACTCTAAAATAGTTAAACGTAGTAAACGTAGATGTTTAAGAACCTGTTAAAATACACCAGAATGCAGGAAATGGTATCTACTTTATTCAAAAGTGTCCACCACGTTGTTCAAGCCAAGAAACACTGTCAACACTTGGGGCTAAGCACCCCTACAGGTCAGATTCTAGAAGCACCCCTGGTGCCGTGTGAGACTACAACTGGCTTCAAGGACACGCAGAACTACACCGAACCCACTTAACAAAGGTATAAAAGTGAGAGGATAACGTAGCTCAGGGCAGATTCTTCTGACTGTCTTCATGCGTGTACATATTTAGTGTTTTTATGTAACCTGTCATGAAATTTTGACCTTGCAAGTATAAATACTGGTTAAAAATCTTCTGCCATCATGCGTTGTTCTTTTGGGTGAACAACGTTAGTGAGAGAGGTTTTCTCCAACAGTGTTAGTATATTTTACTTGTATCATTAGTAGTAGTAGTATTCATAATATTTGTAGCAGTGTTAGAATAGATAAGATCAGGTCATCACTTAAACCTACAATTCAGATTTACTGATACTTGTTCAATTACCCAAAGTGAGAGAATAAAACCATAAGTTTGAAGCCCAAACACTCGAAATTAGGGAATTGATCCATTTGGACCTTTGATCTGGCACCTGATTGGTGTAAATAAATGAAGTGGCTTAATTTCTTCTTTTATTTAATCATATTTAGTTTTTTCAAACAACAGAATCCAAAAACATAACACTTACTTTAGTTTAAAAGACTGAATTAAATTTGTTCTGCGTTAGTAAATTCAATAAAACTTTTTCAGCTTCATTAAATCTCATGTGACCAGGTCTTTTGTTAGATTTGCTCAAAACATATTTCATGTAACTGTAGACCACTTCATACATTTAAACAGATAAGTTCATTGGAACAGGTTGGCAAAATTAAATTAAATTAATCTAATTCATGAAGTGTATCATCTGGCCTACTTGATGGAAAATATTTATGGCAAGCCTGCTGTGTATTTATTCAGCTTCCTTAAAGCAAAAAATGTTCAGGTTTTAAAGTGGGATTTTATGGAAAAAATTATGGATAATTAGAATCTTACGTGTTGTAGAGAGCTCTTTGTTCAACCTCAGTTTGGAAAAATGGAGCAAATTGTCAAACAAACGGGACCAAATCCAACGAGGAAAAGCGTTGTTTTCAACTAAAACCATTCATGGCTGTTTGAAAAACTTTACACGCCTGATTTAAACAACGTGGTTACAGAATACTCACAAAATGAGGAGTTCAGCTAAAGTTCAGAAGCGTGTCCAGTTAGTTACCTGTCAATCAGTGTGGTAACCATGACAACAGCCTGTGTTCAGATTGGTAGAAATAGGGCTGTCTGTTAATGTTTTGTTCCTGAACGTGGGGGTGAACCTGGTGGTGTTCGGCTCATCAGAGACACAGCTGTTGTTCCAGTGAAGCTACGGCTAACATTAGCCTCATTCATTTTTCTTCAACGGTTAATCTGGAGCACGCCTGTCCACTTCGTTATCAAGTGTGAGATGCTACAACACTTTTATTTGCCAGCGTAGATAATGGTAGCAGCAGCTAGCTGTTGCACTGCAGTGCACATGCAGAAATACCAAAATATTTCTGCCAGAATAACCACATAAATTAAAACTGACAAAAGGTCTATAGAATATTATTGGCCTATACTCAATGAAATACTGAGGACCTTTTCAAATTTTACTTTTGCAGGATTTGAGCTTTTGGTCATTCTAGTTTTAGTAACTTTGTTTTGCCAACAAGTAGAAAACTGTTGACCAACTTGTTGGAGCAGAAATCGTACCAGTCAGCTGATGTGGCACATTAATAACCTGTTCATGCTGCAAACCTGAAAAACTGGAACCTTCAGGTGGGGCCGAGGTCAGACCGAACTGAGACATGTTCCAGCTGCAGGCCATAAACCAGTAGGAGTTGTGCTGTGGGGATTTCTGTGTTGTTCTCCTTCACTCCCATGAGTTTCTCTTCCTCGTGTGTCTCACCTGTCTGTAGTCACTCCAGATGTTTGTCATTCTGTCTCGTTAGTGTTTATAAAGTCAGCGTCTCTGTGTTCCTCCTTCGTCTGTGCATTGCCCTGTCATGTTCTGTCTCCCTCCGTGCCTCCACGTTCCCTCCATTTATGTAAGTTTTGCTGCCATGTCAGCCTTTTGTTTTTGTCATTAAACATTATTATTATTTGTACCTTCGAGTGCCCCGTCTGTCTGCACATTGGGTTCAATCCAAGACCAGATCATGAGCTGCGCTCAGACTATCCTCTGCAAAGATTAAAACAGGTTAATGACAGCCTATGGATAAATGCTTTGAACTACACGTGCAACTGAATTACCGTATTTTCTGCCGTACACATCGTTCCACCCTATAAGTCCCATCAGTCCAATACAATCAATACATTTATTATGCATCACTGCTGACAGCCCAGAAATGTGGACCAGTGTTGTGCCAAAAATCGATTAGCTACCTAATGGCGGCCACGGGAGCATGCATGGGAGGACTTTAACAAGAATTTAACAAGATAAACACCTACAAACAATTATTTGTTTGCTCGACTTTATAGTAAAGGTGTGTTTCAGTTTAACTTTTGCTTAATAAAAGGACGTTAACAGTCAAAGCAGCTGCATTTCAAAAGCATTCGCTGCTCCCGGGAGGACACAGAGGGAGGAAAAAAAGAGGAGGAACGTGGCTCGTTTCTTGGAAATTTAACAAGATAAGCATCTAAAACAATTATTTGTTTGCTCGAAATTATAGCAAAGGAGTGTCTCAGTTGAACTTTTACTTAATAAATGCACTTTAATGGTAAAATTAGCTGCATTTCGCCAGGGCGGTGCAGTGTGAGGAAGCTGGTGTGATGGTTGCTCCCAGCAGCGAGCGGAACGAAGGTGGCAGGCTATGGCAAGCCGACTGAGTCATTAATAGCTGGTGAAGATTCTCAGTCATTCAGGACATGGTAAATTCAAAAAAATTCTAGACAAAACAATAAAATATAAAGTATAATAAATAAACCCAACATTTTTCAGTCAGGTCATCTGGACAGTTTCTTTTTTGTGCTGAATTTTTGTGTTGCATTGTAAACCTGGATTATTGAGCATGGACTTTGTTGTTATAATAAATAAAATCCAGTTGTTTTTGTCTTGAACTTTTTTGAATTTGTCATTATAGCCACTTTTACCCATTACATCCTGATACACGCTCAATAATCCAGGTAGAAAAATCCAAAAAAGTTCAATCTGGTCCTCTGGACATTCAAAAAACAAGAAAACAAAAACAAAACAAAACAAAGCAAAACAAAATGTAGAAAAGTTTTGTCTCTCATCCGAGAGACTTCCTCAGTCTGAGGTGCTGTATTCAGCTCAGTCTCTTAAATAGCACCTTCTCAGAGTGGATCAACCAGTTTTGCTGCTGACAACCAAAACCAGCTGATCACATGCTCAAGAAGGACCATCAGCCTAACAATGGATCATTAGCACACTGATGGCTGTTTACTGTTCACAGAGGGCTGAGTGATACTAGCAATCACAGCATTGTAAGAGGGGGACAGTTGAACCCGGAGGCCTCCACTCCTGTTTAACGATGGACGGTTTCTTTTCACAAAGATGGCCTCCTTTACTCCTCTCTCAAACCATCGTTCCTCTCTGTCCAGGATGTGAACATCTTCATCCTTGAAAGAGTGACCGCTGGCCTGGAGATGAGTGTAGACCGCAGAATCCTGGCCTGATGATGTTGATCTTCTGTGCTGGGCCATCCTTTTTGTCAGTGGCTGTTTAGTTTCCCCGATGTAAGACTGATCACCCTCCTGACACTGAACAGCATACACAACGTTACTCTGTTTGTGCCGGGGGACTGGATCTTTGGGATGAACCAGTCTTTGCCGTAATGTATTTTGGGGTTTAAAAGCCACTGTTTACTATTCACTGTGAATAGTAAACAGCCATCTGCTAAAGACCCATTGTTAGGCTGATGGTCCTTCTTGAGCATGTGATCAGCTGGTTTTGGTTGTCAGCAGCAAACTGGTTGATCCACTCTGAGAAGGTGCTATTTAAGAGACTGAGCTGAATACAGCACCTCAGACTGAGGAAGTCTCTCGGATGAGAGACGAAACGTTTCTATATTTTGTTTTGCTTTTTTTTTGTTGCTTTCTTGTTTTTTGAATGTCCAGAGGACCAGATTGAACTTTTTTGGATTTTACCCATTACATGATACAACGGCATGCCTTACTACTCTAGTGCTATCTAGCGGCTGAAAAATGGTAGTGTTCAGTTTTTTCAGTCAGAATGAATGAAAATGGTCATATCTCAGCCAAAAAATGGTTTATAAATATGGGAAACAAATCCATAAATATGTTGCTTCGGCCTATAAGTCGCAGAGCATGCAAATTATGCAAAATACTGCAACTTATACAGTGAAAAATACAGTAATCATATTCAAATGTACAAAAGAGACTGTTAATAGTTTATTACTGCAGCTATTACCACGTTTTATCTTCAAGGCAGCCATATTGGATTATGTAGTCACAGCTGGTGAGAATCCTCTGACTTTCAAAGTTGAATTTGCAACTTCAGGAAGTTCCTGTTGAGGTTTCCAACATGGAGCACCATGACTGCACAACTCATTACAAGTTTGCCGTTAGCGATCAAAACATTTCTAACCTGATGGATCTATTCAGTCTAAAAATGTCTCTGTCCACAGAACACAAGGAGCCACTGAATGGTTTGACACGTTTTAAAAATTTGGTAAATGTTTTTTCAATTTTCTCTCTCTCGGATGTAAAAATCACTTTGAACTTGTTTTAACCACTTGGTCTGGTGCTTATGTTTATTAAAGACCTTCAACATTCTTTGCACAGAAGTTTCAGTTTCATCCTTACTGATAGTTTCTTTCCTCCACATACCTGGCTTTTATTTACTGGTCCAAGGCGTCTCTCTCTCTAGGAGAGAAGCTCCATGCTTTGTTTGAGTAAAATCAATATCTCATTATAGTACTCCAGGGGGAAATGGCTTATAGGAAAGAAAGAGGAAAAAATATGTATTTGTAACACCTGTTCATAGATGTACCTCTGTGCTTGGAGATGAAGTTGAAGCAAAACTGTTGAAAATGGAAAACTGCCGAGTTGAGAAAATGTGGAAGAGACAAACAAAAAAAAAAATCGATGACCAAACTGGTGTAATCTGACGATGTGTTGGATTAAAATCCGCTAAATATGAAACATTGTGAGAGAGAAGTCAAAGACATAACAAAAAGTGAACACCATGCAACACAAATGTTTGTTCGTACGTGTGTTTTTTTTAATTGAACTCAGCTTCACCGATAACAAACGTGCAGTATCACTGTAAAAGCCAAAAAAACAACAAAAAAAAAAAAAGCAGATAAGTGTGACTCATTTGAATCTTGGCGCACACTTAGCACAACCTCACAGATGCTGCTCATCCACTGACTCACGCTCACAGTCGTGCGCACAGATCACAGTGACGGATGGGTAAAAATGACGCGGGGAGGATTACACCGCTCTGAGAATGGCAGCGCAGTCGGGGTGACAGCGAGCGTGTCTGACCGAGGTGGGATAAGGAGTGAGAAGATGACAGTGAGTAGAAAATAGGAGCTTTTATCAGCATCCTGAACTCTGTGCTGGCGTCTTGAACGAGTGCCTCTTGGTATTTAAAGCAACACAATAAGACTGCTATTATAAAAGAAAGAAAAAACTGTAAGGAATACATCTTGTTTTTTTGTCAAATCCATTTAACCTGTGCTACATGTAAAATGTGTCACAGTATCATAAAAGCTGTGCTTTGTGGCGTTATAAATAGGTCTGGGTATTGCTCGGATGATAAAACAGCTGATACTGCTTGTCAATTAAAAAAAAAGTCAACAAATAAATAAAAACAAACAGAAAAGGCCACACAATAAATCAAAACATACCTCCAAATTCCAATAAATAAACGAGTTCTTGAAAAGGTCATACAAAATTCTAACATTACCTTCCTTTCCCCCAACATTTAATGGAAGTTCGTCTACAAATGTGAGCTCATAAATATATTCAGTGTTTCTTTTCTTCTTAGTAACAGTTAGGGTGATTTTATTTGGAATATCTTATATCTTTAGGCAAAAACTGGATTATAAACAGTAGGAAAGATCTCTGCAGAAACTCTATTTAATACTGCTCATATCACAATGGTTACGACACGATAAAATACTGCAAGTTATCAAAACTGTACAGAGAAATCTTACAAGTTTTTCCTAAAATACATTTTTTTTTGTTTGTTTTCAGGTGTATGAGGTGAGAGGCGCCGGGAGCCTGTCTCTGTTTGATGAGAGTCGGGTACCTCGCTCCTCAAAGGCTGATTATTCGGCCCACTGCTTTTCTGCTCGGGAGACGGGTGGGTTCGCCGAGGTCCCCTCCGCCTCGTCAGCAACTCAGCGCACCCTTCTGAAGCTCTGGAAGGCTGATGGCTACTACGAGTCTACACAAAGCTGAAGACTCAGTCTGGGAAGAAAGAAGGATGCAGCGGTGCAAACCAGCACAAGTTCCTCCGGTGAACTTTGATTCCACCTCAAGGTCCAAACTGTTCAGTTTTTTTTTCTTCTTTTCTCTGTGCGTGTACTTTAAACATACTCCACTAGCTAATCTACGTCACGGTTATAGGTGTTAGTGGCGTACCACCAAGCAGTGGGGTCGACTTGGCAGGGTGAGGGCAGTGTCACCCTGAAAGGGGTGTTTATGTGTGTGTTTTCAGTATCGAAAGAAGTATGTTCGAAGTCAAGGGTCAGCGATGGCGGTAGTGTCTCATAAGGGGGACGATACATGAAGGGGGTCCAGATATCTTGAGGAACGGGTGCTGGAGGAGCTCCTGGGCAGTGGCTCTCTGCGACGGCTCCCTGACGAGCATCATGTCCAGGAAGGAGCGCAGCACAGTCGACACCTGGGGAACACACAGAAGAGAGATCTTAGCATTGATAACTTTATCTTCAACGTTTGGAAGAATATCTAAAGTTACTCATAATGTGACAATATAGCAGTTTTATGAAAAGGAAATATCTGTGAAATTTTATTGGCTTTCATTGAAAAGCAACTGACAAAAATAACTCTAATCAAAAGCCTCTTGTCTCCTTAGCTCAATGTAGAACACAATTTTCTTTAAATACTAATAAAATACTCGTGAGATATCACGAGCAAATACAGGTGCTGGTCATAAAATTAGAATATCATGAAAAAGTTGACTTATTTCAGTAATTCCATTTAAAAACTGAAACTTGTATATTATATTAATTTATTACACACAGACTGATATATTTCAAATGTTTATTTCTTTTAATGTTGATGATTATAATGACAACTAATGAAAACCCCAAATTCAGTATCTCATAAAATTGGAATTTTGTGAAAAGCTTCAATATTGACGACACCTGGTGCCACAGTCTAATCAGCTAATTAACTCAGAACACCTGCAAAGGCCTTTAAATGGTCTCTCAGTCTAGTTCTGTAAGCTATACAATAATGGGAAGAGTGCTGACCACAGCTGCCCAAAAGACGACCATTGACATCTTGCACAAGGAGGGCAAGGCACAAAAGGTAATTGCTAAATAGGCTGGTTGTTCACAGAGCTCTGTGTCCAAGCACATTAATAGAGAAACAAAGTGAAGGAAAAGACATGGTAGAAAAATGTTTACAAGCAATAGGGATAATCGCTCCCTGGAGAGGATTGTGAAACAAAACCCATTCCAAAATGTGGGGGAGATTCACAAAGAGTGGACTGCAGCTGAAATCAGTGCTTTAACAACCACCACGCTCAGACGTATGCAAGACATGGATTTCAGCTGTTGCATTCCTTGTGTCAAGCCACTCTTGAACAAGAGACAGCGTCAGAAGCATCTTGCCTGGGACTGCTGCTGAGTGGTCCAAAATTATGTTCTCTGATGAAAGTAAATTTTGCATTTCCTTTGGAAATCAAGCTCCCAGAGTCTGGAGGTAGAGAGGAGAGGCACATAATCCATGTTGCTTGAGGTCCAGTGTCAAGTTTCCACAGTCAGTGATGATTTGGTGCCATATCATCTGCTGGTGTTGGTACACTGTGTTTTCTGAGGTTCAAGGTCAACGCAGCCGTCTACCAGGAAGTTTTAGAGCACTTCATGCTGGTGACCAACTTTATGAAGATGGAGATTTCATTTTCCAACAGGACTTGGCACCTGCACACAGTGCCAAAGCTACCAGTACCTGGTTTAAGGACCATGGTATCCCTGTTCTTAACTGGCCAGCAAACTTGCCTGACCTTAACCCCATAGAACATCTATGAGGTATTGTGAAGAGGAAGATGTGATACACCAGATCCAACAATTCAGAAGAGCTGAAGGCCACTATCAGAGCAACCTGGACTCTCATAACACCTGAGCAGAGCCACAGACTGATTGATGCCACGCTGCATTGCTGCAGTAATCCAGGCAAAAGGAGCAACAACTAAATATTGATGCTGTACATGCTCATACTTTTCATGTTCATACTTTTCATGTTCATACTTTTCAGTTGGCCAACATTTCTAAAAATCTTTTTTTTTTTATTGGTCTTAAGTTTAATATTCTAATTTTCTGAGATACTGAATTTGTGGTTTTCATTAGTTGTCAGTTATAATCATCAACATTAAAATAAATAAAAATTTATATAATATACAAGTTTCTTTTTGAATAGAATTACTGAAATAAACCTACTTTTTCATGATATTCTAATTTTATGACCAGCGCCTGTATATATCTAGCAGTGGCCATCTTGGATTTTGACATGGAAACTCATTTTTTGAGATGAATGTTTCTTACGTGTAGCTGCAGCTACACACCAAAATGGAAGTCGGCATGTTGCTTATTTTTGAACTTATCCAGATCGTAATACAGACAGACAGACTGATGGAAGGTATTTTCAATCCCTCACTTCGCTCCACAACGTGGGACAAAAACATTAAGTTCTGTTCACAGCTGAGTTTTTAAAGATGGCAACTCTGTTTTCAATGCTGTAATCTGAGAAACTGCAGTGGTCCAAATCTGACTCACCTCTAATAAACTTGTACAAACAGCTGTGTTCAGAGTGATATGTTAGACTATACTCTTTCTCTTTTCATATCACTATTTATGTTTTATCCGTCCCCACTTCCATTGGACTTTGAACCCAGTTTTGTTTTGTTCTTTTTAGGAAATTTGTCATTTAGGAGAACATCTTTAGCTCTTAATTTGGAACTTACTGTATCCACCATCCGTTGGATAAGCTTGCTCTTTTTATTTTCCTTACCTTGTGTGATTCCTTTAACCGGGGGGGCAGGTTGTCTCGTATCCTCCTCATGGCCTGCAGTGGGGGTTCATTGAAGTAGGGGGGCTCTCCATCCACCATCTCGATCACCATGATCCCTAAAGACCAGATGTCCACCTGGACACAGAACCAAACATTCTGTTCACCAGAAGATCTAAGTCCACAGAGTTGTCAAAAGATCTGAGTTCCCACCTCAGTCCCGTAAGGTATTCTGGAGATGACCTCCGGTGCCATCCAGTACGGCGTGCCCACCAGAGACTTCCTCTTGGGCACCTCTTTGGAAACTTGGGCACAAAAGCCAAAGTCTGATAACTTGATCTGCAAACACACAGACGCACACAGCTCACATTTTACATGCAGAAGTGTCCTGACCCACAGGGATGAAGAGCTTCCACAGAAGTCGCCTCTTTGCCCAGTTAACAGTTAATCAGACTTTAATTAATCACGTCTTATCAACTCGTTAGGAGGCATTATGCAGGATTTAATTACTGGGCCACGAGTGGAGATTGATGGATGAAAGAGTTCCTGGCTCGGGCTGTTGGCGAGTGAGAAACAACTCCCAGGAAGAAGGTCACAGTAAGAGAGAGAGAGAGATCTGGAGTAGATGTAAGTAAACTGTTTAGACGGGTGAGAGAGGTGGAATAAGAGAGCGATGAAGATCTGTTGGAGAAAAACTCGTCTTACCCTCCCGTCGCTGGTCAGGAGGATGGAGTCGCTCTTTATGTCTCGGTGGATGACGCCCTGTGTGTGCAGGTAGGACAGAGCTCTGAGCACCGACAGACACACGGTGGCTATCTGCTCCTCGTTCATCCTGTGAGGACACACAAACACACACAAACACACACATCAGCCACCACAGAAACCTTCCCTGTACGGCAGAGTACGGTGAAAAGGTCTTTAGGCATCAGTCGTTCCTTCAGATTGTCTTTCCAAGCAGCCGGACCTTCTTGTAATCTTTTAAAGTGGTCTTCATGAAAGGATTTTAAAGTTGTTTTCTTCTTACTTTGGTTGTTTGTTTCACTTATCAATCCAGCACCTGAATGTTTGTTTGTTTGTTTGTTTGTTTGTTTGTTTGCTTGTGTGTTTGTTTGTTGAGCCAATCAACCCTGATTCATGAATCAGTCTGGTACAAATAAAAAAAAACAATGAGGTGATTATCAAAAAGTTATGAGCTGAAAACTTGGAAAGATGATCCATCCATCCATCCATCTATCCATCATCCATCCATCCATCCATCATCCATCCATCCATCCATCCATCAATCAATCAATCATCCATCCATCATTCATCCATCCTCCATCCATCCATCCATCCATCCATCCATCAATCAATCATCCATCCAACCATCCATCCATCCATCCATCCATCCACCCAACCATC
>NC_056509.1:25328902-25361439 GCF_014905685.2 Nematolebias whitei
CCATCCATCCATCCATCCATCCATCCATCCATCCATCCATCCATCAATGCATCAATCCATCAATCAATCGATCCATCCATCCATCCATCAATCCATCCATCCATCAATCCATCCATCCATCCATCCTCTTTTACCCACTTCTTCCTTTTTAGGTCACCTGTGCCACTGGGGCTCACATGTGAGAGGCAGGGGACACCCTGGACAGGTCTCCAGTCCATCTCAGGGACACATAGAGACAAACGATCTCTCACACCTAGAGACAATTTAGAGTTACCAATCAGACTAACATGCATGTTTTTGGTCTGTGGGAGGAAACTGGAGTACCTGGAGAAAACCCACCCATGCATGGAGAGAACATGCAAACTCCACCCAGAAAGGCCTCCGGACCGGGATTCATACGGGCGACCGTCTCGCTGAGAGGCAGCAGCTCTACCAACTGATCCACTGTGTCGCCCTCCAGAAAGATGATCAACTACAAAATTACTTTTATATATTACACCAGTCTGACTGCTTGGGACAAAAAAAATAAAGGTAGTTTAAATGTTTTTTGCTCAGTAACTATTTTCATGTGAAGTTTCTGACTTTTAAAAGCACAGGGAGAAACTAATATGCACAACAACAATAATAAATAGACAAACCTAAAAAAAAATAATTTTTCAATGAAATCCTTGTTTTCAGTCTGTAGGAATGAATTATACAAAGCAACAACTCTAGATGTCTAGCTTTCTAAATTTGGATTTATGCTAAATAAACTCCAAACCAACCAAGAGATAGTTTTGATGCCCCCATAACCCCCACCCTGTCATCGCCTGCAGCGGCTGCAGCCGTGCTGTGCAGCGCAGACAGGAGGGTCCCATATGGAGCACCGGGGCGATGCAGTCCATCTGACTGAACGCACACAGCTCCACTGAACACTAACATCCAGACCCAGCTGGCCAGGCCCGGCTGTGTGTTCATCAGTGAGTCCATGAACAGTTTACGTAGAGAAACAGACTTTAAAAATGAACATGCATAAATGTGGTCCCTGCATGTGTTCACAATCACCACTTTAATTATCAACGAAAAAAAACCCAAAGGGATTAATCAGACATTTCACACTGCAGATTGAAGCAGCTTGTTTTATGTGTTTTTTGGTCACACATGTCTGCGTTTCCAATCACAAGAAATAAATAAGCTGCACGAACGACATAAAAAAATAAAACAACAACAATAAAAAAAACTGGCTAAGTTAAAATGAACAAGATGGAGTAGAGTACACAAAAACCATTCATCTCTCATTGTCTATTACTCCACAATCTCCCTTATCCCCTCCTATCTGTCTCACACACACACACACACACACCCGCACGCACGCACACACACACACACAAACACACACACAAAAACATGATCACTGAAAAAGAAAATTGCTTCACAACGTGGAAAACAATTTTAATGAGCCTGGAAGGGTTGTCAAAGGGGAGGTGAGCTACACATGTTTTATGAACACGCACACACGAACGCACGCACACACACGCACATTCTTATGCAAACACAGTAGATAGAAAACGATTCCTGCAAATTGCAGCTCATTAACCAACTTTTAAAGTATAATTGAAATCTGAGTGCGATGACAGGAATAGTTCAGGAGACACAAGCGTGTGTGTGTGTGTGTGCGTGCGCACGTGATAATATCAGTGCTGAAAAATGAATTCAACCACTTCTTTAAAACGAGACAAACCTCGGAGTGAGTGAGGTAATGTGTGTCTGAACCTGCCCTGTTTACTGAGGTTTCCGTTGACGTTTCGAAAAGTGCTTGTTCTGCCTAAACTTCTTCTCCAACACACCAACAGGCAAACATCTGCGTGGGAGACCATTCAAAGTCCTTCACGGCAGCAGCAGCAGCGGCGCTCAGCCTCATCAAAGCGTGTTATTAGCAGCCGACACTGTGCAGCGTTAATGCTGACACTCAACGCAAATGACTATAATTACACACCGAGCTCAAAGTAAGCTTAAAACAATGAGGAGGCAGCTTCCAAACACAACTCAACAACATGGACACCATCTAGAAAGTTGGAGAGAAGAAACATCTCACAACTATCAGAGACTTCTGAAGAGGACAAAGTGACCACATGAATCTGAGCATACTGTTTACATGTATTACATCATCTTGTTGAGTAAGAAATGAGTTGTTTTAACTCACTCATGTATTTTGTACTTTTATGACTCCAAGTTCACCATCATATATTTAGGTTTTTTTGCACTTCTAAGAAAAGTGTGTGTTGCCTCTTCAAAACATAACACCTAAAATATTTTCCACACAGGCCTAAAGTGGTTGTCCTCTTCAGAGTGTTGGCATGACATGCCACTTGTTGCATGAGCTGCTTTTCTTCCTTTGCCCAGCCAGGTCTTCACATACGGCATTGGGTCTCATTGCATGCATGGTGGTCCAACTGAGCTGACAAAGAGGAGGTTTGCAGCATTCTTGGTAGTCAGTTTGCTCCTGTTCTCAGTGATGATATTGTTCATGGTACTGAATCCACACTCACAGTCTACATTACTTGCTGACAATGTATCCACTGCCACAAGCAATTTCTTCTTCTTGTTAGGAATGCTTCTTCCTCTACTTGCCTTATACTCAATGAATCAAAGGTGGGTCTCATGTGCATTTAGATGTAGGAGATGGCAAAAAGACCTTCCCTCATATTCTCCATGTGGGGGATTATCATTGTCTCACTTGTCAGGTTAAGGACTGCCATTTGATTTAGAAGTCTGCTCTAAGTCTCTTTTCTGTTGGCTGTGACACTGACCTGTACTTTATTAGCTGCAGGTGTAAAGACTCTGTCTTTCAAACTCTGCCAATGCTTGAACAAACTGTGCAGAGTCAATGATGGGAGACCTGCCAACTCTGAACTGTACTCCTTTAAATTGCATTCACCTCTTCCTCTGCCTGGCTAGCTTCAACTACATGTTGTCCTGGGTATGAACAGAGGCTTTCAATGGTTTGACATACATTGTCATGATCTCATGGGCTTTTGGGAGTGTGGCCTTCATGTTCTGAAGAAACTCTGACAAGTTCTTTAGTTCAGTCAGGACATCCGTCATCAGTGCAAGACTTTTTTTTTTAGGAAATTTACAGAGAACAGCTTAGACTGCAGACTTCATTTGATATTACCTCAAAAATGATACCTCATTTGTTATGATACATTGAGAACAATTAAATGCGATATGTATTATGATATGTATTATATGTAGTATAACAAAATATGATACGTTGAGAACAACCAAATACCATATGTATTATGATATGTATTATATGTAGTACAACAAAATAATATACGTTGAGAACAACCAAATACCATTTGTATTACGATATGTATTATATGTAGTATAACAAAATATGATACACTGAGAACAACCAAATACCATTTGTATTACGATATGTATTATATGTAGTACAACAAAATATGATACACTGAGAACAACCAAATACCATTTGTATTACGATATGTATTATATGTAGTACAACAAAATATGATACACTGAGAACAACCAAATACCATATGCATTACGATATGTATTACATGTAGTACAACAAAATATGATACACTGAGAAAAACCAAATACCATATGTATTACGATATGTATTATATGTAGTACAACCAAATAATATACGTTGAGAACAACCAAATACCATTTGCATTACGATATGTATTATATGTAGTACAACAAAATATGGTATGAAGTTTATTCATTTTAAAAAAGTACAAAACAATTCCATAACAATATATAAAAAGATACAAAAAAAATTAAAATGAAAGGCAGCAGAAAGAAGAAAAAATCTTATTTTATCTGCCCCTTTTTCAAACAATTATTTCAGACATAATAATTTTCAAGTAACAGAACAAAATGAATAACTTTCTAATTTTTCTAATTCTAATACGAAACACACACTAAGCTACTTCATATATACTTTTTTAACAATCTAGATTTGATCTTTTTCTTAAATGTACACATTGACTTGACATTTTTTTACATCACTCTCTAGACCATTCCACAATCCAACTCCTTGGATTGAGGTAGACCTTCCCTTCAGACTAGTTCTGAATTTTGGTTTGACAAATATCTCTATCCCCTTAAGATTATAACAACTTTGTCTTTTAACAAAATTTCTTTGGATATTTAATGGTAATGTGTTATTTTGAGCCCTATACATAACTGATAAAATACTATAATCTACCAAATCATGGAACTTCAATAACTTCAGTTGATAAAATAATGTGCTTGATGGGTGACAGTAATGCTTTCTGGTGATGATTCTTACAGCTCTTTTCTGTAAAATAAAAATAGGTTTTGTAAAAGTTTTACACGCTTTCCCCCAAACATCAATGCAATAGATTAAATGTGGAACAATGATTGTGTTATACAACATGTACAGAGCTTTATCATTTAATAATTCCCTGACTTTGTATAGTACTGCAATAGATTTATATATTTTTATTCTTACAGAATCTATGTGATTTTTCCATGTTAGCTGTTCATCAATGATTACACCCAAAAATTTCATCTCATTAACTCTACAAATCTCAACACCCTCAATTTTAAATGGATCATCAACAGTTCTCTTTTTGTTACTAAATATCATGTATTTAGTTTTATCTCAATTTAATGATAATTTATTAAGTTTAAACCAAGTTTGTATTTTATCAAATTCTGTCTTCATCAGTTCCAACATCCGTTTTACATCTTTACCCAAACAAAAAAATGTGGTGTCATCTGCAAAAAGGACACATTTGAGGAGTCCTGATACATTCACTAAGTCATTCACATATAAAATAAATAACTTTGGTCCAAGTACAGAGCCTTGAGGAACTCCACAAGTGATATTGCACAAGTCAGATCTTACACCATTTATTTGTACAAACTGTTTCCAATCTTTTAAATAGCTAGATACCCAGTGTAATGCTGGTCCTCTTATACCATATTTATTTCATTTTTCAAGGAGAATAGTGTGGTCAATAGTATCAAATGCTTTTTTTAAATCAACAAAAATACTAACACAATACTGTTTTTGATCGACAGAAGTAGTTATTTGTTCCATTATTTCCATGAGAGCCATTGATGTAGAGTTTTTTGCTCTAAACCCATACTGACTGCTACTTAGAATGTTTTGTTTAGTAATAAATTTATCTAATCTTGTCACAAACAGTTTTTCTAGAATTTTTGAGAATTGTGGTAATAAGGATATTGGTCTATAATTATTGAACACACATTTATCACCATTTTTAAAGAGAGGAACTACCTTTGCTACTTTCATATTGTCTGGAAATATTCCTTTTGAAAATGATAAATTACAAATATATGTAAACGGCTCGATAACATAACTCATTATGTCCTTTACAAACATCATATCCATGTCCACCCAGTCTTTTGATCTCTTATCTGTAAGATTTTTTACTACATTCATTATTTCTTCTTTGTCAGTTCCATTAAGAAAAATACTGTTGTCACAACTTATAACTGAATGGTTCACATTATTGTTTACTTTTGGTATTTTAGCTGCAAGGCTTGATCCAACGTTCACAAAATGATGATTAAATCCATTTACAATTTCATTTTCATCATGGATTTCATCGTCATCCTTCAAAAAATATTGTGAAATACCTGTTTTTGCTTTATGAATTTTCAGAACATTATTTATTACTCGCCATGTTGCTTTCATATCACCATTACTTTTATTTAATAAATCACTATAATATTCCTTCTTGTGTTTCCTTATAATCCCTACTAATTTATTTTTATACTTCTTATATTTCTCTTCAGCCTCTTGTGTTCTCAATTTCAAGAAACATGTATACAAATAATTCTTTTTTTTACAAGCATTTCTCAACCCTTTCATCATCCATGGTTGGTCAACAACATTTCTCTTTGTATAATTATTTTGCACACAATTCTTTTCATACAGAGCTCCCAAAATATTCATAAACTCATCATATGATCTATTCACATCATCAACATACACGTCTTTCCAGCTTTGTTTATGTAAATCATCTTTTAATTTGTCCATTGCTTTTTTTGATGTGTTTATTGTTTTTTTCTTAATTGTAATTTCTTTTGTAATGCTTTGATCATTTTTATAAATCATGAAAACTGGTAAGTGATCACTCAAATCACTCATCAAAATACCTCCCATCACATCCCCATTTGTTACATTTGTGAAAATATTATCGATTATTGTAGCACTATGAGTTGTAATTCTTGTTGGTTTTGATATTAACGGATAAAGATTTAAACTATACAATGAATTTGTAAATGTACTGATGTTATTTGAATCTGTTTTATTTCCCAGGTCAATATTAAAGTCTCCACACAAAAAAATGTTTTTATTAAAACTCTTGTCCAATAGTTGTACGATTTTATCAGTGAATATTTCTATATTTGATCCTGGAGATCGATATACACAACTTATTAATATGTTTTTATCATTCTTGTTTATTATTTCTATTGTTATTATTTCCATGATATTATCAACAACTATTGACATTTCATTAATTAATTTACATTTTATTTCATTTTTAACAAATAGAGCCACTCCACCACCTCTTTTGTTGCTTCTGTTCACATGATATAATTCATACCCTTCCATGTGAACGTTAGTTGTGTTTTCATCGTTGAGCCATGTCTCTGACAGTGCTATTATTGTAAAGGTTCTGTTTACCTGTTTTAAATAATCTGTTATTTTGGATATATTTGCATTTAAACTTCTACTGTTAAAGTGGATAATAGAGAGACCTCCATTAGTTATATTGATATCATTAAACTGTTCTTCATTATAATATTCACAGTTTTTTATTTCAGGGAAAAAAATTTGTATCAATCGCATCTTCAACATTGTATATTTTAAACTCTGAGTCTTCGTATGTTGCCATATTATAATGTATTTGTTTGTTTTATATTTTGATTATTTATTGCTTGTGAAGTTGTGTCAATGATTTATCATCTGTCATCTCCTGAGCTTATTTTAGTCTTTCCAGATTCCAGATGATACACTGAGAACAACCAAATACCATATGTATTACGATATGTATTATATGTAGTACAACCAAATAATATACGTTGAGAACAACCAAATACCATATGTATTGCAATATGTATTATATGTAGTACAACAAAATATGATATGGTGAGAACAATCAAATATGATATGTATTACAATATGTATTATATGTAGTACAACAAAATATGATAGGTTGAGAACAAACAAATACCATATGTATTACGATATGTATTATATGTAGTACAACAAAATAATATACGTTGAGAACAACCAAATACCATTTGCATTACGATATGTATTATATGTAGTACAACAAAATATGATACACTGAGAACAACCAAATACCATATGTATTGCGATATGTATTATATGTAGTACAACAAAATATGATATGTTGAGAACAATCAAATATGATATGTATTATGATATGTATTATATGTAATACAACAAAAAATATACTTTGAGAACAAACAAATACCATATGTATTATATGTAGTATAACAAAAATGATACGTTGAGAACAACCAAATATTATATGTATTACGATATGTATTATATGTAGTACAACAAAATATGATACGTTGAGTACAACCAAATCTACAGGGTAAAATGTGTCACTAATTATGAAACTTAAGGCAAGAGGAAATCAGTGGGACTCAGTTTAAAAACTGTGATCGAAAATGCAGCTAAGCAGACAAGCTGACATTTTTATAAGAAAATACCAATAATATAGAAACAAAACACAAGCAAATGTTGATATTACACAGAATATAATAGGAAGCTCAGAGGAGCTGAGTAGGACAAGGAAAGAGATGGTTGCTGGTATTAAGAAAGCCAAGGCCACATATGCACAGAGGATCGAGGGTCAATTCATCTCACAAGACCCTCGGAGCATGTGGAGGGGCATTAAGTTCATAACAGATTATAAAGGCAGGAGTAAACAATGCCCCAAAGACCCATCTCTGCCTGATGCCCTCAACAAGTTCTATGCACGCTTTGAAGACCCGAACAGACCACCCAGCACCAGACTCACCTCACCACTGGATGAAGAGCATCTCAGCGTGACCTCAGCAGAAGTAAGGAGTACTTTCAGGAGGATTAATCCGCACAAGTCAATCGGCCCAGACAACATCCCCGGAAAAGTGTTGAAAGAATGTCCCAATCAGCTCTGTGAGGTGCTGGCAGGCATTTTTAACTCCTCACTTACCCTGGAGACAGTTCTAACCTGCCTTAAGACTGCCACCATCATCCCAGTCACAAAAAGCTCTACAGTGACTGGTCTGAATGACTATCGGCCAGTGGCCCTCACCTTGATAGTCGCTAAATGCTTCGAAAAACTGGTCATGACTCACATCAAAACAACCATCAACATCAACGAGGACCCTCATCAGTATGCATACCGCGAGAACCGATCAACAGAGGATGCAATCTCCTCTGTGGTCCACACTGCGCTCAACCACCTGGAGCAGAAAAACTCTTACGTCCGTATGCTCTTTGTGGACTTCACATCTGCCTTCAACACCATTATCACCCAAACCCTGATGGACAAACCATTTACACTAGGACTACGCCCCTCGATTTGCAACTGGGTACTAGACTTCTTAACAAACAGACCAAAGTCAGTTAGGATCCACAACTTCTCCTCCTCCACCATAACCCTCAGCACTGGCTCTCCTCAGGGATGTGTGTTGAGCCCCCTCCTGTTTACTCTGCTCACATATGATTGTGCAGCTACCCATTCAGACTGTTACATTGTAAAGTTTGCAGATGATACAGCGGTGGTGGGATGCATCACAAACAATGATGAGTCCAGCTACAGGCAAGAGGTGGAACACCTGGAGAGCTGTTGCAAAGAGAATAACCTTCACATCAATGTGAAGAAGACAAAGGAGATGATTGTGGACTTCAGAAGGAACAAAAACACCTACACCCCCCTGAACATAAGAGGATCTGCGGTGGAAGTGGTCTCCAGCTACAAGTACTTGGGTGTACACATGAATGACAACTTCAGCTGGAGCAACAACACCACCAGCCTGATCAAGAAAGCTCATCAGAGACTCTACTTCCTCAGACGGCTGAGGCGAGCTGGTCTGGGAAGCTCAGTCCTCACCTCCTTCTACAGGTGTGCAGTGGAGAGCATCCTGTGCTCGAGCATCAATGTGTGGCATGGAGGCTGCACAGCTGCAGAAAGAAAAGCTTTGCAGAGAGTGGTGAAGGCTGCACAGAAATCTGTTGGAATCAGTCTCCCCACCATCACAGACATCTACACCTCCAGATGCAGGAAGAGGGCCACCTGCATCATGAAGGACCCCACTCACCCAGCACACACACTTTTTGCCCCACTCCCCTCAGGAAGGAGGTTGAGGAGCATTAAGTGTAGAACCACTAAACTGAGGAACAGCTTTTACCCTGAGGCTGTTAGACTCATGAATCTCTAACCAGAATAATCACTGTGAAAAAAATCACATCATGTTGCTGCTGATCTGTTTCATGTTGCTGCTGATCTGTTTCATGTTGCTGCTGATCTGTTTCATGTTGCTGCTGATCTGTTTCAATGTTGATGTGTTCATGCGTGCACATCTGCTCACAGACTCATGTTCATGTTTGTGCTAATGTTCAATGTTTTTATGTTATGAGTGCTTAGTGTATATTTAGTTGATGTTTTTCTTAGTTCATATCTTAGATGTTATTACTGTTTTTCTTTTACATTTTATTGTTGGATATAACTGGGACCCTGTGTTCATAATTTCGCTCCACCACATGTACCACATGAGGTGCGAATGACAATAAAGAATCTCTGACTCTGACTGACTCTGAGTATTAAATATATTAAAATATTTAGTTAAAGTACGGTTTACATTTTATGCAGATTAATATGCAGATTTATTATGCAGATTATGGAACATATTTCATTTTAAAAAGTCATAAATTAAACAGTCTTTCACTTTAAAATTTTCTAGATTTGTTGCACTTGTTGTTCTTTACAAAATGTAATGCATTTTCTTGTGATTTGACCTTGAGGTCAAATATACGCCCAAGGTCACAACGTTAGAACTATACATACCCAGATAGCTAAAAAGAAAACCATAACATGTGGGGTATCAAATCGAAGCTGTGAACAACAGGAATACAACGAAACATCTCTAAAGAACACTATTTTTAAGTCTACTAAGATAAAGCCAGAAAAACATAATATCTGGAAATGGAGAACCTCTCCTCCAGCACCACAGGTCTTCAAAAGATGGTTGCTGATGCTGTTAAGCACATCAAATCTCATTGTATTTGAAGATTACAACCTGTACACGATGCTAAACATGCTTCTAGATATGCTACATAAGGAACGGAGCTTTAAAAATTGAGTTGAAATTCACTTTGTTTTTGAAAAACTGACAGCTTTGTGAAAACTTGATAGAAACTGATCTGGAAAAATACAGACACCATGGCAGGAAAGTAATGAATTCAAATGATAACTACAGAAGGTATATAATGCAGAGCAAGCTTTTAATCCGTTTGTTTTTTTTTTAAACCAGAAACGAATGGTGAATTAAAATGGTGATGACGTCACCAGAGGAAGCACTGCGTGCTTGAAAAATGAGGGAATTTCCAAGTGCCTAAAGGCTCCAGTATACTCAAGCAGACCTTTATCCCCATGTACTCGATGCACACTGTCCACAGAGGGTTGAGACTTCATACTCGAGCGTCCACCCTGAGCGGCTGCAGACCAGCTCCGTAGGCAAGTGGCGTTTACCTTCGGGACCAATTGAGGTCGTTGATTGGTCATTTGCTGACATGCCTACTGGATTGATTGCCAGGTCGCAAAAATAAAAAAAAGAGAGAGCTGGCAACCCCAGCCACAGTGGTGTTCTTATATGTTGTTAATAAAAAGTTCTAAAAAATACAAACAAACCAGGGAGTGCTGGTCCTGCAGCCCACACATCAGACCAGCCCACCAGGAAATCTCCAGACCTTCCCGCAGCCACGCTGGACCTGATTTTAATTCGCTTGTGACAAATTCTTTCATTTCTCACCATTTCAGTCATGGTGTCAAAAGACAAGGAGGAATAGATCGCTTGCCTCTTTGCAAAAAAAAAAAAAAGGCCATTAAATCAGACCAGGGATGAAGAAGGGGAATTTAATACATTAGTGTCGCATATAAAACAGTCCATCACTGAACAGTTTATTGTGTGACACCGAGTACGAGTACGCGTATGCGATCGTAAAAATTGAGCTTTGTATGGACATGCCCTGCGGGCGTCCGCTTCGATTCTAATCTGTTGCGCGCTGACCTCCGCGGACTTACGTACGCTCGACTATACTGGAGCCTTAAAGCTGGAGAATTGAGGCTCCAGCATAACATGAACAGTTCAGAAACAAACTAAAATGAGAACAAAGCTATTTGTTAACAATTAAGTTGTGTTTTAGACTGCTTATTGCTAGCAAATCTATTCAGACCCAAAGTAAACTACTGTCATTGATCTGGTCAGCTGGACTTTCAATGCAATTGATAAAAAAAAAATTCAACCAAGTGACAGGGTCTTGGAGAACCCTCATGCCCCAGTGATACACACATGGCAGGGTACGTCATGATGGAAGTTGATGTGCCTTTCCGTATTGTCTCAGGAGGATGCCTAAGATTTATGTAATTGGAATCGTGATATCAGGGTTTCTGCTTTTTGGCACTGTCGGATACCTATGTTATCAGCTATTGAAGAAGACAGCGGCAGCAGTTTCGGCCATGGCAAAGCTGCCGAGCGTATGTGAAGGTTTGGTTCATGCTTCAAGAACTCAAAATCAGCTGACTTATGAGCTCAAACGTAAGATGGAAGCGATTTGTAAGAATCGCCGGTCACTTGCGACTCGCCAGCATTTTGGGGATGAACTTGGAGGGAGTTAATAAGCACAGACCAGTGGAAGGCCCACAAATATGGCCATTTTGGATCATTGAAAGTACCAGCAGAACTCAAGGCTAATGAGAAATAACAGGCTGCCTGAAAAAAATCAACAACTGTGGCTTATCTGAATCTGACTGTCACGAATCACGTCCCATAGATTATATTTTCTGTCACCCTGTTCACTCTTTAAAGTTTGCAATAGATCTTTTCTGTAAGTTTCATTTATTCTGTCCACTCAGGTAATGTTTATTTATATATGCGTGAGTTTTAGTTTGTCTTCTTTGCATGCTGGTTGAGGGTGATGTCACGGTTGTTTAGTTTTGTCTTCACCGCAGCCAGCAGCAGCTGATTGAACTCAACTGGCTGCACATGTCTCTCTCACCCTTTAAAAGCTGCACTCTTTCTCCTCTTTGGTGCCCGGTAGTTGAAAACAGTTCACTGTAAGTAGATACCTCGTGTTACTCATCCTGCCTTGTTCCCCCATGGCCTTTCATGTCCCCTTGTCATAGTTTACCTGTCTCCTCATTCCTGTCCCGCTCCTGGTTCCTGTCCTTCCCTCTTGGCTTGACCTCCCGGCTCCTGGACCCACGACTTACCTGGACATCGTCTCTCGCTCGACCCTTTGGATTACCACGTCTTCTGCCTTCGGTTTTGACCTTTGCCTGCACGACTACGCCTCCTCGTCTTCCCCTCCGGCACCCCCTGTCATCTGCTCTCTGGTTTTGGACCCAGGCTTGTGTGACCACGTCTCTGTGCTCAACGGACTCACCACCCATCTGTCGCTGCGGCCAGCTGCAGTCCCTCACCGGACTCAGCCCCTCCAGCAGCGGTCCGGATCAGTCTGGACTTCTTCACTCTCCAGAACCCCCGGGATCATCTGAAACGGTTAGTGGTCCTTCTTATTTGACTTTTCTGCTCTCCATAGTCTCCTGCACGACCACTAACTGATCTCTATCTAATAGACTTGTCCCTGATCCGGAACCAGTACCAGAACCCGAACCCAAACCAGAATCAGCGCCAGAACCGGTCCAATCTGCAATACCTCTCCTAGAAAATAAATACTATTTAATTTTCTTCATTCATGTGGTGATTTTGGTCCAAACTAGAAGGGGTTCATTACACTGACTCCCCCAATCGGCCTTGAAGCAGGCCAACTTATCAAATTTCTCCTGGGATATGTGTTAACTAAGGAAGGCACTGCTCTATCTGCAACCCATCCCACCCCAAGAACTTCTGTGAATGCTTAACAGAACTGTACTGGCTAACATCAACATCTTATCAGGACTATGAGGCTATCTGGAAGTGCTTCATGGACAAATCTCACCATCTTGTTGTCAAATGCATATGCAATGTGTCTATAAATGTGCTTGCTGGTAGAGTTTTTTTGATGTCTTCAATTGTGTCTTAATAAGGACAAGGTGTCAAGAGATCTTTTTTGTAATACCACTATCCTTTCCTCGTGGCCTTTCCCCTTTTCTGTTTAACAAATAAGTAGCCGCACTATTAGGAGCAGCAGCAATGTGCACTCCACCCATCTTTCAGACAACAGTACAAACATAATCTTACTGTACTGTAATACGGTGCAATAACAAAGTTTATTCTGATTCTGAAAATTGCAGCCATGACTGGTTATGAATGACAACTTTACAGCAGACAGTCACACCCCTCACTTCCAGGTACTGTGTGTACCGGTGCAGAACCTTTTAGTGGCACGCAGTACCGGACTGTAACGGCTTGCTCCAGTAGTCCTCTGTGCAGCCTTCACCACTCTCTGCAGAGCTTTCCTCCATCCAGCAGAGCAGCCCCCGTGCCATGGGTTGTGGCAAAGTTACCGGAGTTGGTGGCACTTTTGAGCTGACATGTTTATTAGCCGTGGTCATCATCTTGAATTGTCGTGATTCCTACAGGTAAACAACTGTCGATGTTCATCCAATCATTACTTTTTGAGGATGTCATTAAAACCCTTCCAGTGGTTCACCAGATATTTTGCTAACAGACAGACAAACTGAACACAGACACAATCCCCTCCTTTTCATTTTGTTGGGTGGAAGAGCTCAAGCCACAAAAAATTCAAAACAAAATTAAAGCTGCAAGCAGCATTAAAGGCCCTCGCAGCAAAGCGCCGCTCCGGCCTTACAGCGACTGCGGGATCTCCAGCAACTCTGCCCAGTGGCCATTGCAAATGCTCTCACGCCCGTCCCCTGCTCGTTCACCAGGTTGCACATTTGCCGAACCTTCAACATCACCTGTGACTGTGGGCGCTTCAGCAACACCTCCCAGTCGCCATCGCGAACGCTCTCATGCGATTCCCGCATGCGTCCACCAGGGTGCGCATATGCCGAATCTTTGCAATCACCTTCCGTCCATATCAGTATGAATCCAGCTGTAAGCCTTACAAGTTTGGCTAAAATCTGACCTTCCAGACAGGAGTTATTGTCACTTCCTGTTTTGTTGCGAGTGTCAAGGACTTCCTTTAGGCTTTTCAACATGTCATATGTGGTAATCAACAGTTAGCCAATATGGTTTAAATCTTATAGGTTACACAGTGCCAAGCTGGAAGAGTCACCCAACAATCATCAGTTTCTTCTCTGAGTGGGCCAGGCTTAAGTCAAGTCATGAACCAACAATATTAAGGTGTCTACAAGTGGTCACTTATGAACCACAAAAAGTCTGGTCTTCATCAGATGATGTATCATTGAGATATAACTGTTGGAATGATGTAGGGGCGAACATGAGTGAAATGTTTAACAAAAATACCAATGTGTTTCGAAGTGCTAACTGATCACTCATAAAATCAGGTACAGATCGGATGATGTATCACTGAAATATAACTTTTGTAATTAGCTAAGGGGCACACTAGAGTCAAATGTTAAAGAACAATACCAATTTATCTACAAGTAGACGCACAAAAAAAACTGGTGTAGATCGGATGATGTATCACCTTGATATAACTTTTGGAATAATCTAGGGGGCGCACTAGAGTTAAATGTTAAAGAACAATACCAATGTATATAGAAGTGCTCACTGATCATGCTCAAAAATCTGGTGCAGATCGGATGATGTATCACCTAGGTATAAATGTTGGAATAATCTAGGGCGCGCACTTGAGTGAAATTTTAAACAACAATACCAATGTGTCTAGAAGTGCTCACTGATTAAGCACAATAAATCTGGTCTAGATCAGACAATGAATCACTGATATAACAGTTTGAACAATGTAGGGGGCGCACTTGAGTCAAATGTTAAACAACAATACAAATATGTCTTCAAGTGCTCACTAATGATGCACAAAAAATCTGGTTCAGATCAGATGATATATCACAGAGATATAACTTTTAGAATAATGTAGGGGTCGCACTTGAGTGAAATGTTAAAGAACAATACCAATGTGTCTATAAGTGCTCACTGATCAACTGGTGCTTCTGGTAAGATGGCGCCCATGTACATGGCTTGCAATCCACCTCTGCTGATGGTGTTCGGATTATTTGCATTTTGTTATTTTTTCATCTGGGACATAAACTCGCTGCTGGTGTATGACTGACAACAGCTTCTGAATCTTCGATTTTCTGCCGCCGATGTCACTTATTTGGATCATTATGAGCGTACCTCTGGACCCCCCCTCTTCCCCCGATGCTGGCGGACGTGCCTGTTTACCTCCGCTGCGCTCCTCACCTGCCTGCCCAGAGATATCGCTACATACGCCGGGGAAAACGTGCTGGGTGGCTGGTAAATCTTAAAGCCCTGCACGATGCATCTTCCTCTCCAGCTGGTGGTCATGGTTTCCATTGCCAGCTTTCTGCGTGCCCGGACCAGGTAAACAACGGGAGTTGTCGGCCGGTGCGCCGTATGGGCCAACCCGGAGGGGCTGTTATTGAAAATCTGCGGCCACTGGCGCACGCTAACTCCACCGCTGCTAGGTCCACTTTGGACAGTATCCGGATGTGTTTGGTCAACGCAAGATTTGTTACCAACAAAACTTTTATCCTCAGAGACTATTTTCAAGAGCACAATTTGGACTTTCTCTGCATCACAGAGACTTGGATGTCTCCGGGTGAGTCCAGCGCCTTGACGGAATTATTGTCACCGAACTGTTTATATTTTAACGCACCACGGCCATCAGGCCAGCGCGGTGGTGGATTATTAAAAATATTTAAATCAACTTTTGACTGTAAACAACTGCCCATCCCAGTTTCCCACGCCAGCTTTGAGCTGAGCGTCTTTGAACTAGGCCATTCGCCTTCGACTTTATGTGCACTCGTCTATCGCCCACCTCGTTCTAAGGATTTCATTAATGAGTTTTCTGATTTCTTGGCTGAAATCACACCAAAATATGATCATGTTTTCATTATTGGGGACTTTAATTTGCATATGTGCTGTCAGGAGAAGCCCTTGGTTAAGGACTTTTTAGATTTATTGGACTCATTTAATCTAACTCAGCATGTAAATGGTCCCACCCAAGAGTGCGGACATACACTGGACCTTGTTTTAACACATGATGTGATTGTTAGTAATCTTGAAATTGGTGATAATGTTTTTTCAGATCACATGCCAGTCCGGTTTGAGTTCACCCTCCCCCATCTAACTCCTAAGCCGTGCGTTTCTGCACGTAGTAGCCGGACCATTAACCACTTCACTGCCGCACATTTCACAGATGCTTATAACTCTGAAATGATCATTCAGCCCCCGGTGTTTCTCACCACCACTGAGGTGCTGACATCCCAGTTCAACTCTGTCTGCTTAAAGACTATGGATCATGTCGCGCCTGTTAAAACTAGAAAATCAAAACTCAGAGCAGAACCTTGGCTGAGTGACGTCACCAAGGCCGTTAGGCAGCAATGAAGGAGGGCGGAGCACAAATGGGGGAAAGACAGGCTGCAGGTCTCTTTTCAAATACTTAAAGAGAGTTGGCACCGTTATCAGAAAGCAGTAAAAGCTGCTAAATCCAAATACTTTTCTGATATCATAACCTCAAACTCTCACAACCCATGTGTTCTCTTCTCTACCCTAAACTCTGTTCTCCACCTCACTGAACCATTACCTCTGGAAGCCTCGACTGAGCTGTGCAAGAACTTACATTTCTTTTTGGAAAAAATTGCAACCACCTGGGCTCTCATTTCCCCTCCAACTCATGACCCATCCATCCCACCTCAATCTGTAGCTCTATTTGACCATTTTGAACCCATCACTCTGTCTTCTCTAGAGCAGGTCATGTGCAGCTTGAAACCTTCTGGTTCCCCCTTTGATGTGATCCCCCCTCGACTACTAAAGGAGGTTTTTCCTACTCTAGGTCCATCCATTCTTGCTATTGTAAATAGCAGTTTATCCACTGGTGTGGTGCCAAAAACCTTTAAACATGCTGCTGTCCAGCCTCTCCTGAAAACAAACAAACCTTGACCCCTCAGTCGTATCCAACTTCCAGCATGTCTCCAGACTCCCATTTGTTTCGAAACTACTGGAAAAAATAGTTGAGTCCCAGTTGTGCTTTCTGGAGGATCACACCATCTTAGAACTATTCCAATCTGGCTTTAAACCTCTCCACAGCACTGAAACTGCCCTACTGAAGGTTTTTAATGACATCTTCAAATTCACAGATACCGGTGATTCTGAGCTGCTTGTCCTATTGGACCTTACAGCTGCCTTTGACACCATCGACCATGAGATCCTCATTGCTAGGTTGGAGCAGTGGGTGGGCATAATAGGGTCAGCCCTCAATTGGTTCAGATCCTACCTCGCTGACAGATCCTTCTGTGGCTCCATCAAGGATTTTAGTTCTGCAGTGGCAGAGCTTAAATGGGGGGTTCTGCAGGGGTCCATCCTGGGTCCCCTCCTATTC
This sequence comes from Nematolebias whitei, assembly GCF_014905685.2. NCBI lineage: Eukaryota > Metazoa > Chordata > Actinopteri > Cyprinodontiformes > Rivulidae > Nematolebias > Nematolebias whitei. Next base: position 25,346,664 of record NC_056509.1, read on the forward strand.
TCTTTATACCTGCCACCACTTGGTGCTATTTTCCGGAAACACAACATGTCCTTTCACTTTTATGCCGATGACTGTCAAATTTACTTAGGGACCATTCAATGTAAAACTTTACACTTCCTGTTGGCAAGGGGCGTGGCTTAAGTGATGTCATGATTTGACCATTCAGTCTTGCAGGGGACCGGATGTGGATCAATCACTTAAGGTTTGATGTCTCAGACAGTTTTTGTGTAGGAGCTATTAAGAGTTTCGTTTTTCATGGCAAGATGTCAAACTTTGAGGTCTGGCCCCACCCCTTCAGCATGGTCCGAAACAAACCGTTTTGATAACTTTGCGTCCCCCATGCCTTTTGACCAAAATGACCAAGTTTGAAAGTGACTGAGCAAAATTCCTAGGAGGAGTTTGTGCAAATGTGGAGGCTGTAAACCGCCAAAAAGGTGTGAAAATTAGGCCGGCATTCCAAAATATCCGCCTTCCTGTTTATCATACAACGTTGGTACCAGAGGGTTTTCCCCCAATCTTGGGGAATTGGACAAGTGTACCAAATGTCATGTTTCTACGACCAACTAAGGTTAATGCGGAGGGTATTTTGAAAATTTCTAGGTGGCGCTCTTGATCTGTTTCTGTTGCGATTTTTGCCACGCCCTTAAAATACGTAATTTTTCACCAGTCCTGATGCGTCCGCCAAATTTGGTGACTTTTGGGACATGTTAAGGCCCCCCAAAACGCAAATTCATTTAGCGGAAAAAACTGCAGTTCGGGCTTGAACAGAGCAATTACAATAGGCCTTCGCAGCGCTTCGCTGCTCGGCCTAAAAACAAAATGAGTAGAAACAACTTAGGTTTTAGTTTATTACCTTGTGTGAGTGACGATGTCCGTGAGCGCTCCCCCTTCCAGGAACTCCATGACCACCCACAGCTCGTCCCCCACCAAGTAACTGTTGTACATGTCCACAACATTTTCATGATGGTAGTCCCTCATGATCACCACCTAAGGGGGAGACAAACAGATGGAACGAGTTGTCAACATGTTTGACTTGATGTGCTAATAAGCAAACGTTGGCCAGAGTACCATGTTGATATGTGAATGTTACAGGAAAATCCAGTGAAATAATTTTACACACATGTAGTTATTTTAAGACGTTAAACTTCTAATCTGGTTTGTTCCAGAAAGTTTGCTGATTTTAAACCAAATGCAAAACTGCAATTAAAAACGCTTTAAGTGCACAAACCTAAAACGAAACCTGCATCAGCAGTTAGAAAACGTGTTGCTTTGCGCGTTTAAAGTGAAAAACAAGTCGTCCACTAGTTTAGTAATTTAATAAATGCACCTGATAATTAAATGTTATTCATTTGACTCCCTTTTGTCTGACGTGTGCACGTTACGGAGGCTTAAACAGACGGATTACATTCAGACATTAACAGGATTACACGAGGCAAATTGCTTCCCGAGTGAACTCCCACCGCCACACATCTGTGCTCTCTGCACACGTGCGCTCACGTACGTGTGCACTTCTACGCAGCACGCTGAAATTAGAACCGCCGTTAAACATCTCAAAAATATCAGCAAATTGACTTGTCGGCTCTAAGGCAAATGACATGTGGCTAATATTTCCACTGCAGGCCCACCGTGCACGCGCTCAGCTCAGAATAAATTTCTTGCCTGCAGCTTTCAGCGGAAACATTTGTTAATTTTAGAAAATAAACGCAATTACAGATGCAGAATTGGGTAAGCGGCTTAATTGCTGTGACTGTATGTCAGTGAAACAGAAGCAAATTGAACTTGTGTTTTGTTTTGCTTTTTTCCCATTAATTGCCTTGCAATATATTTTTAATGTATTCCACATAAAGCGACATGTTTAATGATGCTGTTCAAACCAAAGACAGCTCTGCTGCTGCTTGTTCGAACCGTCAACAACCTGTGACAAATGTTAGCTGCACGAAATACACCCAGCGCGTTTATTCATCATCTCCAATCGGAAGTCATTCTTCCTCACCTCGTTGAAGAGCAGCTCTCTCCTCTGCTGCTTCCTCAGGTCCATCTTCTTCACTGCCACCTGCTTGCCACTGTGCTTCTCGCTGGCGATGCACACGATTCCCGTGGAGCCCTCGCCGATCTTGATGAAGTTGTCCAGATATTCCCGAGGGTCGCCTGGTGGCAAACACAACCGCAATCTCCGCTTTAGTGCTACGCTAAGAGCGCCGTGGTGCCGCCTTGGCGTTTCTAATCTACATTTCCCACCTGGGTTGACCACCAGCTGGAGTGCGGCTCTGAACTGCTCGTGGGAGACTCTGGAAGGCTGAGTGTCAGAGCTCGACCCCCACGAAGGAGGAGGGTAAGCCCCCGGGGGGATGTAAGGGGATGACGGTTGTGAGTAGGCCCCCTGGATAAAAACAATCACAGGTTTACACACTGATTTTGTGACTGTTTAAGGGAAGATGTGAGCTTAAAAAAGTCTAATCAAACTGTACCTGTGGGGTGTATGGTGGGCTGGGCTGGGAGGGGGGGTGGTGGTAGGGCGAGGGCTTGTAATGGTGGAACATAGGGGGGTACGGCAGGTGCACTGGGGGGTAGCCAGGTGGTTTTGTATGGCTTTGAGGTAGCTTAAGAGGCCCTCGAAGGTAGGTGTCACCACCTGCGACCTGGGGGATTTCTTCACGAGCTGGACGCTCATAGTCGCCCTGGAAGAGGAAAAAACAAAGAATTAAACGAGCAGTGAAACGTCGCCAGGTTTAATCCAGCTGATAATCCAACATCCTGCTCAGGTCAGGCTAAAATAATGTCACAGACGTGGCGTCATGCATCTAAACACAGCGTTTGATGTGCTTTTACTCAGAAACTGTCTCCTCTTCACATGGAAAAGGTGCGAGCAGGGAAACAAGGAGGTAATGTAAAGTTGTAGCTCATAAAGCAAATGTTGAATTTTCCTGTGGTGTGAGTAATGAAGGATAATATTGTGTTGGATGTCATCAACGGTCGCACAGTTTGTCTGCAGACGCATTATCCTTAAACAGATACAACGAGAACAGTTCGTCCGCAGGACAGAAACCATTTTTTATCGTTAACGCCTCACAGTGCTGCTCTGTGACTGTTCATTCATCAACAGAGAGCCCAGGCAGTCACCCCTGGGGCACTCCTCCGCTTTAAGAGACGCCTGCCTTCCCCTCTTAAATTGGGTCAAACGATGAATATGTGTACAAATACACAACACAAAGAGTGGAAATGCAGACAGACTCAAAGTATTTACCTCACCTTAAATTATATGTTTTGAGCTTAATCAAATCAGATGCAATGGTGATTCATTACTAATTTTTATACTTAGTGGAACATTTGTACTGAGTACTTACAGCATAGTTAAACTGTGTAACATGTTGTGTATATAACAGTGTTAAATTACATCTTTAGTTGTGTACTAAAAATGATCTTGTTTTGCTGATAGGCTGTACAAACAGTTGACACAAATGTAAATGGTAAATGGACTGTACTTATATAGCGCCTTTCCAGTGGTGGAGAAAATCCTCAAACACTGTACTTAAGTAAAAGTTCAAATAAACAGACAAAAATGTACTTTAGCAAAAGTAGAATTACCACATTAACATTTTTACTTAAGTAAATAAGTACTTACTTTTAAAAATACTTAAAGTATTAAAAGTAAAAGTACTTGCTGAATGTATTATCTAACGCTACAATATCAAGTGTACCTACCATATGTATATTTTCTGTAATACATTAATAGTGTTGTGTCATTTTAATGAACGATGCTGCAGATAATGTTTTTATTGTGTTTACTCTGTGACACAGTTCACACTTGGACTTGTGATTTCAGGGATGAGTTAAATGTCATTAAGCAAAATAAGAAAGAGGAATGATTATACCTTTGAAAGTTTTTATTTAACACAAAGCAAAACCAATGTGTCATTTTAACTGCAGTAAACACATTTAAGTAAAAGTTGTCTGCCTGAATAAAGGAGCATTAGACACATCTGACAAAGGAATATCTGATCATTTCAACTCCAGTTTGTCATAAACTCTAGTTAAAATACTAAGTCGACCTTGTAATGGATCGATGGTGAACAACATTTTAACTTCCTGACACCATTTTCAAAACTTGGACCTGAGTGTTGAGTCATTTAGAGACATCTCTCATCTCCTGTCCTAACATCCCATGAACTGACACATGTACTTAAGTACAGTAACAAAGTACTTGTACTTATTTACATCCCACCACTGCACCTTTCTATCTTCTCAAGATACTCAAAGTGCTTTACAATCTGTGCCTCATTTACCCATTCATACAGAACTCTACCAAATCTCTACAAAGATTAATCAGAGCTTTATCACATTCATACACCCATGGGACACACATCAGAGACAATGAGGCGTTCAGTGTCTTGCCCAAGGACACTTCAATATGTGACTGCTGGTGGAATCAAACCCCCAACTCTCCCATTGGAGGACGACCACTCTAACCACTCAGCCACAACCGCCAGAGAAATATGAAACAAACCATCAGAAATCAATTTAAATTGTGCTACACCTTCTGTAACTGATGGTTGAACAAAATGAATTCCATCCATCCATCCTTTTTTTTTTTTCACGGGGGTTGTGTAAGAAGTGGGGGACACCCTGGACACGTCTCCAGTCCTTCACAGGGACATATGGAGACAAACATCCATTCACACTCTCACCTGGGACAGTTTAGAGTTACCAGTGAACTTAACTTGCGTGTGTTTTGGTCTGTGTATGGGGAGAACATGTAAAACGCCACACAGAAAGGCCGGGGGGAGAACCTGCGACCTTCTTGATGCAAGGCGACAGCTCTAACCACTGCTCCACCGTGATGCCAAACAGTGTTTTTTTTCTTCTTTTCTTATGAATTTTGAGGTCAGGTTTAATAGAAAACCTTTTAGCTCCCTGTGTTTGCTTCTCTCTTTGTGCCGCTGCTATCTGTCTGCACACTGACAGGGGAGCGCACATACATACACACCCACATGCGTGTGTACAGTCAGGGCAGGAGGAGGAGCCCTGATGTGTTGGGATGGTGTATAATTACATGGTGTGGACTCTTTTAATCAATCAATCTGAGGCAGGTGTGGGAGGGAGGGGTGAAGGCTGCTGGGCGCCCCGTTCTCATGTCTCCCCCCCCATCATCACCCCATCGTTGGCCAGCATTGCTAGCTGGCTGTCAGCCAAGGGTCTCCTGATCCATGTTGGTTAAACGCACATTAATCTGAGTTTGGCAGGGTAATCAACAACCTAACTCAACTGTGAAATTGAATTCGGCGGTGGAACACCGTGCGGCCAGTTTTTATGCTAAGGCTGCAGAAAGGGAAAGTGCCGCAACATCAATTTGTCACTGAGAGCTGCAGCTCCGAGCTCACACCCACCACGACACACACACAGGAGGCAGAGAGATCTACGGTTACATCCCCAACAGCTCCCAACAATAACAGGATTCACTTCAGAGGTGTGAGCCCAGGGAGGAGGAGGCAGACAGTGAAGGAAGACAGGGGAGGGCCAGGAGATGTAGTGAATATTATACAGTAAGTAGGCAGAGCTTTTTTATTCATCACTACTAGAAGACCTCAAAAAACAAACAAAAAAGGAAACGTGCAAATGGAGTCGCATTGTAAACAGAAATACTCTAAAATAAGAACACATGTTCCTAACCATGCTGTGTAAGCACCATTTTCTGACCACCAATAAATGAAGTGCAGTAGAGTAAGACCTTAAAGCAGTATCTTGCCTGTTATAGATAGCTCTTTGTACGATTTCCGATGAAAAAACAGAGTTATTTAACACTGGCCTGACGAGCTAAAGGCTAGTCTGACTGAGGCCAAGACCAAAGGGGATTGTTGTTGTTTTATGGTTCTTTGCAAGCACAAATAGTGACAGCGGCAGCTAGTTGTAGCACTTCTAGCAGATATATCACAGTATTTTTGCTAGGATGACCCTTGATATGAAATTAACGAAAATGCAAAAGTTTGTCAGACAATCCAAAAAAGTTCAATCTGGTTCTCTGGACATTCAAAAAAACAAAAAACAAAACAAAGCAAAAAAATGTAGAAACGTTTCGTCTCTCATCCGAGAGACTTCCTCAGTCTGAGGTGCTGTTTTCAGCTCAGTCTCTTAAATAGCACCTTCTCAGAGTGGATCAATCATCCTAACTGGGCCTTCCTGAAAGCAAAGAAGAAACCCAAACAGGACTCCAGTCAGCCATCAGGTGAAAAGGAGGAACCCAGACCAGTGGTCATTCCATATGTTGAGGGAGTATCAGAGAAACTGAGACGTTTATTTTCTAAACATAACGTCCCAGTGGCTTTTAAACCCCAAAATACGTTACGGCAAAGACTGGTTCATCCCAAAGATCCAGTCCCCCGGCACAAACAGAGTAATGTTGTGTATGCTGTTCAGTGTCAGGAGGGTGATCAGTCTTACATCGGGGAAACTAAACAGCCACTGGCCAAAAGGATGGCCCAGCACAGAAGATCAACATCATCAGGCCAGGACTCTGCGGTCTACACTCATCTCCAGGCCAGCGGTCACTCTTTCAGGGATGAAGATGTTCACATCCTGGATAGAGAGGAACGATGGTTTGAGAGAGGAGTAAAGGAGGCCATCTTTGTGAAAATAAATTGTCCATCCTTAAACAGGGGTGGAGGCCTCCGGGTCCAACTGTCCCCCTCTTACACTGCTGTGATTGCTAGTATCACTCAGCCCTCTGTGAGTAGTAAACAGCCATCAGTGTGCTAATGATCCATTGTTAGGCTGATGGTCCTTCTTGAGCATGTGATCAGTTGGTTTTGGTTGTCAGCAGCAAAACTGGTTGATCCACTCTGAGAAGGTGCTATTTAAGAGACTGAGCTGAATACAGCTCCTCAGACTGAGGAAGTCTCTCGGATGAGAGACGAAACGTTTCTACATTTTTTTGCTTTGTTTTGTTTTTTGTTTTTTTGAATGTCCAGAGGACCAGATATAACTTTTTTGGATTTTTCTACCTGGATTATTGAGCATGCATCAGGATATTTTGTCAGACAATGTTTGCATAAACAGGTGTGTAAATTTTGAGCTGTTAAAGGACATGTGGAAGGGCATTGAGTGCATCACAGAATATGGAGGCAGCACAGCTGCAGAAAGAAAAGCTCTGCAGAGAGTGGTGAAGGCTGCACAGAAGTCTGTTGGAGTCAGTCTCCCCACCATCACAGACATTTACACCTCTAAATGCAGGAAGAGGGCTACTTGCATCATGAAAGACCCCACACACCCAGCACACACACTTTTTGCCCCGCTCCCCTCAGGAAGGAGATTAAGGAGCATTGAGTGTAGAACCACTAGACTGAGGAACAGCTTCTACCCCGAAGCTGTTAGACCCATGAATCTCTAACCAGAATAATCACTGTAATGACACCTTAATTTGTGATATGTGACTTTTCTGTGCTGATTATCCATGCTGCTGATCTCATGCTGCTGATTATCTCATGCTGCTGTATTCTTTCATACCTATCTGCTCACCACAGACTCATGTTCGGGCTGCCGTTGTTACGACATATTGTTTTACATTATTAGTGTTTAGCATATATCTTAGATCTTTTAGCGTACCGCTTGGCGTTCGTTTAGCGTATATCTTTGATCCTTATATACTGTTTCTTTGTATACTTTGTATTTTTGCTATTTTTTGGTGTAACTGGGATCCAGTGTATATAATTTTGTTCCACCTCATGTACCGCATGTGATGTGTTGTGGCTTATAAGAAACACTTTGGCGTTCAATACAGCTGAAGCAGTTCCTTAGTTCAAAGAGATTTATTCGACAGGGTTTACAAGTACTCAGAAGTTCAAAGATACAATTACATGTATGCATACACGGGCATTTCAAAGACAGACCTGTCTGATGGCAATCCTCCAGCAAATGCCACGACCTCGGTCCTGACTCTTTCCCTTATTTTACAGAGACTGCTCCTGATTGGTTTAAACACCCCGTTGTCATGGTTAAGGGGCTCCTCGGCCTTGGAGGTCACATACCAAAAAGATAAGGTTTTATGGTTTTATGGTCCTTTGTTAGTTAACTTTCTCTTGAGCTGAGCATACTTGTTAAACGATTAAATGCTTGTTAAACGATTAAATGCTACTTTCTACTATCTTTACTAATTATGTTTAGTCAGCTATATTAAGTTCTATCATCTTTACTAAGTTTAGTCAGCTATATTAAGTTCTATCATCTTTACTAATTATGTTTAAGCAAACTACATTCTCATCTGTGTGTGTGCGTGTCAGTCCCTGCATGTGTGATTGTGTGTGTGTGTGTGTGTGTGTGTGTGAGTGAGAACTTCTACTAGATTATATTTAGACAAACTACCTGAAGTTAATATTCTATTTAACTAAGTAATTCAAATCAAAGTAACTGATTAATATTTAAATGATTGTAAGGTAATTAAAGAAATTTCAAGCTTGATTAAAATAATGATAAAAGATAAAACATGAAATCCAACAGATGCGAATGACAATAAACTTGACTTGACAGCAGTAATCCACCTAAGGCTTGACCATGTTTAGACCAGCCATCAGCTCATCAGTGTAGTCAAAATGAACTCTGCTTTTCTATACTGAGGTTGTTCAAAGAGATATCCAAAACAGGTAAGATGTTAATTGTTCACAATTTTTCCACAGAACCCAAAAGACCTGAAATATCATTTGAATTACAGCATTACATACTTCCATAGTTCTTATAGTACCTTGTGATACCAATTACTGCATTGTAGAAAAATGCAATCTGCTCCAGTTGTCGATTCTACTTATTAAAAATGTTTGCTTTTTAAGAACACAGGTAATTGTAGAGTTAAATACTAGCAACCGAAGCAATAATAAAACAAGCTGTATGCAGATGTCACCTGTTGCTGAAGGATTCGAATAGTAAAAGTTTGTAGTTTTCAGGATGAGTGTTTTTCTGGACTGGAATTGAACAAAGAATGCATGTACTGTAAACCTTAATGTTTTCAGTATAAGATATTCAAGTGGGTAGGAGTTTATTGTGTATAAGAACAGAAGTAGTTTATTTTATTCATTTTTATTTTTTTTGTAGAAGGCAATGAAAAATAACAGATTCTGGTGAGCGGAGGAAGCAAATTTTTACACCATCCAGTGCAATGGCTGAGCTAGAGGGTGACTAGTGGTGGCCTTGGCCACCATAGATTAACCTTCAGCCACCCCAATCACACACACACGTGTGCAGGCGCGCACAAACACACACACACACACACATATATATATATATATAAAAGAGTGGCTGAGTAGTTAGAGCAGTTGTCCTCCAATGCAAGAGTTGGGGGTTCAAATCCATCAGCAGTCACATGCTGAAGTGTCCCTGGGCAAGACACTGAAACCCTCATTGCCTCCGATGTGTGTCCCATCGGTGCATGAATGTGATAAAGCACTGAATAGTCTCCTTAGAATGATTTGTTCAATTAGCTTTGTACAGATCTAGTAGAGTGCTGTATGAATGGGTAAATGAGGACACATGTTGTAGTGTCAAGAGCTTTGAGTATTTCAATAAGATAGAAAGGTGCTATATAAGTACAGTCCTTTACCATTTATTTGGTGGCAGCCATCTTGGATTTTTTTTTTACTATATTAATCCCTAATGAGGAAATTAATTTTCTGCATTTTTCCCATTGCACGTGAGCACACACATGTGAAGCAGAGGGCTGCCATCCAAGGCGTCCGGGGGGCAGCAGGTGGGTTAAGGGCCTTGCTCATGAGCCCAGAGTGGGGCAAATGATGGTGGAGGCAAGTGTGGGTGTTTCACCTTTTCCCACCCACAATTTATTGTTGTCGGTCCGAGGAGTTGATCAGTGACCATCTGATCACAGGCCCACCCTCTTTAACCTCTGCGCCACCGCTCCCCCTTTTAAGGTGGCAACCCGGTTTTCCAAAGGTTCCTTCCTTACATGTAGATGCAGCCAAACACTAAAATGGAAGTCTGTACCTAATTTATTTCTTAAGTTATCTTGCTCACAACATTCACAATTCCGATGAGGGACAAAAAGGCAATGCAGAAGTGGAAAGTTACGAGTTTGACTTTAAATTTTAGAGGTGAGGGAAAAATGATGTGTATAGTAAGGAAGTACTTAATAATGCCAAAGGTAAGCGTATCAAAGTGAAACTAAATATAGCCAGTGTGGGACAATTGTGATTTAATTTGGGATTTCCCAAAAGAAATGAAACGGACATATTAAACATGGACATACAACAACTGAAATAACTACTTTAACATTTAGAGTAATGGTTACTTCTTGCGATTACAAATATTGTCTCAAATGTTCAAACTGTAACTAAGAAGTTACTAGATTTGCTCTTTATTCTTCACATTTCCCTCCGTGCAAACGCAGCAAGCAAGAAAAAACAACGACCTTCTCCTGCATCGCTTTTCTGCTGCTCGTGCGTTCTCTGTGGCTTTTCTCCCACTGCATGGCTCTTTACTGAGGCACGCAGGTTAAATGCTTTTTTTTCTTCTTTTTTTTTTTTTGCAACACCCTGGGATCTACATCAGCAAACGCAGTCTACCTCTCAACCACTGCACCTGTGTGTGAGAGGACGGGATGGAGGCGAGGAGTGAAAACAGCATTCACCTAATGATGGGTTTAAAGAGGCTCTGATAGCTCTGAGGACATGCATGACTTAAACACCTTACACCTGCTGCTGAAGATCATTTACCCCCCGTCACTATTACTATACTGAACTGTACTGCAGAAAATACTCTTCTTTATGCTAACAATAATGATCTTGGTCTAAAAACCCTCAGTCAGTAACTCACACAGTGAGAGCATATGGCTGCATTACACAGCGTCTCACGCATGAATGCTTTGATGGCGTTTTGGGCTGAGTCTGTGGGGAAACAGGAATCTCTCGAGTGTTTATCTCACTGCTGCACCGGAGCACGACAGAGACTGCACCATTCAACACACAACGATTGCAGCTGTTTTATGTTTTAAAATGCTCCCACACAGCACGATGAAATAAACCAACACAAACGCTTCCATAGAGCTGTACGGTTTACTCTCTTAAATATTTGAACCACAAATTTGTTCACTTTCATCATTATCTAGTTTTGATCACAAAGAGTGTGTTTATTCAAGAGAATTTCACGGGGAATTTCGGTGTCTTCAATTTTCTTTTTCTGCACATTATTAGAAAAGGGCGGCACGGTGGCTCAGTTGGTAGAGCTGCTGCCTCTCAGCGAGAAAGTCGCCAGATCAAATCTCGGCCGGGGGCATTTCTGAGTGGAGTTTGTATGTTCTCTCCGTTGAGCTGTCATTTCTAACCTGGGCCCGAAGCCCGGCCCCGCCCGACCCAAATTTGGGCCAGGCCATGATAGTGTGCTGGATGGGCGGGCCGGATCAACGTCGGGCTTTTGTTTGCGTCAGTGGATCAGCTGTGATCCAATTATATAATAACATGGCCTGCCTTACTTTCACCAGCCGCATGCGGCCATTTCACCACGAGCTGCCTGGCCTTGAAAGAGGTAAAATAAAGTTCAGTTCAGCTTCAGATGGCACCATACTGCCAGGAAGTGATCCATCAACCAAATAGATGTTCATTCAGCTGCTGCATTGGACACACGCAGCCGACGACCCAAACAGGTAAAATCCCAAAGCAGACATGTCAGAGCAGGGTCCATGTCTGAATAATGCAGAATGCAGGTAGAAGCACAAATTTAATGTGCTTTGACGGCCATGAAAGGGCAAACACCCCCATCAGCTCCAATCTTCTGCCCCTTTTATTCAGCTGTGCACATCCGCTGACCATTAATGACTATATAAGCAGTCAAAGCTCAATTTAAAATGGCGGGGGGTTTTGGGCCCGAATGCAACACTATCTCTCCGTGCATGCGTGGGTTTTCTCCGGGTACTCCGGTTTCCTCCCACAGACCAAAAACATGCATGTTAGGCTGATTGGTAACTCTAAATTGTCTCTAGGTGTGAGTGAGAGAGTGAATGGTTGTTTGTCTCGTTGGTCTTTATGTGTCCCTGTGATGGACTGGAGACCTGTCCAGGGTGTACCTCGCACAGGTATTGCTGAACATGGGTACCAGTGAACCCCGCGACCCGAAGAGGAAGACGCGAGTACAGACAATGGATTGATGGATGGATGGATGGATGGATATTAAAAAAGTATGCATTGTGGCACTGACACTTCCTGTTCACAGAGATAGTGTGATGACAATAAATTTAGCATAAAAAAATCAAATATTGTTCAAATAAAACAACCTGAGTCAGTCACATATTACATGTCTTCATCTGTGGGAGTCAGAAATCTCTTATTTGAATGTAGAATTATATAAATGGATCTGTGCAAACATGAACAAGATTAATCCAGTTGTTTAATCCTGTTAAGCCTTTTTGTTGTTTTGCCTTTTTTCGCTCTGGTACACTCTTGTACATTTATTATCTTCACACTTTCCTCTCTTTTTATCCTGCGATGTCCCATTTCTCACTCATCTCTTTAATTTTCTACGTTCCTTTCCGATCAATCAGCATCAGCATTATTGATCTGTTTGTAGAGACAGTAGCCACTGAAGAGGAGTAATTCTTTCTGTGCTGGCGCCTGCTTCCTTCAGGGAAGAGGAGATTAAAACTGACGCCATCTATCAGGTTTGAGGACTAGGAGAAAAAAAACATGGTTACGGGTCGGAGTGAGCTATTGAAAGTGAAAATAAATAAAATGGAATGCTTTACAAAAGACTGCTGGTTTGTGAGAGGTGGCATACTGAGCTGCCTCTGGCCTGTCTGGGTGTGTTTCCTGAAATTTGTTAGAGAAAACTTTATCAATAATCTTGTCATAAAATGATGCTTTGATATGATGTTCTCTCTAATAGTTATCAATAGTTTCATCAGACAAGGGGCATGGAGAACGAGCAGTACGTGGTGTTCCATGTCGTGGAGGGATTTTAATGGCGAATTTTTGTTGGTTTTAGATGATTCTTTGGAACGGAACTGAACAGAGAATGCAAGTAAACCTTAATGCTTTTGGTGTAAGGTGTTCAAGATGGTAGGATACACTGTATATAAAAACAGAGGTGGTTTTATTTTCTTGTCTGAGGAGATGCATAGCGTGACATACAGAGGGAGCCATTTTATCCACCACAAGGCACAATGGCAGAGCCAGCGGTGGCCAGTGGGATGGCTTTATGGGGGCCTTAGATTAATCTTCAGCACCAAACTTCAGGCCGCCCCAATCTTTTGAGGAAACTATACTTTAGAGCACTATAAAAACTAAAAAGCATAGTTTCCTCAAATGATGGGGGTGGCCTTGGTGGCAGCCCTCCTTGATTTTGACATGGCAGTCTAGATTTTGAAACAAACCTTTATTGAAGCAGACACACACCAGAATGGAAGTTGGTGAAGCTCACTTATTTTTCCAAGTAATTGCACTCACTGCATGGAAAGAAGGATGGAGGGTATTTCCAATTTCCTCTTTTTGCTCCGTGACTGGGAACAAAAAGGCAGAAGTCTTTGTCCAAGCTAGGCTAAAGGCTAACCAAAAACAAGAGCCTATTTAATGTTTATTGGTTTTAAGGTCTTTCTCCAGAAAAAAAGAGAAAAAAAGCTTTGTGAAAATACACTTTACAGTAGTCCCTTGTTTATCACGGGGGATCCGTACCCTGAAGACCCACGATAAGTGAAAAACTGCCAAGTAGGAATAGTAGTACTAGTAGTTAGGGATGGGGCCGATCTGATCCAGTATCGGTATCAGCCTCCGATACCAGCATAATTTACGTATCGGATATTTCCGATCCACCTGCCGATATTTCCGATCCATGATTCATGTTGGCTTCAAACTATGGAATGGATTTCCTGAACGGCAGCGTGTCTCATGAACCCAGAGTAATAAAACCCGCCTCACATTCAGGAAATCCAGTTCATAGTTTGCAGCCAGCTACAACATGAGAACTGAGTTAGCAGCACTGTGGCTAACAGCTAACCAACTTTTCATCTAAACATGTCCACTGTGTGGAAGTATTTTACACTAGAAACACCACAAAACAAGACAGCAACGTGCAATGGCTGTAGAGCCATAGCGCCACATTAAACTGCGGTAAAGTTAGTTTTACGATGGACATTCGAGCTCCGTGGCTTCAGTGGGGCAGTACTCTTTGGTCAAACCAAAAGAGGTGACTCGACCCCGGCCAGCCGTGTCCAATCTGCCCCGCTCAGTCTGCCTGTCTCCGAGGAGGAACAGACTGAGCGCAGCTGCCCCAAATCAGACTGCCTGCTTCGGATTGAACAAGAAGAACACACCGCTGAAACCATGGAGCTCTAATGTTTACAGAGAAGTTGCTAAACTTCATCATAATTAATGACCAACCACTATCAGTTGTAGAAAATTAAGGATTTCTCAGCTTGATACTTGCAGTCAAGATATAGTTTCCCCTCCAGGAGATATTTATCAGTACAACAGTAGACAATCATAAAAAACATATGATTTGAAAATTATATTAAAATCAAAGACAGCTACATTATAAAGTGATGTAAAATACTAAAAACAGGAACATGTCTGTTGGTTTATGCCATGAACTTAGCAGGTGTTTGAAGCAATTTAACATTTTATTTTATTTACTTCATTAATTTAAAAGAAACAAAATTTAAAAAAATCATGATACAGAAAATATTGAATGAAAAGAGTGCAGAAAGAAGAAAAAAATCTTATATCTGCCCCTTATTTAAAAAAATATAAAATAACTTTAAACAATCACTTAAATTAATCACTTTAATATCCACTTTAAA
>NC_056509.1:25361839-25372159 GCF_014905685.2 Nematolebias whitei
CAGCTGATCAGCTGCAGCAGGAAGTTTGTCCTGCAGTGTGGGCTGCACAAAGCTGCAGCAGGTGCTAAATAATTTAAAATAATATATTTTAAATAAAAATGCCATGCTGATCATGCGTCTCATCCATCAATCAGCCAGTTGTGTGTCATGTCCAATCTTATTTTGAAAAACCACAATAGACCGAGTTCACAATAAACGAACCGCGAAGTAGTGAGGAACTACTCTATTAGCTCATTTTAAATTTCTACACTTTTGCGGGACACTGCTAGTTTAGTTTGTCTCTGTTTTCTCAACCAAACACTGTCTGTGTTCTGTTAACGGTGGTCTTCTACAGATATGGTGAGCTAGCAAACAGCATTCAGGAGAGGCTCCACAATGTCTTGCAACTTTTGCAGGGTTCTCATGAGTCACACAGGTGCACAGTCCTATCTCCTAAACTTTGAACTCATTCAAAGAAATTGTGCTACAACTATTATCTTTAAACAAATCACAACGTTGTCATAGGCGTGTTCAACCTGTCTCAAGACTGGAGCTGTATATTGACACCTGAACCTGGAGATCCGTCATCTGAAGCAAATATCCTGGTCTAAAAAACTACACTGATGGGAAATAATATTTATTGGAAAACTGGTACACTTGGGGGGTGGCAGTCAAGGTGAGTATGAAACGAGACAGGGTGGGTTTGATGTGGGCAACAAAAAATAGGCACAGCAAAGAATGCAGTTTAACAAGTTGAGCACACAGATAAAGGCAGTCATTTTCAAAAACTGGTTGCATGCAATGCAGCCACATTGATGGTGATTACCTTAACCCTAGTGATGGTTATTTGGTTGCAAATTCTCAAAACATAGTGGGACTGCAGTTGGAAAATTTGCCCATTTCCCTGCAATTTGTTGTTACTAATTAGTTACCAAAAGTCACAGCTCAGTAAAATACCACCTTGAGCATGAAGAGAATTGCCCGTTTGTCATTTGGTGTCATCATTGCTGAGAGGCTCCAGAAAGTATCAGTCTGCAGGGAAGTAAGTGAGTGAACTCTTGGTCTGACTGTGCCATTATATCCACAGCCTCAGCACCAGTAAAGATCAGTGAGTAAATTCACACCTTCTAAGTGTGAACTGATGGTTGTTCTAGTTTATCCAACATGGAACTTGCATAATCCAATGTCCAAGTTCAAAGGGAGCACACTAATATTTCATAGATACATTTTTCATAAGGAGTTAAGACTTGAATACAAAAGTTTTGGTGCTTTATAAGACTTACCTTGGATAGGGTCTGTGAATTGGCAAGACTCTCTGAGAGGCGAGGGTAGGTGTAGGAGCTGTACGGGTGTGCCTGTGGAGGGTTCTTGAAAGCCCCACTGGCTGCATAGGGAACATTTTGCTCCTGTAGTCCAGATCCTGACCGAGATCTCTGCCTGATAGCTGGTGTAGGACTGGTCTGGGTCACATAGGAGCTCTTGGGTCTCTTGTCATAGTCGTCCCGCAGACCGTAGTAGCTCCACTCGCTGTCCGGGTAGTTAATTTGCTCGCTGTGAAGAGAGGCGCGAGATGGCGTGCCAACTGAAGTGTCCCGGTAGTCCTGGCTGGATGAGCCTCCCACTGACACGCGGTAGTAGCCACTGGAGCCCACTCCACTCCCCACTGTGGAGGCCACCTCGTCAGCTGAGCGCCCTTTGCTCTCTAAGTAGGTGTGATAGTCTGGTGGAAGCTTCCCATAGTCTGATTTTTGAGGCATGGCGTCTGGGTAGAAGTGGCTGCGTATGGGATGTGAGTGGCCGTTCTGCTTGGTGAACCGGTAATGCCTCCCGACAGCCCAGTCCCCATCTATGGAGATGCTTGGCTTGCCAGGGTCCAGTGAAAAGTCCCTGCTGGAGGTGTCCAGGTCACAGGAGTAACGAGAGTAGTAATGGTTGAATCCATTCTCCTCTGGAGCAGTGAGGTGCCCACTACCCAAGGGTTTGGAACTGGTTCCAGCCTGTTGGAGGCCTGGTGGGCTCTCTTTACGCAGGGAGTTGGAGCGTGTAACTGAAATGTTGTCAAATTCCTCCAGAAGGCCATTGATGGACGCATCTTTGGGTGGTCGGTTCCCTCGAACGATAGTCTAAAAGAAGAACAAAGACATTTACACTTAGTGTATCAGAGATCCTCGTTCGCAAGAGTTTAATAAAGACAGACCCAAATTCAGGTAAATAATTCCTGACAGAAAAGTGATTGAGGCTGGTTCAATCTGCATTAATTAACTGCAACCATTTCCAGGCAGGAATTTTATTTTAAGCATATCTGGACTTTGAAACAAGTATGAAATCAATCATTACTTGCAGTAAAGGAATGCATTTTTCATACAAGGGATGCATTTCTCATACAAAACAACAGCAGGCATTGGTCTACACCACTACTAATCATTACAAAAACATGCTGGGAAATGCATGAAGCTTAAAGGTGGAATACCTCATGAAGCTAAGAGAAAACTACTTAGACTGGGTTAGACCCTGAACCATTTCCCTTGCAACAAATATGCTTCATTTTCAGTGGGCTGATTAGGATCCATTAATAGTTGTGGAGTTAGGTTTCATGCTTGTGAGTCGAATGAATGCACTGACGGGCGCGTACAAATAAACAAGCGAGAGAACAGCCACGCTCACATCTGCTTCAAAGAAAGGCAGCTCACACACGAGCAGTGCCGATGATCCCCTCCTACCTCGTTAAGCTCTTTACAAAACTGTGTCGTGAGTCATGTGAAGCCTGGCGCTACAGCGTGACACCTCCGACTGAGTGCATGAACGCCGTTCGTGCAGCGTGGACTCCCAAATTTGGAGAGTAATGGTAAAAGCTGGACGTGTAGCTTTTATCTGCTGTCTCAACTACTTGAAGACTAATGGAAGCACTGCATTTGAAGATAGAAAATACCTGAAATTAAAGCTGACAGGAGGCTGAGCTGCAGGAATCCTTTGGATTTCAAACTCTTACATAATCTGGGAGAGCTCTTTGACTGAGCAAATAAATCTGAATCTGTTTCCCCCTCCATTATCGCATGCACAGTATGTACCTCATATTTCATGTTCGAATCTTTCGCCAGACGTGGGACCCCTTCTTTCTAAAGCAAACATTATGAGTTAAATGCACTGTAGATTGAGTTTTTCTTCACAGGCACCGCGATGGAACTCGCCCAAAGGTTTGGCAATTGTTTTTATGCTAGATTCCTTTCTTGATGCAACCACAGACCACCGAGCTACCGTAGCCCTCTGTGTGGAGCAGAGAGCTGCTATCTAGGGCGCCTGGGGGAGCACATGGGAGGAGGGGGTAAGGGTCTCACTCATAGTCCCAGAGTGGAGAAAATGAGGGTGGAGGCAGATGTGAGTGCATCACCTTTTCCACAAACATTTTGATGTTATTGTCAGCAGGGGGGATTTGAACCAGCAACTTTCTGATCACAGATTCAAGTCTCTAACATCTGCTCCACTCCCCCAGCAAATAAAGTGGAGAGTTTATTTAAGAAAAGAAATGTACACGTTATAGAACAGGGGTTCCCAAACGTTTCCATGCCATGACCTTCCAAACAGCATTAACTTCTGGCCGACACCCCCGCCCCCCCAAACCAACAAATAATGCTATAAAGCATGTATAGAATCATCAACTTTTATAACGTTTTAACTTTTATTCACTATATTCAATTAACTATTACGGCTGCTGAGCATAAAAATGTTAACTAACATGTTTTAAACACTATTATATTCCCACTGGAAAAAAAAACTTTTCAACAAATTGTTGACCAGAAGAACAAAACAAAAGAACTCTAACCTCTCTCTTAAGCGTGTTAATCTGGAAATGACAGATACAGATTGCTCTAGTGGGAAATTTTTATTATTATTATTACTATTTTTTATTTTTGCTTAAAAAATGTTGGTTTTTTTTACTTTTCTCTCCAGCTTTCTGGGGGCCCCATAGCGCCCCCTGGCCCCCACTTTGAAAAAAACGAACCTGTTATAGAATATTTGTGTCTTTACAAAAAAATATACAAACCAATATTTAAGTGTCCTAGTTACTCTAATCATCAGTCTTTTAATGCCACATGCAGTGACTTGTCAATCAACTGAGGTGGCACCTGGGGTGGCCTGTCAGGTCCCAGGGGAGGCAATTGCCACCTTGGCCACTTCTCTGGCTCCGCCCCTGCACAAAACATGTCTTGCTTCCAATAAATGTTGTATTTTTTGGGCTCCAGGTTTATAGTAAGTTTGTCCCAAACACTGGAAGCTGCACTCAGATGTGGGTCAGTCCGACTTGTGTTATATTTTAGGAATTTTACAAAACAAGCCAAACAAGCTGTAGTTAACACAAGTTAGAACATTAGCTTCCTCCTTCAGCAAATTCAGTAAGCTACCAATACATTTCTCCACATTTATTTGAAAAACTTCACCAAATTTTAGACTTAAACGAGAGCTTATCAATTTATAGTTATTAAACGCAACCCCCACAACTTTATTCATCTTGTCTCGATGCCCAGCTTTCGGCCCTGGACCTACCGACACTGTTGATGACTGTCAGTCATTTCCATCACTGCAGGTGTTTTGTTGAACCTGACTCTCAGACCAACACTGGTAAATCAGCAGTTTAGCCCTTTTTGACAGCCCGTCTCATAACTGTCATTCACTGGTTTGTCACATGTGCTGAGGCAGATAATCATCTCTCAACAGTATTATGCTGGTAGGAGAGATACTGTCACTGAAAACACCCTCCCTTCTCATCTCCTGCATCTATGACAGCTCAACAAAGCTACCGCAGCTAATAAAAATGGAAACATTACTCCAGACTACCAGACAGGAGTGGATAGGGTCACAGTTTGCTAAACTATGAGGCGCAGCACAATGACACTTTATATGATTTTACAAAACAGAAAACACATTTCACAATGCACACAAACAAAACGAATACCATATTTGCGAACAACTGCCACAAGCGTATTTGCATAATGAAACAAAAAGTTCCCAAAACAAAGGCAAATATTTGTTTCCTTTTTAATAGCTGACATATTCACTGAAATCTTGTATTAAATTTTGTTTTGTTGAATCGTGTACCGTATTTTTCAGACTATGAGGCGCACCGGATTATAAGTAGGGATGCACCGATCCAATTTTTTTTTACTTCTGATCTGATCCCGGTCCCCAAATCTGGATATCGGCCAATACCGATACCTTTCCAATATCATCATCATTACTGATTTTATATGAGGCTGTAATAATCTCCTCTCTATAGACAAGTACAATTTGTACAAATACATGCATGCATGTCCAAAAAGGCAAGTAACAACCAACAAATGTACATTAATACTGTTGTACATATATACTGTACAACAATATTAATGCTGTTTCAAAGTTAGAATTAAATTCTAACCCAAAAATATGTTTTATTATTCCTAGATATAAAGTGGATATTAAATTGATTGACTGTTTGTTTAAAGTTATTCTATTTTTTTTAAATAAGGGGCAAATATTATAAGAATTTTTTCCCTTCGTTCTGCACTCTTTTCATTCAATGTTTTTTTTATTATCTTTTTGATGTTTTTGTTTATTTTAAATGAATGAATTTAAAAAAATGTCTTCAAACATCTGCTAAGTTCATGGCATAAACCAACAGACATGTTCCTGTTTTTAGTATTTTACATCGCTTTATAATGTAGCTGTTTTTGTTTCGTTCTTTTTAAATATAATTTTCTTGTCATTTTAAATTCATATGCTTTTTTATGATTGTCTACTGTTGTACTGATAAATATCTCCTGGAGGGGAAACTATATCTTGGCTGCAAGTATCAAGCTGCGAAATCCTTCATTTCCTAAACATTTGAGCTCCGGGGTTTCAGTGACGTCTTCTTCTTGTTCAACCCGAAGCAGGCAGTCTGATTTCGTTCAGCCGCACTCAAGTCTGTCCCTCCTCAGAGACGGGCAGACTGAGCGGGGCAGATTGGACGAGGCTGGCCGGGGTCAGGCTGTCTGCTTCGGGTTGAGCGAGAGCAGCGCCACGCTGAAGCTACGGAGCTTGAATGTCCAACATGAAACTAACTTTACCGTGGTTTAATGTGGCGCTATGGCTCTGCAGACATTGCGCGTTGCTGTCTTGCTTTGTGGTGTTTAGTGTAAAATACTTCCACACAGCGGACATGTTTAGATGAAAACTTGGTTAGCTGTTAGCCACAGTGCTACTGCACGTTGTAGCTGGCTGCAAACTATGAAATGGATTTCTTGAATGTGAGGCGGGTCTTATTACTCTGGGTTCATGAGACACGCCGCCATTCAGGAAATCCATTCCATAGTTTTGAAGTCAACGTGCAGAGCAGCTGCAGGGAATCACATGAGAAGTTTCAGCAGACGCAGACATGCATCATGGGTCGGAAATCTCTGCAGGTTGGATCGGAACAATCCGATACGTAAATTATGCTGGTATCGGAAGCTGATACCGATACAGGATCGGCCCCATCCCTGATTATAAGGCGTATTAAGAGAAACAAAACATTCAGAAAAGTCAAACTTTATTCAACTCATTCGCAATAACTCTCAACGTTGTTCAGTTGTAACACATAAAATCGGTTCAAGGTCAGTAAGCACAACTAGAATTAATACATAAGGTGCACTGGATTATAAGGCTCACTGTTGATTTTTGAGAAAATTAAAGGATTTAAAGTGTGCCTTATAGTCCGAAAAATACGGTAATACTCAATTTAAGTGTTGTTTTGCACCTCAAGACCACTGTAACAAATTAATTCATTATTTTCCCCATTATAGAGCCAAACATAGAGATCACTGAAGGAGCCTGTACTGCTCCTTTGATGCTGTTTTCACACATTTCCGTCCTTTATTCCACTTTTAACTTTGCAAACCTCCTCCTCTCACTTTAACACTTGGGTTGTTCTCCTCTGTTTTAAAGCTAAAGGCGCCTTGGTGCTGTGAACTGGAACCCAAGGTGAAAAAGCCAATAAAAGCAGTCAGTGGAAGCCAGCTGAAAGGCTGCGGCTGCACGACGGATGATCTTTTGAACAGGTCACTGAAAGGAAATCTGTCACGTCGAGGACAAATGTTACATCAACTGAAGGTTTGGACTCGTATAAGAAACGAAAAATCTGCCTTTTTTGTGGCGATTCATTTCAAAATGACTTTCAAATGAAAGTGTTTCTCATTACCAGGAATCAATTAGTGAATGTGAACACAGTGTCGTGAGAGTGATGATGACACTCAGCACTAATTCAATTAGCAAACAAGTGTAGGAGTGCCAGGTATCCCATAAAACATAACCATCTCCATTTGCTGTAGGATCATAGAGACCATCAAAAGGCCTGACAGGTACGGTGGCTGGAAAGAGCCAGAAAGAACGAGTCTGCGAGCGAAACCGAGAGGGAGGCAAGGTTAATTGTGTGTCGAATCACTGTCAAACGGCCGGCATCACGCCTGGAAATCTTCTTAATTTGAATTAGGGGGCTGATATTGGCTTCCACACCGCCACCCCCATCCTCGTCCTTACAGCTCGCTGAGCCTTGTGCACGGGTCGTGTTCGGTGACAGCGGCCATATTTCACCAGCTCGAGAGGCTGGCCTGTCCTTTAGTGATAAGCTTTAATAGATCTACTCTCTCAAGTCACCACGGGAAGGAAAGAAAGGGAAGGAGAGGAGAGGGAAGAAAGGAGAGAAGAAAAGAGTAAAGAAATGGAATGGAAAGTGAAGGAAAGAAAGGAGAGAAAAAAGTATGGGAAAATAAATTACTAGCAAGGAAACAATGTGAAAAGAAAAGAAGAAGAAAGGAAACTAACAGGGTGAGGAAAAGGGAAGCAAACGGAAAGAAAATTCAAAATAAATGATGGAAAATTTGGGGGAAAACAAAATTAAAGAAGTATTTGTGCAGGAGCGTTAACACTGAGAAGCTCCTCAGAGAGACGGAAAGAAAAAAAACCTCACAGGGAGCTGCACTGAAAGAAATAAAAGATGGGGTGAGGGAGGGAGTGACGTAAAAAGGGTGAGGGAGGGAGTGACGTAAAAAGGGTGAGGGAGGGAGTGACGTAAAAACAGGAGCCATGAAAAATGAGGCTCATTGAAAGATAAGGGAGGGATTAACCTTGCTGGTAATGAAGGGAGGGTGTGATGAGCGGATGGAAGGAAGGAGAAAGGAGAGATAATTAATGAGCTTGCCCTTCCCGTGACTCCTGATGGAACCCTGGTTTGGGGGTGGGGGTGGGGGTGGGGGGCACTTCGCTGACCGGCAGGGTCCCGGGACGCCTGAGGAGCTGGAGGAGGAGGTGGGGGGAGCAGCTTGGCTCCTCTGCACTGCAGCTTCTGTATTATTAGAGTGTGGCTCTAAACCAACACACAGCGCTTAAACACATGGTTTTAATCATCCAGGTACGTTTTGTTGTTTGGAGTTTCAGTAAATTAACTCTGAGGTAAACAAAAACAGAAATAAGTGCTGAGTCGTGCTTTAAAACCACATCCTGATTACGCACGGAGCTATATTTAGACACAAATATAAAAGAACAAAGCCTGAGAACTCTTCATTTATTAGCTCTAATAGAACCATTAGTCACATGAACTTTATGGATTAAAGATTTGTTTACATCCTTCTTTATATTTATTTTAAAAAGTAAATAAAACAGCAGAGAGATGTCATGTCATTAAAGGCTTTTTGCATGTATTGCATAAGCTTTTTTCTCTGTAGCGTCGATAACTGGTTTAACTGAGAGACTCTAATGACAAAATGGCTCACAGAATAATAATTTTTTAAAAAGTCCATTATTTTTGTTAGAGAACCTGAAGGCCGAAAAGAAAACAGTCCAGTTTGATGCATCTGCATTGAACAAGCTGCAAATACAAACCCAGCAACGTTCATTACAGTTTGTTTTATCATCCCTCCAAAACGAATCAGAACCAGTGGAAGCCCAGTCGTTTTAGGTTCAGCAGCTCCATTTCAGTGTGTGATTTGCTCATCATCCACCTCCCAGCCTTTTATTCCCCAGGCCTGAGAGCAACACGCTGCAGAACATCGCCTACGCTACTCCCACCTCCTGCTCCCAGTCCTGCCCGATCACACAGGAACCGCTCCTGACTTGTCTGCTGACATTATCTGATCCACGACACTCACAGCCGAACGAGGGAGCATTAGTACAACAAAAATATTCCTCCTCCATCAATGCTCTGCCTCGCTCTCTCAGTCTTTGTGTGTTAAATCTGAAATCGGTGACTCTGTCACGACTCAGGCTGCAGAGAGCAGAGCATGCAGAGGGGGGATCAAAACACCTCACCACTGTCACTGCACCTCCCCCTGAAGTCCTCCTTCCCTCTGCATCAGTGACTATTCTGTTAACAAAAGCTTAATTACAGCTATTTAAGAGACGATATCAGAGATCCCTCAATGCAGCAGAACTGGTTAAAGAACGGTGGAATAAAACGACCTGATGCAGAAAACACAAAGACCAAGAAACATCCAACAGCAATTAAACAGGTGTATGCAGGAGACACAATGCAGGAAAGTAAAATCATAAAAATAAAAAGAAACATGCTTTTGTAGTGATAATCTCCCTTTTTTCATTATGATGTCCTTTAGCACCCTCTGCTGGACAGAATGTGTGAATGCAGCCTAGAGATGAAGCTGAATGGGACTAACTTGCACAACACTGAATGTAAAGCAGTGATTGTGCACTGGCAGAACAGCTTTTATTGTTCAGCTAAACAAAAATGCAGATAAAAGCAGAGCGATCCTCAAACAGAAACCCGGAGTGACGTCAAAGTTTAATCGTTCCTCTCTTGAAGAGGATTTTTTTTTACACTTTTGTCACAGTCGATGTGATCCGTGTGGTTTTAAACATATAAATCTAGCATGAGCTCATTTTGCAGGATTTAAAGAAATGTTTAAATGTGCAACAAGCGATAAATGATATGTTCCTCACAACAACCTGCACAAAATCAAACTATTCGCGGACTGATGGCAAACATAATCTTACTTTCAAAAGGATTATAATCCCAGAAACACAATGCCACGGCTCCAACATTTACCATCCAGTCCTTTAGATCAAGTTATTCCTGCTGAGTCAGGACTCCTGCAGATTCAGAGAACTCGTTTTAAACCGCAGTGACTTGTTTCTGATCACACGGCTGTAAACTGTCTGAGAGGCCGGATCAGAGCGTTTCTTAACAGATCCTGAAGCTTCAAATTGCTCCTGAACATTTATTCATTGAACTTTGAAAGTACAGCAGGAAAGCGTTCCTCAACAAAACATTTGAGCTAAAATATTAACTCCAAATTGAAGAACTTTGTGTTTATTTCCAGTTTGTCATTTTCTATGCAGGGA
>NC_056509.1:25372559-25379960 GCF_014905685.2 Nematolebias whitei
AAAAAAAAAGGAGGGTAAAATGATGAGGATGGTAGTTGTCCTGTTAGAGGAACAAAGTCCAGAAAGGCTTCTGGTTCTGTTATTAATTACAGCAACTAATCCTGACGTGTAAAGGCCTCTTGGACCTCAGATCAGTACGCAGACTGACAGCTCGACGCAAAGCTCCACTGATTTCATGACACCATATTATAGCCAAAGCACAGAGGGATCTTAGCCCATATGATCAGGATTACTGAAGGAGGTGATTTAAAAGTATTTTATGATTAATAGGCTGTGAGCTGACCCGTTTCCTCAGGCTATTCTGCTGCTTGTTGATGTATTTAATAACCATCGTTTATCCTGCTGAAGAGAAATGTACCTTAAAGTTTCATTGAAGGAGTCAAACACATCCTGCAGTAATTTAAGATATGTGTCTGCACACGAAAATGCAAAAAATAAAAAAGTAAATATGTGCTTCAAACTTTGACCCCAAAATAATAAAAACCTCAAATTAAAAGATTTGTTTGAGGAGGAGGAGGAAGAAAAAGAAGAAGAAACAAACAAACAAGAATCTCAACAAACATCTTGATGTAAGGTCAGCAGTGACCTCTTGTGTTTTAAAATAGGATTGTCATCTTTGTTTGCTTCAAAGCTGCATCATCATCATCATCTGCAGATTTATCATAATTTTTTTATACTAAATTTATACAAGTTCAAGATTTTGTAACATGAAAGAGGAAATGTGTGCCCAGTGGAACAGAATATAGAGTTACTGGTGTAATTACTGCTCCCTGATTCCTGAATGATGAAGAAAGTAAAACAGATGTTCAGCTCACTGGAACAGAATGAAAACATTAACATAAATACTTTTTACAGACTGTCTCTTATTTCAGTTTTTAATATTTTTTTATTTTTTTCGCTAAGCTGTAAAACATGTTATATACTTTTATACAAGACAAATTAAAAGTTGACTGAGAGTCTGTCCATTCATCCACCACCTTTACTCACTTCTTCCTTTTCGGGTCACTGGAGCTCATGTCCAGCAGTCACTGTGTGAGAGGTGGGGGACACCTTGGACAGGTCTCCAGTCCATCACAGGGACACATAGAGACAAACAACCATTCACTCTCTCACTTAGAGATAATTTAGAGTTACCAATCAGCCTAACATGCATGTTTTTGGTCTGTTGGAGGAAACTGGAGTACCCGGAGAAAACCCACACATGCACGGAGAGAACATGCAAACTCCACCCAGAAATGCCCCCAGCCAGGATTTGATCCAGTGGCTTCTCACTGAGAGGCAACAGCTCTACCAACTGCACCACCAT
This sequence comes from Nematolebias whitei, assembly GCF_014905685.2. Lineage (NCBI taxonomy): Eukaryota > Metazoa > Chordata > Actinopteri > Cyprinodontiformes > Rivulidae > Nematolebias > Nematolebias whitei. Next base: position 25,373,866 of record NC_056509.1, read on the forward strand.
GCTGCAAGAGATCAAATAAAACTAATTGTAACAAACAGTAACAGAAGCTGCAAAATATACACCCCCCCCCCCCCCCCCCAAAAAAAAAAACAAAAAAACATACTGATGGCAGAAGCATAAATACGTATTGAAAAGGCCTCTAACAGTTTGGATCATGTGCACACTCATTCATAGAGAACTTCAAAAAGCTTTAGTCATTTATTTATTTTATTTATTAGATTTAGTTTCTAATTGTTTACTTATAAAATATCGGGGGGGGGGGGGGGATCATAAATACATGCAACATTGGACACTTAAGACAGCTTAATCAATAAAGTTAAAGGAATCATAAAAGTTCTATCTTATATTAAAAACTGATTAATAGAAGTTTTTAAAAACAAATAGAGATTGTTCTGGTAGTTTCAGACTTTAAAGGCTGTCCTCTAGTAGGCCTTTCAGGAATGAGGTCTATCACATTGTGGTGTCTGAGGTGGAAATATAGGACCCAGGATATGGAGCCAGCATAAAACTTTAGACGTCTTTATTCAAGAGATCTTCAAAAGCACAGTGTGGAGGTTACTGGTCCAAACAACAGCTAGAAACAACGGCTAGTGTGCAATCGTAACGTTCCAAACCTAACGATCCCACAAGTGGCGCAGAGAACTGAAAGGCTTTAATAAAAGCTGGAGACTAGTCAAGAGAACAGAAAACACCTGAGAGTAATAATCAGCTGAGGACAGACAGGAGCTGCAACTGAGGGAAAACACAATGAACACCAAAACCCTGAGAAGACTACACAGATGAGAACAGCAAAACACACATCATGGCAAGGTTAAGATAAAAAAAATGGGTTTTAAAACCACAAAAAGCTGAAGAAAAGAGTCTTAAAACTAAACTTGCTCTAAATAAAACAAACACATAAAAGGCACAACGTAAGTAAAAGGAAGTAAAGAAAGTGCTATAATAAAAACCAATAAAACAACAAAATCTTTTCAAATAGACAAAAAAAACAATAAAAGGCAAGAAGAGGAGGTGAAAAGAGCCCTGTCTAACATGAAAATGTAGGTCATTCTAAAAAGAAGGAGCTGCAACATTAACACACATTTTCGTTCCACCTCATGTACCACATGTGATACGAATGACAAGAATCTTGAACTTGAAGATGAAAAGTAGGGTCACCGCTGAGCCTACCGTTAATTATGGGGACACTCAGGATCAGCTGATGTGAGAGAACAGGGGCTTTATGGGGGTGTAGCAGCTCTGAGAGGTAGAGCAGTGCATAGACCATGAAGGGACCGGGGATAGACTTCCGCCCCTCCAATTAGAGAACAACCATCCTGCTTCTGGACCAAGCTGCTCAACAAATCCTAAAATGTGAAGCGATTCTGCTCATATCTCCGATTAAAATGTGTGTGGCAGCATTCTGAATATGAGCAACAGAGGAACCACTAACCTCTTTATAAACTTCATTACGGTAATCCAGCCGAGTGGTAACAAAGACGGAGATTACTGTCACAAAGTTCTGCTGAGACAGAACTGGCTTTGTTTTAAACCAGCTGCCACAAGTGAAGGAAGCTCAGTTTAAAACTGCTCTGACCTGACCGTGCAGCTTAAGATCCAAATCCACTTTGATCCTCAGATCTGTGATAATTGGCCTAATGTATTGAGCCGGGGAGCAAACATCCACATAGAGAGATTCTTGTCGATATATCAACAAAATTAAACAAAGTGTTAACAGAAAAAGTCATTTTTCTGACAAGGAACATATATCTGAAGGCTCTATTTGAGACCCTAAAACATAGCCTTGTGGAACTCCACACAAGAGGATACATACAGCCTGACACAAACAGTTTGCTTCACCCATTGTCCCAAACCAGAAAATAAAATATGATACTTCATCCCAGTTTTTATAAATACAGTATGTTGCTAGCATTACATTCAACAAATAGCATTAAAAAAAATTCAAATTAATATTTATTCAGAAAATTAATCTTTACACTTCATTACTTCTATATTCATATTATATTCAACCTATTCTTAATTGCTCACACTGAACTAAGTGACTCCTCGATTTAACCATTGTGAGCCCACACATGACTTTAAGTTTGGTTAAAGCTAACTATGGATAACTCCCAAATAATTGTGCATCTTAAATCAACCATGAACAGTATAGATGTCTCAAGGTCATTTATAAACTCCTGTAGTGAACTCGGCCTCCAACCAAAACCTGCCTCTGAGGACCTTCATGGGACAGGAACTGTTATTTCATTGATTTGAATCCAGAAATACAAATTAGCTCATCCAGAGACTGTCTAATTGTATCCTGAAGTAATCAATTGAAAGAGCACTCTTCTTTTATATTATCATCACTATTTTACAATATCTTGATAAATCAAAAGTGTGTTTAGTTCATACCATTTCTAAATGTTGAAGTGAACCACTCATTTAAAATCAACTGTGAAACAGTATTAATGATTTTTTAATCCTCATTTAAATTAGAAATCAAGTTAACTATCTATTTTACAAAGTAATTATGCATTTTTGATCTTCTGTCTAAATGAGAAGTAGTGATGTCGATCGAAAGTCAGAAAGAAGTTATTAGAACGAAGTGTCGTGTTTTTAAACCTAGCAGACGGTAAACAAGAAGCTACTGGCCTCTCTTCCTCCCACTTCACCATAGCATGTCTTCTGTCTGTACGGGACGTTTCTAAAACATTCCTGCTGTTTTCTGGACTTGTAATGACCCTCTGACATCACTAGAACCACCCCCTGTTGGTTGCTTCAACCAATCAGGAAGTCCTGAGGTGACCGGAAGTGAGAACTCTTTAAGAGTCCACACTTCCTGGAACTTCTCAGGTCAAGTGAGTCTTGAGTCGGTCTTCAGTCTTCTGGAGTCCTCGACCGGAGTCTTCCTAGGTCTTTCATGGAGTCATCCACGTCTGAGTGGAATCTCTGACTGAACTCACAGCTTGCTGTGTATCCACCCAGGAGATGAGAGTGTTTGTTGAACGGAGTAGGAGGCGCGACTCCTGATATGGCCAGCCGCTCTTACCGGAGACGCTGAAAGGTCGCGTTGAAATGGACTCCTGTTCCTGAGCGGAGGTATCCCCGTCCAAAGGTAACGAGTCTTAACGCGCCAAGTGTACCGGAGAGTTGGGCTGGTGTTGAAAGAAGCGTGCCATTCTGCGGTCCGAACAGACACACTTTCCTTCATCCATCTAAATCCTCCTCTTTAAACTCCTTCATTTCCCATCTTTAAACTCTTCTATTTTGCCAGTAATTAATCTAGATGCCTTCAGAAATGTCTGTTGTTTTTATTAAGTAAAACGTGTCAAGTTTTATTAATCAGAACCAGATCAGCTAATCAAGTGTACAATGTTTTGATGTTAAATTTTGATTCTGTTCAATAAATGACCACATTTGTTCTGATGGGTCAAAGAAAATTAACGTCTCATGTCACTGATTAAACTATCTACGCACAGTTACCTCGGTCACATGGCTGTAATTTAGCTCAAAAAAGAGAGAACCCGTTATTTAAATTATATTGTAGTCAAGGGCAGCTATAACATAGCCCCTTAGAACCCTACACTCCAATCCTTGAAAAAAAATCTAAAATGTAAAAAAAAAAAAATCTAAATAAATAAGTTTATTGTATAGCCATTATTTTTTTCTGCATAGCTTTTTTCCAGAGACCATTAAAAAAAAAATCTTGCTATTTTTTAATGAAAAACCCCAGAGTGATTTTGTTTTGTTTTGTTTGTTTCTGACCTCACTGCATGAGTAAACGTTCCCCGGGTCAAACTGACCCAGGAACATCATGGCTGTTCCTCAGAAACAAACAACAGGAGGGTTAATATTGCTGCAGCACTTGGAGAGCAATCTATTTTTGATTTTTATTCATTCCAGACATGTCAAAACTATTGCACACTGCACAGGGCGTATCAGCATCAACACCAATATGAATCTGTGCATTCATCCATGCATACAGTATATATACCTACACATATACACGCATACATACACACACATAGAACACCTTGCAAAACAAACCCACATCAGCAAATGCAGCAGCTTTGACTGAATACACACAAAATAAATAAATCTGTAAAATAAGTATATAACCATTGTGTACAGCGCACCTATCCACACACATACCCTTATACATGCACACACACAAATCCCATTTAACATGTCTGATCTATTCTATCATATCTATTGATCCGATCCTCAACAGACTCAGCAGATTCAAAACCAGCCCACAGGAATGTCTAGAAATAAAAATCTCCTCTTGCTAGAATGACTGTGGAGTCTTGATGCGCTTATCCTTCTCAAAACAGTGTCTAAGTATGGGTGTCACTGTCTGGGAAACTTTCTGATCAAAAGGAGGAGAGGAGGTAGAAAGTAAGAAGAGGAAGAGGAGGAGATCTATGTGATGTCCCGGAGTTATCGTCTTGTCAACTTAAAGACAGATAAACAGACAGCTGCCCAAAGATTAATTACACACCAGAGCTCATTAATCTGAGTCCTGTCAGGCAGCTCCAGGCCACTTCACCGCCCCCTGTGCTCAGCTCCTTCTCCACTTTCTCCTCATTACACAACTCTTTTACCTCTCACAGGCATGCACAAAAACTAATTTGCGCTTTCCTGACAGATTTTACAACCTCAATCAGAAACCCAAACGTAAATCTCTACAAGCATACAGAAATAGGTGAGCCTGAGGGAATCAAAGACGTATGTAGCTTTTTAAAGTGTTGCTTTGATGCTAGCTAACAGTTGCTGACAATTTCTGGTTCTGCAGCATTTTATGGTATAATTAACACAGCTTTAGTTTATACAGCAGGGGATTAAATTTCTAGACTCATTTTAAGCTTAAAGATTCTGTTAAAAATTCAACCTAAACCCCAAAAAACTGTGATGCATTAAAGGCCTACCAATCAGTGCATACTTGAAGGAATGCATATCGCCCGCCTCCTTTCACATCAGCGATTTAGTCCAAACTTGTTTTATGAAAAGTTATAGCTGTTTTGGTCAAACCTTGAAAATAACATTATGGTGAGATGTAACTCAGAGCATGTGTTGTGAATGACTCTCAGCTACTACCACCTTTCATTTATTTCTGTAAAACAGACTGAGGTGCCGCTATTTTTCTGTCTATTATCTGTGGCAGCCAACTTGAACTGGATTAAGTTCAACCAATTATTACTTTCTGAGAGTGTTATTAAAATCTGCCCAGTGGTTCATGACATATTGTGCTAACAGGTAGACAAAACTGACCAAACCGTTAAAGGCCAAAATTTGAACAAAGCTCATGCATGACTTGTTTGTGTTCAAAATATGTGTTGGGGATCAGTAATAACTCATAATATCACATTTTAGGCTCATATCTCTAAAATCAACTGGGTTGCAGCCATTTTTGTTCTTTATAAGTTAGCTGTGGCAGCCATTTTAAATTTCACTGACTCTAATAGGCAATGAGTTGAATATGTTCATTCTTTTAAGCAAGTTTCAACAAAACTCGTCCAAGGATTCCTGAAATATTCTGCTAACAGACAAGCACATAAACGCACACAGACATGGGCAAAACCATTATCATCTGCTTTGGCATTTGACAGTGAGGGATAATAAAAATATATGTTAGTAATTTGGTCTGGTACAAAAATACAACTGAAACAAAACTCAAATTAATTTATTATTATTATTATTATTATTATTATTATTATTAGTATTATTATTATTATTATTATTATTATTATTATTATTATTATATAGATATGGTATTGCAAAATAGCTGATTAAAAATACAGAAAAATGCTAGCTAAAAACTTAGTTACAAAATGTGAGATAAAGTAAAAAGCAGCAAAACGCTAGGTAAAAGCTAAAAATAACAAAACCCTAACTAAAAGTTAAAACTAATATAGCACTTGCTAAAAGCATTAGCATTAAGCATATCAACATTGCCAGCAGTAGAATTTGTATTAGCATACTAGCCTGTTGTATTTGCATAAATTATATTAGCAATGGTAGGTTTTGTTTTAGAATCATTAGCATTAGTAAACTAAGCATTAGCAATAGTAAACTAAGCATTAGCATTAGTAAACTAAGCATTAGCATTAGTA
>NC_056509.1:25379970-25384148 GCF_014905685.2 Nematolebias whitei
TAAACTAAGCATTAGCATTAGTAAACTAAGCATTAGCATTAGTAAACTAAGCATTAGCAATAGTAAACTAAGCATTAGCATTAGTAAACTAAGCATTAGCAATAGTAAACTAAGCATTAGCAATAGTAAACTAAGCATTAGCATTAGTAAACTAAGCATTAGCAATAGTAAAATGAGTTTTAGCAGCATTAGCATTGGTATAATTAGCATTAGTAGTAGCAGAAGTATGAAGTAGAATATTTTTGAAGAATTTGAAGAAATCTAATTTTATAATTTTTCAGTCAAAAAAATGTAATATTTTGAAGTCTAAAAGTAAAAAATAAATAAATAAAAAGTCACAGCACCCCTCTTCTGAATGAGCTGAATGTTTTGATTAATGAACAGTTCAAATAGCCCAAACTATGCAGAAGTAGCTAAATATTTGCAAAAGGGTGTCAGCAAAGGTCAAAGGAACAGTTTACAAGACAGTGGTGAGTCCAACTATGTTGTCTGGTCTGGAGACAGAGACATGGACAAAAAGACAGGAGAAAGAACTGGAAGTGGCAGAAACGAAGGTGTTGAGGTTCTCTTCTCAAAGGAGTGACAAGGATGGATAAGATTAGGAATAAGATCATCAGAGTTACAGCACAGGGTGAACAACTGGGAGATAAAGTTAGAGAGACCAGACTGAGATGGTTTGGACATGTCCAGAGGAGGGACAGTGGGTATATTGGAAGAAGGATGTTAGAAATGCAGCTGCCGGGAAAAAGACAAAGAGGAGATGTATGGATGCAGTTAGAGAGGACATGGAGGTAGTTGGAGTGAGGACAGAGTGAGATGGAGGAGGATGACTCGCTGTGGAGACCCCTGAAGAGGGAAAAGCTGAAAGAAGATGCAGAAATGCTAAAATAAAATAAAAACATGAAAAGAATGGTGTGAATGTGGAACAGCATTCACACAGTTAGTACATACAACAGGAAAAGGGGTAATTTTCTATACTCACTTTGAAGCTAAACGTTTAAACTAATATACTCTGTAATAAATGTAAAAAAACATATAAGGAAACTTAACGTAATGCTCAGAAGGACACAGATGGAATAAAACTTAAATAAACTAAGATTTTAAAATAAAAACAGTGCTTCCAAAAAGCTGATGGGTGTGTAAAATACGTTTTCATTTAATACTTCTTATAACTGGAGATTCAGGGTTGAATTGTAAGTTGCAGTTTGCAGTCTGACCACAGGAGGACCACACAGGTACAGCCTTCAAGCTAAACTTATCAGGCTGAAGGAGCAGCAGAGGAACTGCTGTTCAAGAGGGATTAGCAGTTACTCTACGTTGCTCATCAAGAAATTGGGAAGCACTCGTAATCCCCCGTGAAGCTGCAGCGCTTAAAGTCTGACTCGTCATCTCGAGTCCCTTCCCTGTTTAAAATTCACAGTGTTCATCTTTCCCAAACGTCTACATTCAGACGCTGAGGGAGCACAACACATGGCTACAAAGACAAAACTGCTCTGCTCCGCGAGGCGATTTGCAGGGAGCGACTTGAAGATGGCAGTGACGTGAGAAGATGAAGTGAGTGAGGAGTGGAGGAAGAGGAGCACAAGTCTAAATCAATGCCATCCACTAGAGCCCAGTGCCAAGAAAGACAGATGCTCTCTCTGTCTGTGTAAGGGTGTGTGTAACTGAACACACACACATCCATCAGGAGATATTTTCCTTTCAATCTATTTCTGCTTTGACCAATTTAATCCAGATCAGCGTTGGTCCGAATGTAATACACAGTGAATCAAATCAGAGTGTATTGATCACAATGTTCAACTGTCTTTGTTGTCCTATTAAGAAGTTCACTCAAAGAGTTAATGCCAACATTTGCAACATCAACTCTAGAAATCTACTTTCTTGTAATTTTAATCTTTCAGGACGAACGTCTTGCACCAGAGTGCATACAGTATTAAGAGATTTTGGACTTGCTCCACGTCTGAGCACTTCTGGACAGCCGTCTATCTTGGTGCTCGCCCAAAGTCATTAAAACACTCCGCAATAAAATGCTTCCCCAGATTAGCACGTCTTGGCATGCACACGTCACGACCACCCCTATTCAATAAAGAGACGGCTTTGCATCTTCACCCCTGAAGCAAGGACTGGGTGACCCTGTAAGTTCAGATGCTCTATTTTTAGAAGCTTCATTTTTGGATGTATATACACACAGAGCAGCGCTGCAAAAATATCTGCCATGCTGCGCTTACAGGGCACGAACTTGCGCCGGTTCATGACACACAAGAAACCAACCTGCAGTGCATAAAGCTGTAAATCAAAGAGTGTAAAAGCTGGGTACTGCAGATGCAACGGAAATAGACGTGGCTTTTAAATGGATGCAGACGCTATAAAATCTGAAGGAAAGCAAATAAATGCAAAGAAACGTGGATCTAAATGCTGACTGCAGCAGCAACAGTCTTACCTGCACCATCATGGTTTGACCTGATGTGTTTCCTTGAGGACCTGCTGGCAGTCAGCACTAAGACCTGTTGCACAGGCAGCCATGTAAAACCAGCCCAGCAGCATGCAGCACTGGCTCAGGAGAAACAGAAGCTGTCCAACACCCCCACCTGTAACTGCTGATCAGCCTTTAGAGCATTGGGTTTTAAAGCCACAGCCTCCTCGGTCTTCATTGTTCCTGCAATCCGCCTCAACTCCGGCCTCCGCCAGAGCTAAAGCATCAAAACCTGCCCCCACTGTCTCCCTTCTCTAGCTGCATGGACTTACTGTAACCCTGGCTCTGCAACCACTGAAGTTATCCTCTAATGATCAAGTTTCTCCTCTCTGTCATCTGCCAGGAAGCTGGTGGGGGCAGGTGGGCGACTGATATCACTGACCCACTGACATTTACACCAATATTAAATATCACCGCTCATGTCACGCTAATTGCCGAGCGGCGCTGACTATCCCAGACATTTGTTACAACCCCAAGCTGTGTGATAAGATTTGTTCTTGTTTGAGCCACGCACTGAATGACCACAGCCCAAACAGAAGGCCGGTATATTCATGTTACTAAACAAAACAAAGATATTCACTTTTACTTTTTTTAATCTGAAAACCAAAAGACCAGCATATCTTGGAGAGATGCACATTATCTGTCATCTCTCATGCCAGAGTTTTAGACTATAATCGTCTTATATTGAGAAAAGATTGAGTCTTAGATGTTTTGGTCAAACTTCAAAAACAACGTCATGAACAAGCTCATAAAATATTACGAGCTCAGAGTATATGATGAGGGTCACTCTCAGCTACTACCTCAACAAATTTTAACTCAGTATCCCTAAAACTGACAGAATTACAGTCACTTTTGTGTTTTTGAGTCAGTTGGCGGTGGCAGCCATCTTGAATCAGGTTGACTTCTAAAGGTAATTGGCTGAAGATGGAGAGTGCATCTAGTGATTACTTCCTGCAAGTCTATTTAAAATTTGTACAGTTGTTTATGAAATATTTGGTAAACCCCCCCACCCCCACCCCCCACCCCCCCACCCCCACCCCCCACCCCCCCGCCCACACACACACACACACATTTGTATTTCTATCCTTATTAGGACCGTGCACTGATTTCCATTCATTTCACACAAAAGTCAACTCAGGGCTATTCAACTAAACTGTTTGGGGTGGGGGGGGGGGGGGGAGTTACTGAAAGCCAAGAGCTCAGGAGCCGGACATCCAGAAGTTGTTCTCATTAAGTAAGGTTGTTTTGCGATTTAAAATCTAGTTTTATTTAAAAATTAACATATTGGTGGGCCGAACTGAGCACACCCATGGGCCTGATTTGGCCCTAGGCTGCCAGTTGAATAGCCCTACCTTAACCTACACCCTAACTCAACAACTGTACAGCATACGTCCATTGACAAAGTATTTTACAACATTCTGCAGCAATGGCCCTGACAAAGACCTGGTATAATCTTTGACATTGATTTGTGACCTTCACCTTGTCACAGGGGTGATGAAAAGTGTACGCCACACTCCTTCTAGTGATGATTCATATGTGTATGAAGTTTTCAGTTATATTGACAGGATCAGAAAATACGGATGGGACAAGAGCAAATTTACAGATGGTAAATATGCAGATTAGATAGATAGATAGATAGATAGATAGATAGATAGATAGATAGATAGATAGATAGATAGATAGATAGATAGATAGATAGATAGAT
>NC_056509.1:25384248-25415577 GCF_014905685.2 Nematolebias whitei
GATAGATGGATAGATGGATAGATGGATAGATGGATAGATGGATAGATAGATAGATAGATAGATAGATAGATAGATAGATAGATAGATAGATAGATAGATAGATAGATAGATAGATAGATAGATAGATGGATAGATAGATAGAAAATATAAGATAAAAACACACCAGATAAAAAACCCGAGTATTAAAAAAGATCAATAAATAATTAAAAACAACAAGAAGAGGAGATCAAGCAACAACTATGTTAGGGGACATAAGCAGCTAGCTTCTCTGGTTCCTTCTCTGGCCAACAGCCTAATGGGACGAGGGACAAACGAGTTCTTTAGTCTCTCAGTAGAGCGCCTCCATGAACGGAGTCTGGAGCTCATTGAACTTCGCTGGTTAGAGAAGACAGAGTTCAAGGGGTGGCCTTGATTGGACATGGTCGCCCTGATCTTGAAGAGCATCCTCTGCTCCACCACCTTTTCCACAGAGTCAAGGCCCAGTCCCACCACAGAGCCTGCCTTCTTAATGAGCCAATTCAGCCTTAGGATGTCCTTCTTCCTAGTGCCCCCCCAACACCAAAAAAAAGTACACTGGACACAATGGATTGGTAGAACGCACGCAATAAGTTAGAGCAGACCATGAAAGAGACCAGCCTTCTGAGAAAGTACATTCTGCTCTGCTCTTTCTTGTACACAACATCCATATTTTCACAGTCCAGTTCAGCTTGTTGTCCAGCTGTAGCCCTAGATACTTGCAGGTTGAGACCACCTCAACCTCCGATCCATCAATTATGATGGGCTGCAGAAGTACATCTAGTAATACGTCCCACCTTTGACAGTTGTATAAAAATGACATTCCACCATATTCTTTCTGGTACTTTTGTCTCCAAAGGATTACTGATCCTGACAGGTAGGTGTGTAAATCAGAAAAAGTTCTAAAAAGGTCATAAACAGCAGGTACACACACCCACACAAATATATGTGTAAGAGTAAACAGGTTATCAGCCACTCTCACATTCAATAATTACAGTCCTGCAGTTATTCTGCTGCAGATTGGTGATGTGATGTAAGTGGAGGTATTTTCAGCGCCGCCATCATGGGTTCTACAGCAGCGAGTTGTTCTGCTTCTTAAAATATCCCCACCTCTCCACCTACAGAGCCTGAACACCTACAGTTAAAATGCAAGAAAGCTCGTCTTGCTGGAGGATGGCAGCGGTCAGTTTGGGAGACGAACTGTGAAATTCTGGAGAAAACCACAACAAAATCAACAAACTGCTCAAGTTAAAGGATATAAAAAATTAAACATAATATCTCACTGGCTTATAGATGTTTTTTTAACTCGCGTCATGTTTTGGATAAATGTGCTGAATGCAGGGTTTCCTTGCTCTGCTCAGATCTTATCCATGTGAGGGTGTCACAGGGTTCTTATCCAAGCCAACATTTTGTGAATCTGAACGAAAGTTCTCCAATCAAATCCACTGGTTAATTAAAGCTTCAGATCATCCCAGTATTTATTTTCTCTTTCAAAATGGAAAAACACTTGCCTTCCTTGCAAGCGTGACACAAAAATACTCCTTCTCTGTAACCACTTTACACAATCTTCCTCTGCCTCCTCGGTGTCGGCAGCAACTCTTAATCTACTGACCCTCCCACAAGTCGTGGGATTTATTTTCAGTACAGTCCACTTGGTTTACACAATTTAAACAAATAACATGTCAGTGCATTTTCTGCTCATAATCCAAACTAAACCAAAAATATACATTTTTATTTAAATATATGTATGTTTTCTTTAACTGAACCCCAAGTGTGCACCCTTCCTAAGCTGGTGAGGGAAAAGAGACATTACAATGAACTTTACTGACAAGATGCAAGCTAACCTGTGGTGTGTGTGCGTGCGTGCGTGCGTGCGTGTGTGTGTGTGTGTGACTACAGTGTGAAGGAGTGACAGGGATGCTCCATCACAGAGGTGTTCTGGTCTCACACCTGCATTAATTAACTTTCTGTCTCAAAACATCCATTTATTTAAACAGACATGATGTTCGGACTAAACCGTGTGATGTCACTGTTAGTGCGTAATTTAAACACAGGCAGTGATGTTTTTATTTAGCAGACTAACAACAGTTAATGCCATGATGAAGCCGACTGACCACTTCTGTTCATCTGCCCTCTGCTGGTTCAGTTCTGCAAAACCAGTAGCCCTTAAAAATACACACCCCTTAAAGGTGCCATTAATATACGTATTATCCCTTTAATAAGGTGGTTGAATAAGAAGAATAGTCTCAGGGTCCACAATGTCTTCAATTAAATCATCCCTGTTAGTTTTTTTCCTCCTTCTTTGGCATGTTGTTACTGTAAATCTGAATGTAATGTAAAAACCCTGACAGTACAACAATAATCTTTATAAGTAAATGTATTTAGAGTGTTTGCTTTAGACAATTAGCTTCATAAATCTTAACTTGGATTAGTTCTTCTGCCCTCAGATCAGTGTGGTGAAGAGTCATTGATATAAATAATAATGAGATTGTTTAGTTTCTTTAAAATGTGAGTGTGTGGAGTGTGTATTTAATGTATTCAGTGGTTGCTTGCTGAGTTCAGTGGAATAAAAGCTCAGCAGTGAGTGGAAACAGCAACAGCATCCCTCTGCATTAAAAACAAGATCTTGATCACTTTAAAGTTTAGGTTACATCAAGATTGTTTCTACAACTTTACTGAGCTGACGGCATCTTTTAAACTGAAAACAGAGAATCTACCTGAAGCTTTAGCCCAAAACATTAAATTTACAAAACACCTAAAAACTCCAGGTACTCCAGTTTCCTCCCACAGACCAAACAACATGCATGTTAGACTGATTGGTAACTCTAAATGGTCCCTAGGTGTGAGAGAGAGTGAATGATTGTTTGTCTCATTTGTGTCCCTGTGATGGACTGGAGACCTGTCCAGGGTGTCCCCCGCCTCTCACACAGTGATTGATGGACATGGGCACCAGTGACCCCTGCAACCCTAAAAGGAAGAAGAGGGTAAGGATGATAGATGGATGGATGTCACTTCTCCCAGACAGGTCATTCAGTTTCTGTCTTAACTCTGAAACATGATCCTGGCCCAAAAGGCTGAAGAAACATGAGCAACCAGAAACAAGCAGATAACATTAACAAGCTAATAACTATAAATACCAAGGCTAACACACACACATTCATCTTAACCAAACACACACACACATCATTATCAGGGTCAGTTTCTATCTCAGCTGTAATGGAGTCTGTAATGTGAGGGTGTCAAAGTCAAGGTGCAACATGAGACTGGTGTTAATATTAGACACCTCACTGCCTCAGCGAGTGTTAATTAATACAACACACACACACACACACACATTTTTTTCCCCTTTCGTTCAGCTGCTCCCTTCTTCTGGGGTCGCCACAGCAAACTAGTCACACTAAGATTTGGCAATTGTTTTTACGCCGGATGTCCTTCCTGACACAACCACAGACCACTGAGCTACCACAGCCCTCTGTGTGGAGCAGAGCGCTGCTAGGGCACCCAGGGAACAGATGGTGGGGGTTAAGGGCCTTGCTCAAAGGCCTAGAGTGGGGAAAATGATGGTGGAGGCAGGTGTGGGTGTTTCACCTTTCCCACCTACTTTTTTTTTCAATGTTGTTGGCCCAAGAGTTGAACCGGCGACCTTCTGATCACAGGCCCAACTTCTCTAACCTCTGCACCATCACACCCACCAACTTGACTAATGACACGTCAAAAATGCAATAAAGATGTTCTGCCTGCAGGCCACTGTCGAAAAATTAAATTAAAATATATCATTCTCACATTTTAAATGTGATCAGAGCCAAATATTTATCACCTGCTGGTAAAATGCAGGTGATAATGTTTCTGCTTGTGTCCGCGTGTGTTTGTCATGTTAGCAAAATATCTCTTTAGCTAGTGGACAGATTTTAATTAAACTCCTGGAAAGTAATCCTTGACTGCACTGGCGTCAGAAGCATTTATAATGTTCACAACGAGGGGTCTGGGGGGTCCTCCCACAGAAATTTTAAATAAAGTAGATGCCATTTCCTGCATTCTGGTGTATTTTAACGTGTTGTTAAACATATATGTTTACCTAAATAAGTAAACACTTAATTCAGTAATTATTTTGGAGAGCAACAGCATGGCACAACAAGAAGTAGCCTGACCAACAGCTCTCCTTGTGTGAATAGAGCATGCTCCGCCTCTCTCATGCATTCTAACCCCACAACCCGGTCGACAACTGCTGGCACTAACATAGCGCTTAGCTAGTGCGCAACACAGAGGTATTTCCCCCTCCTCCCCCAACACATTCAACAACAAAAAAAACAATAGATGAGCGCCCTGCCAAGCTAAGTGACCTAAAGGAAAGATTGCATGCTGGGTGGTGATTTATTGTAGGTAACCAAAAAAAAAAAAAACTGGAGTGGACATTTACTGGTTTGAGTATTCTGCTGTTAATCAAGTGGAATGGAATTATTCACGAAGAAACGGCGCTGGGTGAACTATTCCATGGTAAGTGTGGGGGATCCAAATGAATATTTTTTAAATGTGAGGGGGCACGTCCCCATCACATATAATTAATGCAACGCCTATGCTCGTCTGTTCAACTGATTAACGTTTACAGGCAGCATGATTCAAGATGGCCGCCACAGCCGTTCAACCTTAGCCAACACAAACATGGCTACAACTCAGTTTTACAGATGTTGAGCTACAATTTAATGCAGCAGTAGCTGAAAATCATTCTCAACACATACTCTGAGAACAACACTGCTTGAAATTGTGCATCGTCATGTTGTTTTTTTTAATTTCAACAAAACAACTACAACTTCATAATTTCTCAACATAAGAAGATCTTAGTTTCAAACTCAGGTGATGTGAACTCGTTCAAGGAAAGCTGGGCCTTTAATAATCATGCATTAGCAGTGTTAGCCTGCACTGCTGGATTAGCATGCGTGCTAAAAAGCTCCAAAGGTTTGAGGAGAGAGCAGATTTAAGAGTTCAGCACCACTGAGCAACACAAACGTTCAGCAGAGATGAGCGGTCTGACAACAAGACTACAAGCCTCTTGAATAAACAATGAGTGCACGAGCCAGAGGACGAGGGCAGACCTTTTTTAAGTGTGATGACCTTGCCAAACTCTAACCGTTTATCAGACACAATCACAAAATAATATCTAGACAGACACACACCCCGACAGGTTAGCATGGACATCCAATATGTCATCTGTTTCTGTATGCTGCTCAGATAGGATGGATCTGAACTGTCAGCCCGGAGGCTGCTTCATCCGTGCCCACCTGGTGAAAAAAAACACGCATACACATTTAGCACAAAGAGCTGGGGGAGTCTGCCGGGAAGAGGAAACTACATGTCAGTCAAGCGTCACTGCAAACAGGAGAGAAGGCTATCAGGCTGAGGGTGAGACACGAAAAATTACCCAGTTCACCTTCAAAATCAGGGTCTCACACTTCTACAACAACCGTTGTGTTTGAATCACTTTAGACTCTTATTTCAACAAAAAATACCCTGAAACCTCATCCCTAAAAACCAAATCTGGACCATAATACCTGCAGGTTTACACTGTGAGGTTTTACCCCTAAATTAAACCTCATGCTTCGCTAGTAAACACACAAACCTAAACACATATTAATGTCCACAAATTTAATAAAAATGTATGTTAAAAGACACCAAGGTCTGTGTCGCTGATGTTCTAAATATGAAACAGAATTTCAGCTATTTTGAAGGGGAAGTTCTGGAAAAAGATTATTAATAATCACCATCTTACCTGTTGTAGATAGCTCTTTAAATGGCAGTTTGGGGGAATAAAGTGTAATGTTTCTTTTGTGTGTGTGTGTGTGTGTGTGTGGTATTTATTAGTTTTTAGATTTATTTTCTTTATTTGTTTGTTGTTTTCTGTGTTTCATTTTTTCCCCCCAGTTTCCTTTGTGTCATCTACCATTTTCTCCTCAATCAGTTGCTCTTCCCACCCACTCTCACCTGCTCCCAGTTGTCATTAAACCAGGTGTTTCCACTCGTCAGCTCCTGTTCATAGAAAATCACTTGGTTTTCACTTCTTAAGTTTAGCATTGTTGCACTTTATGCCATGTACAGTTCTCCTCTGTGTCTTCTCGAGTTTTTATTTTTGTAAGTTTTTGCTGCCACATCGGCCTTTTGTTTGGGTTTATTAATTCCTAATTTGAGGTTTTTCTCTAACTCATTGGGTTCAGTCTGCAATCCTGAGTCCAACCTCTGCAAACCATGACAATTATTTTAGCCTTGCCTAACACGGAAATGATCTTTTCGACACGTTTGTTGCAGATTCTTTCTGCTTCAGGCCTTTAGTTCTGTTTGAGTCTTTATTCTTCCAGGGTTTTTAGTCAGCTTCAAGAGCTGCGAGCTCGGCAGCCTAGAGTTGCAGTCGTGTCCAAAAATTCCGACCCGGCCCCAGCCCGTAGCCATCATTTCCGAACTTCGCCCAATCCGACAAATTAACAGTCATTACAGGTCCAAACCCCGCTAAAAAAAAACATTTTAATTAAGTTTTGACTGCTTATAGTTATTAACGGTCAGCGGAAGAACGCGGCTGAGTAAAGGGGGCAGAAGATCAAAACTGAGGGGGTGTTTGTCCTTTCATGGCCATCAAAGCGCATTAAATGCTTCCCCTGCCTGTATTGGACCCTGCTCTGTCGGATATTTTGTGATCTCACCTGTTTGGGTCATCAGCCGTGCGCGTCCAATGAGCGCAGCGGCTGAATGAACGTCCATTTGGGCGATGGATCGCTGGCAGTGGTCCATCCAAAGCTTAACTGAACGTTTTACCTCTTTCAAGGCCGGTCAGTGTGCAGTCAAATGGCTGCGTGCAGCTGGTGAATGTTGCCATATAATTGGATAGTCAGCAACACGCGTCGCTGACACAATCAAAAGCCCAACACCTACCCGGCCCACACATTAAGCACGTTGTTATGGACTGGACTGGCGCTAATCCAGGTCGGGCTCTGGGTTCGGGTTAGAAATGACAACTCTATGGCAGTCAAACCTTGGACTTGCACACCTTAAACAGAGCCCATTATCCAGCCATAGAAGTAAAATGTCCTCAGAGGCCTCACAGAATAGGAGCTGTTTGCTTTCAGGATCTATCTGACTCTGCTCCTCTCTCACCCGGTGACTTGTCCCTTGTGTTGCTGGTTCAAACACAACTAAAACCAAAACTGATCCACTCCAGTGCCAGGGAGCCGTTCTTCAAATTGCTGTAAACGTGTTCTACATTAACGTTATCAGTCCACAAGAAATAGGTTTTGAAAGATAGTATATTTATTTGCAAAGTTCTGACATTCAATGTGAATTTAAGTGAAGGTGAATAAATGTTTTTATTATTGTTGTTGTTATTTCGTGAAGGTCATATTTGTGCAGGAAGTAGAAACGTGCACCAAGATTCTCCCAAGATCCTCTGCAACCTAACAAATCCAATTAAGAGTTTTCTAATCAATCGAATGGGATTACATTTCAGGTATTATTGTTTATTGATACGAGGAAGGAAAAGAGGAGCTTCCTCTTCTTGATTTGGCTGCTCTGGCTGGATGAAGATGTGAAACAAAGGGTTCCTCTAATACATGCAAACCCTTTATGACACATTTTTACTGAAGGCCTCCAGCAGAGCCGAATCAGCTGCTATGACAACATGCACTTCACATCCAACACCCATCATTATCATCATCTTCATTAACATCATCATCATCAACAGTGCTCTACAGCCAGCAGTAGAGGAACAAAGGGAGCATGCCGCTGCAGCTGGCCTTCTCTGTTCTACGGAGGCTCATGCAGGAGAAACAGAGGAGGAGTGGAGATGAGGTCTAAGAAAAGACTTGGCACAGATGTAGTTAGGTCATTCTCTATGTTTCTCCCTGTTCCTGCTGACATCCCACCTCCACCTGAAATGCGTGGCAGCAGGCAGAAGGGGAAGGTGGGAACTAAACAGCTGAGATGTGACTGTGAGAACAACCACTAAATAAAAAAAAAAGGAGGGAGAGGATTCAAAACGTAAGGTAAGAGAGGTCATACTTTGGGCAACGGCGTTTCAGAAGACCGGACTTTCTGGGGAGATATCTGTGAAGAGAGCATGAGAATTATTTTCTTGTTTCCCCCTCTTCAGAGATATCTCCTGCTGTTCTCTGTGACCGAACACTCACGGGCTTGTTTCCTGTCAGCAAACACTGACTGGATGCAACCAGGAGATACAGATTCATGTAAGAGCTTTCAGTCCCGAAAATCAAACGAATAAACAAAGTTTCTTGAATGAGCTAGCTTTACAGATGTGGATCGCACACGTGTCAGCGTTTAGGTCTCGTGTGGAGTTTGACTCAGTGTTCAGAATGTTGTTTATCTGTGAGCCAAAGAAAAATGAGGCGGTAAACTAAGACGAACCAACAAACAACAGCACATCAGAGGAGACACTCGGAGAGAAGAGGAAACACACGTTCACGTTACAGAAAAACCACACAGCCGACCAGAGGAGCAACGTGTGTGGTTTCAGATGAGACATTTAATCCAGATTCACTGCATCAAACAACTTTAGATAAGTAAAGGTGAGGAAGACTCCAGGGAGACACGCCGGATGTTGAACATCATTAAACCTGTTCATTAAAACTATTTTATCTGCTTTAAGCACCAAAAGCCTTTTTGAAGACAAAGATTTATGTCTTCATTTTGAAAGTTTAGCTTTTTTTTTATTTGTCAGTGACTGTGTCAGACAAGGAGTCATTCACTGTTACTTATCAATAAATTGCTCAACGCAAGTTTAAAGCAGCATGATTTCAGATATGTGAATGGTTGAAGTGGACAGATGGTCTGCAGATTTGTCCATTTTGTCTGATGGGAGACTGCAGCAGGTGGAGAGAAGAGACGTGAGCAACGAAACACTGAAGGGACCGACACCTACACAGAGTGAGGAGACAGAAAGTAAAAGAAGTGGAGGAAGTAATAAAAAAAATTCACACAGAAAGAAAGAAAAGGGACACGTGTGAACACAGGTGATGTTAGAAGGAACGGGGTGATGGCGTGTTCTCGGTGCTCAGACCAGACACCTTCTGCACGTTCGGGCTCTACCTTCATTGGTGCCAGCTGGATGGGGGTGATGTAGGAAGGGTCCACCATGGGCTTGGGGCGGTTGGCAGTGTCCGCCAGCAGGCTCTGCCATTGCTGCGGCAGCCCGGTGAACTTCTGCTCCCGCGGGTCGAAGCCCGTGTGGACCCGGTGCTCAAAGTTAGACGGTGCGGATATCTCCAGCCGTTTCTTCTTCTTCCCAAACATGCTGGAAAACCCTGGCAAACCTGGCAACCCAAAGGAGACAAAGATTAACAGAGGCGCTAAATTTAGTTCAAACATCGGCTTGTTTTGACACATCCTGCATCATCTGTCTTAAACATATTAGCTCGTATTACAGAGCAATACATAAAGCTTCAAAATCTTTCACAGATGCCTTCGAGCTGAACATTTGGTGGCGTTTCTCATTCTGCCGGACTCAGATCCATCCTGTTGTTCTGTTCCGAGAAGCTCAGACTTAAAATACTTTCGGATAGAAACGCGCTAAACGTTAAAAAAGTGTCATTATGTAACATAAACATCAGGAGGAACAAAAATAGCTAAGCAGAAGGGGAAAAAAGAAAATGCTGAAATTAGAAACATGGACATGCTCTTATGTACAGGTAGTTCTGTACTTTAAAGTGCATATATTAGGACAGCAGCATGATTTTTATTATTTTAGTTATAGTTATACAATAAAAAATGAGTAATGACCAGTTAAAGGAAGAGCTTAGTAATAATTGTGATGCATGCTGTATCGGATAAAATGGATTAAAGGGCCATTATTTAAAGGTAAAAACAACACTGGGCTCATACTCAACTGCAAAAACATGTATTGGATGTGGAAATTCAGAAAAGAAATGAGTATATCAACGCATCTACGAATTTCTACATTTTTACTATAATTATAAAATAGTAGGAGGAAATGCAAACATTTTGCATTATTCTCAACATAACACCTCCCAACTAGATTCATTTAGTTCCTACCATGTAAAAGGAGTTAGGCTGCAAATAATTCCTCTATGTATGAGATATATTTGGGCAGCAGGATGGCTCAGTGGTTAAAACTGTTGCCTCACAACAAGAAAATCCTGGGTTCAATCCCCAATTTGGACCTGGGGTCTTTCTGTGTGAAGTTTGTATGTTCTCCTCGTGTTTGTGTGGGTTTTCTCTGGGTACTCCAGTTTCCTCCCACAGTCCAAAAACATGCATGTTAGTCTGCCTTCAGGCAGAGCTGTTATTTCTAACCTGGAGCCCGACCCAGATTAGGGTTTAAGATTTGTGCTTAATGTGCGTCGGACCGGTGTCGGGCTTTTGATTGCATCAGCGGACGTGTGCAGCTGACGATCAAATTATATGGCAACATGGCTTGCCATACAATCACCAGCCGCAGGTGGCCATTTGACCGCTCGCTGACCGACCTTGTAAGAAGGTTACAAACAAAGTTCAGTTAAGCTTCAGATGGACTAGTGCCAGGCAACGATCCATCAAAGTCCAAATGGACGTTCATTCAGCCGCTGCACTCAGTGGACGCGTGCCGTTGACGACTCAAACAGGTGAGATCACAAAGTATTTGGCATGTCAAAGCAAGATCCATGTCTGAATAATGCAGAATGCAAGCAGAAGCAGGCATTTAATGCACTTTGACGGCCATGAAAAAACAAAAACCCCTCAGCTCCGATCTTCTGCCCCTTTAATTCAGTTGTGTGCGTCCGCCAATCGTTAATAACTATAAGCAGTCACTTATTTTAAAATATCAGGGGGTGGTGGGGGGGTGGAGGGTTGGTTGACATGTAATTACTGTTAATTTGTCGGGTTGGGTGGGGTTTGGAAATGATGGCTACGGGCTGGGGCCGGGTCGGGACAGATTATTTCGACCCGAATGCAACTCTACTTCAGGCCCAGGCCTCCCTTACAAAAGAGCTGTGATCTCAACGGGATTCCATCCATCCATTATCTTTACCCGCTTCTTCCATTTTTGGGTCACGGGGGTCGCAGGTGCCCATGTCCGGTAATCATAGTGCGAGGGGCGGGGTACACCCTGGACGGGTCGCAAGTCCATCACAGGGCCACTTAAAGACAAACAACTCTCTCACTCACACCTAGGGACAATTTAGAGTTACCAATCAGTCTAACATGCATGTTTTTGGTCTGTGGGAGGAAACCGGAGTACCCAGAGGAAACCCACGCATGCACGGAGAGAACATGCAAACTCCAACCAGAAAGGCCCCCGGACCGGGATTTGAACCAGGGACCTGCTCGCTGAGAGGCAGCAACTCTACCAGTTGTGCCACCGTGCTGCCCTCAACAGGATTCACCTGGTTAAATAAAGGTTATTAAAAAATTTAAAATAATTGCAAAGTGTCATAACTCCGGTAAGAACTTCCACTCATCATGTAAAAACATGATGAGTGGACTGTTTCATCTAATTCCTTTACAAGGTGTGAGAGGAGTTGAGCTGACAAGAAAACTGTTATCAGACAGGCAGCAACATGATAACATGATACCAACTTTCAGGAGTATATAAACTGTAGATGGGCAGCACGGTGGCGCAACTGGTAGAGCTGCTGCCTCTCAGCGAGAAGGTCCTTGGTTCAAACCCTGGTCCAGGGGCCTTTCTGGGTGGAGTTTGCATGTTCTCTCCGTGCATGCGTGGGTTTTCTCCGGGTCCTCTGGTTTCCTCCCACAGACCAAAAACATGCATGTTAGGCTGATTGGTAACTCTAAATTGTCCCTAGGTGTGAGTGAGAGAGTGAATGTTTGTTTGTCTCATTTGTCTCTATGTGGCCCTGTGATGGACTTGCGACCCGTCCAGGGTGTACCCCGCCCCTCGCACAGTGATTGCTGGACATGGGCACCAGCGACCCCCGTGACCCAAAATGGAATAAACGGGTAAAGATAATGGATGGATGGATGGATAAACTGTAGATTTCATTGACACGTTCCTCTGAGCTCACAAGGAGTTGAAGATTTCTGTGAACATTCTCAGAAATGATTCCCTTGAATAAAAAAGTCAGCAGTGTTTATTGATGGTACAGCAAATCAAAGTAATGTTTGTTCATTTTTGGTAAGTGTGCTAACCGCCACACCACTGTGTAACTCTCGACATGAATAAACAGATGAAATCTGAAGCATAATCTACTGTCTGTTTATCTTCAGTCAACTCCAGCAAACAAGCAAAACTAAATGTAACTAGAGAAATTGCATTTCCTGCCAAAATGCACTGTGAATGATTCTTACAGAAAAACTTGTTGAGAAACAGCTGAAATTAGCTAAAAAATACATATTGAAATGTAGCTGAAATGGAAGAGCATGCCTAAATTAGCAGAAGAAAGCAGAAAGAACATGTTTGCTGAATTAGGTTTAAATATCGGTAAGCAGAAATGAGCACAAAAAATTTGAAAATTAGCTAAAAAAAAGGCTGAAATTACAAAAAAAATAGTTGAAAAGTAGCTGAAAAGGCAGAAAGAGAAGCTTAAACTACCAGAAGGAAAGGGGAAAAAGCTGAAATGCGCTAAAATATATGGGGAATTAGCTGAAAAAGCTCAAATTAGCATAAAAACAGCTAAATAGTAGCTGAAATAGCATAAAAACCTGAAACTACCAGAAAAAAGTTGAAAGGAGCACAAGTTGAAATTAGCATAAAGAAGTTAATTAGGCTGAAAGTAGCAGATATTACCATGAAAATCTTGAATTTATTGGAAAACAACTGAAATTAGCTAAAAAATAATAATAAAAAATTACGCTAAATCGTAGCTGAAAAGGAGTATAAATTAGCAGAAGAAAGCAGAAACAACACGTTTGCCCAATTAGGCTGAAAGAAGCAGAAATGAGCCAATGCTTGATAAGCATTAACACCATTATCACCTTTGTGCCAAATATTTAAACAAAGATCTCTTGTGACTTGTTAGAGCTCAAAGTTTGAGTTGGGAACCCTCAGAAAATAAGTAACACTTACTGTTACAGACATTTTTATTAGCAGTGGAGGCCATTTTAATTGATTTGAGATGATAAGATAATAATATGAACATTTGATTATTAGAAAATAATCAATTTTCAAAAAGTAGCATGAAGCCATTCACAGGTTCATGAGACATTTACTAACAAGCCCACCTTGTACAGCAGGTGATAAACAGCCTTGAGAGAAAGCACTAACTAAAGATGGCTATTAAAAAGAACATTTTTGTTGAACCTTCATTTATCACTATCTATCCATCCATCCATCCATTTTTTTCCGCTTATCCGGGGTCGGGTCGTAGCAGCTTAAGTAGGGAGGCCCAGACTTCCCTCTCCCCAGCCATTTGGTCCAGCTCCTCCAGGGGAATCCTGAGGCGTTCCCAGGCCAGCCGAGAAACATAGTCCTTCCAGCGTGTCCTGGGTCTTCCTCTGGGTCTCCTCCTGGTGGGACGTACTCAGAACACCTCACCAGGGAGGCGTCCAGGAGGCATCCTAACCAGATGCCCGAGCCACCTCAACTGGCTTCTCTCGACATGGAGAAGCAGCAGCTCTACTCTGAGTCCCTCCCGTACGACCGAGCTTCTCACCCTATCGCTAAGGGAAAGCCCAGACACCTTTATTTCTGCCGCTTGTATTTGTGATCTCGTTCTTTCGGTCATAACCCAAAGCTCATGACCATAGATGAGGATAGGAACGTAGATCGACTGGTAAATTGAGAGCTTCGCCTTTTGACTCAGCTCTCACTTCACCATGACAGACCAGTACAGCGCCCGCTTCACTGCAGACACCGCATCTATCCGCCTATCGATCTCTCGCTCCATTTTTCCCTCATTCGTAAACAAGACCCCGAGATACTTAAACTCCACCATTTTGGGCAGGACCTCCTCTTCGACTCGGAGAGGGAACTATACCCTTTTCCAGCTCAAGACCATGGCCTCGGATTTGGAGGAACTGATCCTCATCCCAGCCGTGTCGCACTCGGCTGCGAACCACTCCAGTGAAAGCTGTAGATCACGACCTGATGAAACCAATAAGACCACATCATCTGCAAAAAGCAGAGATGCAATCCTAAGGCCACCAAAATGGATCCCCTCAACACCTTGGCTGCACCTAGAAATTCTGTCCATAAAAGTTATGAACAGAATTGGTGACAAAGGGCAACCTTGATGGAGTCCAACTCTCACAGGGAATGAGTCCGACTTACTGCCGGAAATGCAGACCAAGCTCTGACACCAGTCATTCAGGGACCTAACAGCCCATATCAAAGGGCCTGGTACCCCATACTCCCGGAGTACCCCCCACAGGTTTCCCGAGAGACACTGTCAAACGCCTTCTCCAAGTCCACAAAGTACAAGTAGACTGGTTGGGCAAACTCCCACACACCCTCCAGGACCCTGCTGAGGATGTAGAGCTGGTCCAGTGTTCCATGACCAGGACGAAAACCGCATTGCTCCTTCTGAATCCAAGGTTTGAATATCCGATGGACCCTTCTCTCCAGAACCCCCGAATAGACCTTACCAGGGAGGCTTAAGAGTGTGATCCCCTTGTAGTTGGAACATACTCTACAGTCCCCCCTTTTGAATAGGGGGCCACCACCCAGGTCTGCCAATCCAGGGGAACTGCCCCCGATGTCCACGCAATATTGCAGAGTTGTGTAAGCCAATGCAACCCCACAACATCCAGAGCCTTAAGGAACTCCGGGCGAATCTCATCCACCCCTGGGGCCCTGCCACTGGGGAGCTTTTTAACCACCTCGGTGACCTCATCATCAGAGATTGGAGAGCCCGACCCAGAGTCCCCAGGCTCCGCTTCCTCAGTGGAAGACATGCCGGTGGGATTGAGAAAGTCTTCGAAGTACTCCACCCACTGACCCATGACATCCCGAGTTGAGGTCAGCAGCACACCACCCCTACTATAAACAGTGTTGGTGGTGTACCGCTCGCACCCACTGAGATGCCGGATGGTGGACCAGAATAGCCTCAAAGCCGTACGGAAGTCATTTTCCAGGGCCTCTCTGAACTCCTCCCATGCCCGAGTTTTTGCCTCAGCGACCACCCGAGCACTAACTACAAATAATTCTTGGAGCCCCTCAAAATAAAGCTCAGTCCCATTTTTCCTGAGAACAATTTTTTAAAAAGAGACCCACTCAATCAGACTAGACTAGACCTCCTAAATGTATGTTTTCCAGTGTGTTGCTTACAGAAGGCAGACATTTATTGTGCCAGTGAGCTCCTGTTTGTGCTTTGTAGAAGATCTATTGTGATTCTGCTGGAGGATTTGCACATTTGTCCAGTCACGGGAACAAAATGTCACAATGCTGTTGTTGCAGCAGTGAAAGGAGCTTTTTGTCCCGTTCCTCTGAAGGAAGTACTGTCCTCTGAGAACAACAATGACCTGCCGTACCTTCCTATTTTCCATTCCGTTCTCTGTTATGGCTTCAGCAAAGATAAAGTAGACTCTGTGGTCACAACATAATAATATTAATATAGTGAACATATGCACAACGTAAGACACAAATAAAAACTGAAAATGATACATCTTTTTAGATTTCTAGTGTTCATTTTCAACATAATTTCCTTTACTTTGCTGTTTTGTCTGTATTTTTTAGAAGGCAAAGATTTTCACAACCATTTAAGGCAGCTCTGGTTCAGGTCTAAATGGTAAACGGGTCTTTGCTGTTCAGCAGCAAAAGTTTAGTCAAGCTCAGAAAAAGTGGTTCAAAAAGAGTACAAGCTCTTTAGTGACCGAGGATTGTTTACACCAGTGACCAACAGCAACTAAACCTTCATGATGTCTCTGACAAAACAAACAAAATCGTTATGTTAAGGGTCTAACCAGGTCCTCTGGATGGATCCTTCTTTGTTGAAATGTTTCTTCTTTTATCCAAAAGACTTCTTAAGTCTTTGTACATATCAGTCAGACTGAAGAAGACAAAACATTTCAACAAAAATAAACTGTCCAGAGGGCCTGACTTAACCTGGCTGGATTTTTTTCCTACCTAAATTATTGAACATGCATCAGGACAATATGTGAAGGGATTCTAACTGGAAATGCTTCATTGCACCTTTGCTTAGAAACACCATTTGCAAAAGTATTTACACTCTACCAGCAATGATTTAGTGCCTCCAGACATCACTTATAACTATGGGGTCCAAGGTTTTAGCAGTCCAACTTAGTTAGTTCAAGTGACTATCAGCATAATATTCATACGTAAAGTCCTGAACTCAAACCAAATGAAACTTTGTCCAGTTTGTGTGTCCGTTTGTGGATACATCTAACCTGAAGAAGAAAATAAAAAAGAATTGGGGAAATACAAACTAAGGACGTGTTCCTTGCAAAGTGGTTTTATTAGAGCTAAGGCTGCGATAAAACAAAAGCAGCATTCCCTTTCAGCTCAATATCTGTACATAAATATATAATATTTATATGTGTATAAATCAGAGCACAACAACAAACTCCAGACTTTGGAGAGAGTTTGGGTGGAAGAATCTCACTAGGTTCTTCATTACATTCAAGCTAAAGAGTAAACAAACCAGTTCTCATCGTGCTGGAGAATGGGTGGAAATATAGAAGCAAACCATGCACAGTTATTATGGAAGTGTCAAAAATTAGATTTGTATTGACAAAATGTGAATAATTGAAACTATTTTGGGATACCCAGTATCAAAAGGTTTAAAGACAATGTATCTGGGAAACATTAAAAAATGTGTTTTTGAAGGAATACATGTACTTAATTAAGATAATGTTAATTGCCTGTAAAAAAAAAAAAAAAAAAAGCTATGCTATAACAAGAAACTGGTGCCAGTTATCTGCTCCCTCCATACAACAATGGCTGAATATTGTTAGGGAAATTTATAAGATGGTGCGAATGACCTACATTTTTAGACTAAAACAAAACATTTTTATGAATAAGGGGGGAAAAATGTACACAGTACGACACCCAAGAAAAGACATGAGGAAATTCTATACCATTACCAGAGGAATTTCTAGACCCTAGGTTTCAATCAAATCTATCTAGAGGTTCATGAGATATTTTGCTAAACAACAAATAAACAAACACGAACACACTGAGACAGACACGTGATCGTCCTCCTTAAATGGCAGTAGACAGTAGCTGAGGCCAAATTGAGATCAAAGTACTGTAACATCTGTTAAGTTCCTGGCAAAAACCAATGCAGACATGTTCTTGTTTTTAGTTTTCTACACCGCCTTACAACCTAGCTGTTTTTTTAGCTACTTTTTCCTTTAAATTATCCTTTTAATTACCATTTTATTTTCACTTGTTAAAAAATTAAAATTAATTTGTATGCATCCTTTATGATTGTCTATTGTTGTCTTTGTTGGCCACTGTTGTCATCATTCTTTGTTAAAATCAGGTCTCTCTTGTAAATGAGTCCCTGAGGCTCAATGGGATTCACCTGTCTAAATAAAGGCTGAATGAAAAAAGAAACACATTAATACATAATTTGTTTAAGTACTCAGGAAAAGCAGTTCAAAAAGAGTACAAGCTCTTTGTTAGTGACCAAGAATTGACATCATGAAAGTTTAGTCGCTGTTGGTCACTCATGTAATCGATTCTCCATCACTAACGAAGAGCTTGTACTCTTTTTGAACTGCTTTTTCTGAGCATGACTACCATAATTTCTGGGCTGCGGTTGACAAAGAAGGCATTTTATTTCCACTAATCTGTGACCAAAGACAGTGGTCAGGCGTTCGTACTAAAAAAATTAAAAAATTAAAAAAACGTGCTTTTGTACACTTCACTTGCTTCAGAGAAAAATAACTTCTGCAGCTAATTCCTTTCATATATTTGCAGAAAAGACAACTAACAAACAAATGAGCGTTCAATAAACCCACAAAGCATTGCCCTAAGTTTGACTAACTCTCTGGGTTTATCAGAGACTCTGATGAGATGACGGAAGTCACCAAAGAGTCTGTTTCTAAATGTAACTTTAAGCAGCAAAGATCAAATGTAATCAGCAACATCTTTCTCTGTCATTTCCTTTGCTGCGCAGCAGGCGAGCCAGCCAGGTCAAATTAGTGGCCTCAGACAGGAAAGATGGACAGATAGTAGGAGAAGGTGGGGGGTTGATGATGCAGAGCATGAGAGGAGCACAACCAAGAGGTTTCAGAGACAAACTCAGCAAAGTCTAAACACTTTTAAACACATTTATTTAGAACAAAATGTTGAATCAAATGAGTGTTGAAATATAGACAAGATCAAACATCATTTAACATGACATTTGAGAGTCATTGAGATATATGGAAATTACATCAAATCTATCTGACAAGCGTTCAGGGGAATGTTTCACTGAGTATTTCTGACGGGCCAAACTGAATTGTGGCAAGACGTTTATTTAATTTTTGTTTTAGCTCTAATAAAATTCCAGTCAGGAAAAAGACCAGCTAAAACTGTATGTGCACTGGTATGTGATGCAAACATGTATGTATGTGATCTTTAACACTGCTGGCTTTTGTATTCAACCCAATTCAAGATGGCTGCCACAGCTACATGTCCATATCAAACACAAAAATGGCTCTAGTTCAGTCAATATAATGGATGTTGAGCTCAGATTGGTGCAGCAGCAGCTGAGAGTCACCCCCAACACATGCTACAAGCATTAACAAACCACCCAAGAGCTCAGTTTAAAACTTTGTCGTTAACGTTTCGAGTCAGCTCAATTCAAGATGGCTGCCAGGGTCAACAGAAAACAGCTACAACGCAGTCAGTTTTACAGACAACGAGCCAAAAACTTGGTGTGGTAGTAGCTGAGAGTCATCCCAAGTGTGAAAGAACAATGTGCATTCTTTAAACTCCTCGTGATGGAGTTTTTCCTTTCCACTGTTGCCATCGTGCTTGCTCAAGATGAGAGTTCTGTGATGGAGATGAACTCAAAGCAGTCTGCTCCTCAGATAAATAGTGTTAACTTATTATTTTTACATATGAATGCTTCTGTTCAATGCCCTGAGAGGACTTCTGTTGGGACTTGTATAAATAAACTAAATTGAAAATTGAATTAATTGAATTAAAGAAATGCTTTTTAGATTGACGGAAATTTTATCCCGTTTTCTGACCTTATCATTGTTCTCATCGTGTGTGCAAAAAGTAACTTCTATTAATTCAAATACACCATGCGGTTTAGAAACAAATACTCAAATAAAACCAAACGAACAAACCACTCAACAAAGGATGAGTCTTCAACAAAGATTGCTTTTGTCACATCACTTAGGGCCACCGTACATCAGTAAATCAGAGTGACTGGATAGGGGTAGTTCTGAATATATCCATTAAATACGACCATTTTTTAACAGTTTATCAGCAGTCGAAGCCTTTTGTCATCAGAGAGCAAAAAACAAGCAAATGCATAAAATCTAAAGTACATTCAAGGGAAATAAAACAAGTAAAGACATTTAGAAGTGAGGTGGAACGTCAGATTTGGAGTAAAATGTGTGGCTCAGGGAGAGCATAAACAACATCTACAAGCTCGGGATGAGTTCACTTTGAAAAGATAACAGCTACATGAAGTCAAATCTCTTGTTTACTCAAAGTTTTCAGGTAGAGCTGATGAAGGTGTGGATGGATGTGATCTGTATCTGTAAAATGTTGAACAGTTTGTACATTTACACATTTATCTTTCCTCCTGATGCACAGGACCGATCGAAGGGAAAGCCAGAGCGCTGCGCGAAGCTGCAGAGATTAAAAGCGAGTCCTGGTGGCCTGACTGAGACGAAGGTGGAGGTTTCACAGAGTGGGCTCCGAGCTGGGAGCCTGAATGTACTACAGAGTACAGACAGCTGTGATGTAAGACTCTGCTGTGGTCTCAATACTGAGAGAACATAACGACCAGCAGCTGAGCAGTTCGTCACCTGAGTCAGGAGTTTATCTTCAGCACCACGTCCGACTCCTTCATGGATTTTAGTGCTCAGACCAGTTTTGGAGCTTTAAGCAGAAGAACACAGTTGAAGGATGTGGCACTTTTTAAATCTGGTTTTCAACATGTTTTTCTCCCCCATCATAGAGCAAAAAGGGGGAATTGGAAAAGCCATCTGCCCATCTGTCCATGCATGTTGTGAGTGCAATAATTTCAAAAAATAGGTAACTTCCTTTTATGTGTGTGGCTGCATCTATAGGCGTACGAAAGTTCCCTTTTTGAAAATGGGGTTGCCACTTCAAAATCCAAGATGGCACCACCATATTTACAGAATATGCAAACCTGGCAAATATATTTGCCTGGTTAAATTAAAAAATGGTCAATCCTATTGTTTGAGGAAACTATGCTTTTTAGTTTTTATAATGCTCAAAAGTATAGTTTCCTCCTCGGATGACTGGGGTGGCCAAAGATTAATCTATGATGGCCAAGGCCACCACTGGCCACCCCATGGCTCCGCCGTTGCACCTTGTAGTGGATAAAACTACATAAAACTAAAAACGTTCGCTGTTCAAATACCTCAGTGACAGGGGACATCAGCACACAGCTTGATATTGTTAAATGACTATGGAAGAAACATAAATATTCTGTGTTGCATTTTAATCCAAGAAATTACGTTCAAATCTCTCAGTTTGTGTCACGATCGGGGGGTGGTTGAGACCCAAATGCAAGCAGGACTCCAACGAGGTCACAAAAAAGGCGTTTTAATCACAATAAGGCAGCAGTAGATAATGCTGTTGGGGCAGCGATACTACTTACATTCGTAGGAGAAACAGGAAATACCAAGGCACTAGGAGACGACCGTGAAGATGCAGCTTAAGCACCTAATGCTCCCCTGCCTGAGATGCAGGAGAGCACAGTATATAAAGGAGAGTCTTTAATTAAACCCAATACGTAACACCTGAGAGTCATTAACTATCTGCACAGAG
Organism: Nematolebias whitei; assembly: GCF_014905685.2. NCBI lineage: Eukaryota > Metazoa > Chordata > Actinopteri > Cyprinodontiformes > Rivulidae > Nematolebias > Nematolebias whitei. The sequence continues at coordinate 25,405,136 of NC_056509.1, forward strand.
CAGGGCAGGTGATGACTAACGAGGCAAATAATTATTTTATTGATCGTAGCATGTCATGAAGGATGTGAGATGTTGAATATGTCAGATATTCATAATATATCATTCAAATAATATATACAATATAGGAGATTATTTTACTAACAGACAAAGTTGTCTTGAATAGGAAATGACAACGATTTAAAACAGATCATGTCATCGGTTAGCGCTCATAGTATGTTGATGAGAGAGAGGGCATGCCACAGAGACCATCTTAGTACCAACATACTGTATTTTCCGCTGTACACATCACACCACCCTATAAGTTGCATCAGTCCAAATATGTCTAATAAAGTGGAAAAATCCATAAATTTGTCGCTTCAACGTATACATCCATCGATTATGCACCACCGCTGACAATACGGAAATGTGGGCCAATGTTGTGCCAAAAATTTATTGGCTGCCAAATGGCGACCACATGCATGGGAGGACTTTAACAAGAATTTAACCAGATTAACACTTAAAAACAACTATTTGTTTGTTCAACATTATAGCAAAGGTGTGTCAGTCTAACTTTTGCTTAATAAATGCACTTTGACGGTCAAATCAGCTGAATTTCAAAAGCCGATACGCAGAAACATGAACACTCAGAGCGACTCGCAGAAGGCGACTCGCAGAAGGCGACTCGCAGAAGGCGACTCGCAGAAGGCGACTCACTGTGCATTTCTTCGAAATTTAACAAGATAACCACATAAAAAACAATTATTTGTTTACTCGACTTTATAGTAAATGTGTGTCTCAGTCTAACTTTTACTTAATAAATGCACTTCAGTGGTCAAATTAGCTGCATTTCACCGGGGCGGCGCAGCGAAATGAAGCTGATTTGACGGTTGCTCCAGGCAGATGAAGGTGGCAGGCTAAGGCAAGCCGATTGTGTCATTAATAGCCACTTTTACCTATTACATGATACAACGGTATGCCACACTTCTCAAGTGTCATCTAGCGGCTGAAAATGGTGGTGTTGAATATGTTCAGTCAGAATGAATGAAAACTGTCATATCTCAGCCAAAAATTGGTTTGTAAATATGGGGAAAAATCCATAAATACATCACTTTGGCCTATAAGTCACAGAGCATGCAAATTATGCAAAAAACTGTGACTTATAGGCCGAAAAATACGGTAAATGTTTTATCCCACTTTGGAGTATGCTGTTGTTGGTGGAGAATCAGTTTTGTTTGGTTGTTCCTAAGACTAAAGAAGTCCGTTGGATGATGGACGAAATGTCTCAACACAAAAAAGAAACTGTCCTGATGAACTGACTGAACATTGTTGGGGCTCATAGTATGCATTGGGGACAACTTTCAGCTACTACCACCCTGCGTTTTAGTTCAACATCTGTATATTGACTGGGTTACAGTCCATTTGTGTTGGCTAAGGTCCATTAGCTGGGAATTCTGGGACTTTATATGAACAGGAGATCAATAGAAATCAAGACCAGGTGTGACAAAAGAGCAAGAAAACTAAAAGGAAAAAAGAAACTGGTTCTACAAAAATAAAAAAGGAATTAAAGTCATCTGAATAAAACCCACAAAATAAAAGATCAAGACTTAAATCTACAGAAACAACAACAGGGATATAAAATTACATGCAGTAATAAAATTATCATAACCATTCTGGATAGTGGTAATGTTTACTGTGATAATGTTAGAAAATATTTAAGCTATAGAAAATAGGTGCCAGCCAACCCTACACAAATCATCATGATTGAATTTGACATGATTGTTATAAAAAATAATAATGTTCAATTTGTCTGTGTAATATTTTGCTTGTATTTTTAATAAAACACAGGTTTTAATCCATCTGGTAATCACCACACTTTGTCAGGACGAACAGACCAGCCTTTAAGAAGCACGTTTGTATTTTGCTCCAAACTATTTGACAGCAATAATCATCATTTACAACCGTTCTGTTGGAACAAGAAGTTTCTCTTTTGGAACGACACTGAAAACGTGTGAATTAACCAGGAACTTAAACGCATCAATCAGTTCCCTCAAGCTCACTGAGAACTCTACGTCTTTTAGCCTTTTATTAAACACCAAATACTTCTGTAGCAATGAGTTTTACTTGTGGTCTGTGCACAGCCAGACTGAAGACACTGACCCCTGACCCAGATGGGGATGAGATTAGTCAAGGCTGCAGGAGGGCTTAAGTCTTGCGGGCTGAGTTTGACTTCAAAGAGACAAAACAACGAACGCACACCTAGAATCCCAGAATCCATGTAACGCGGCAGATGGAGACACTTGTTTATGCTGTTGCACCTGCAACGCTTTTCACACTTCCTCCTTCACACCGGTTCAAAGAAGAACACGACTGGACTTGGAGCGTGGAGGCCTCTGTCCACACAGAACATCCACTTACTGCACAGCTTCCCCTCGCCGCCTCATAAGCACCTCTTGAGGTTTATTTTACGAGCAGATTGTAAAACACTTTGCTAGGTTCAGATTAATGCCTGCAAGGTTACTCTGCTGGGCAGCAACAATGTCACTCTGCTGTTAAACTGCACTTGGTACCACAGAGATGAGATTAGAGATTTGCCAATGCACTATTCTGGGTGTGATGGAGGGAGCTGGGCTGTGAGTGCATTGACCAGCCATTATCAGCTGAGTGTTTCTGCATATAAAAAGATACCGCTTGATGAGACTCCATGAGTCATGTGAGAAACACATTATGCTTTGTATTGTTGTTTAAAAATATTGCAATTATAGAAAACCTTTAATAATTCTGTTGTTTGTATTTTTTAACTGTCAGAATGTACCAACTGCTACCAGCTAACAGAGACATCATAGAGATTCGTCTGTTTCATAGAAAAGCTGAACTGGAGCTACGTGTCATCTTGGTTCTTCATGGTGCAGCCGAAACAAATCAGTCTGAGCTGAAAAATGTCTGCACAGCAACCATCATGTTTGCATTGCGTTGTAAATCAGAGCTGTAGCTCTGAAACTGAATACAGCTCTTTACAAATCTTTAAATTAAGTTTCTGTATAAAGGTTATAAGGATTTATTATCTTAGCAGATATGTCTGATTGACCTCAGTTTAAGAAAAATGCTGTTTAGTTCTGACTGTATTAAGGAGTTAATGTCGAGTTTGAGCAAGACAACGAACAGTAATTGTAGTCTATAAAGATTATTCTTGAAAAAAGTATGGCTTGTGTAAATTATTTTTATAAAAACCTTATACCGGGTAACTCTCGTCAACTTCACATTACAATTACAGGAAGCTTGGCAGCCTGTCAAAATTAAATATTTTTAAAATCTAGTAGTACAAAGTTAATAACTGTCCATCGCTGAAAAGTGAAAGGTAGGAAATAATGTTTTTGCCTGTATACGTTTGTTTTTTTGTTTTTTGTAGAAAATTTTGTCATGAAACTAATTTTAACAAAACTTACAATTATTAGACGATTAATATTTACAGTAAACCCAAGCAAGATGGCCACCACACCTAGTTGACATTAGGAAAAAACTAAAATGCCTATAACTGGGTCAAATTTACAAACATTGAAGTAAATTGTGGCATGGTAGTAGCTTAGAGTCATCCTCAACACGTACTGGGAGGGCTGACATATTGCTTTAAAGATCTCACAAAATTATGTGGGATTTTTAAAACAATATGTTCAAAAATTAACCATAATGGATATGTGTCGGCAGTACGGTGGCTCATTTGTAGAGCTGCTGCCTCTCAGCAAGCAGGTCGCCAGATCAAATCCCAACAAGGGGCCTTTCTGGGTGGAGTTTGCATGTCCTCTCCATGCGTGGGTTTTCTCCAGGTACTCTGGTTTCCTCTCACAGACCAAAAACATGCATGTTAGGCTGATTGGTAACTCTAAATTGTCCCTAGGTGTGAGTGAATGGTTGTTTGTCTCAATGTGTCCCTGTGATGGACTGGAGACTTGTCCAGGGTGTTCCCCGCCTCTCGCACAGTGATGGCTGGACATGGGCAACAGTGACGCCGGTGACGCAAAAAGGAAGAAGCAGCTAAAGATGATGGATGGATGGATGGATGGATGGATGGATGGTGTCACAATAAGCTGGTGGTGAACCCAGTGGTGTAGGCAAGCAGGCGAAGACTCGGATAAATATATAAAATAAAGAATTTATTCACAAAACAAAAGAGATGACAGGGCAGCAAAACAAATGTGGAATGCTCAGGAGGTACTCACAAAACAGACAGGTGACAGAAGACAATGCCAGGACGAAGGGTAAGAGAAACACACAGGCTTAAATACAAATGTTGACGAAGGCTAACACACAACACCTGTGAGCTTACACAGGTGTGGAAAATAGAACAAATCAGACACAAGGGAGCAGGACAGAGACACAACACCAGATGGAGCTAGACAGTAGGAAAACACAAGCTCCTATAAAGACAGAAACAGAGGATGGGGAGAAAGCAAAACATTAACACAATACGATGGGGCTAGACACCAGGGGACAAAAACCATAACTCCTACAGATGGATGGATGGATGGATGGATGGATGGATGGATGGATGGATGGATGGATGGATGGATGATGATGGACGGACGGACGGACGGACGGACGGATGGATGGATGGATGGATGATGATGGATGGACGGGCGGACGGACAGACGGACGGACGGATGGATGGATGGATGTTCTAAGTGTCTTTTCTCTACATAAAATGATAGTAAATAGTACATTGGTATAAAAGGTTGTGGGCAGTAAGTATACCTTCAAGGAATGATAAACTTTTAATTAAAAAAAACTGTTCATAAACTTTTATAAACATCTAAAAATTTGAATATTAAAACTTTAATCTGCTATGATCTTTGCCCTGTTCAGAGCAGAAATAATTTCAAAAACTTTATTAGAATTTAACTCTTTTTTCTTTAAATAATAATTAATAATAAATCAATAATAAATAAATAAATAATACTAATCAGCAGTTGCTGATCTCATGCTGCTGATGATTTCATGCTGCTGTATTCATTCATACCCATCCGCTCACCACAGACTCATGTTCGAGTTGCTGTTGTTACACTGTATTATTTTACATTATATTAGTGTTAGCATACATCTTAGTTTTTTAGAGTACCGTTTGGCCTTCGTTTAGCGAATATCTTAGTTTATATCTCAGATCCTTATTTACTGTTTCTTTTTACACTGTATATTTTTGCTGGTTTTGGGTGTAACTGGGACCCTGAGTACATAATTTCATTCCACCTCATGTACCACGTGATGCGAATGACAATAAAATTGACTTGAACTTGAAATGTTTTTCCAAACGTTTTCACCAACAGGTGAAGTTAAGTCGTAACTTTTACACAAGTAAATCACCTGCTGTAACACTACATCAACATACAGTACATGTTTTTATTTATGTTACATAACTTTTAACATCCTGTACGCACAAAACAACAATTTTAACATTATCAAGCTGATGAAAATATATATTTTTATCTATCCCACACACCAACACAAAGATACGTAAAGGGGCTACCAGGCAGAGATCCCTGCTCCCAGGATGATTTGTCTCCAAACCATCTGTCACCATCTGAGCCTCCACAGGCATTTCCCCTTCTGCTCCACGACACCTCAACGAACACACGCGCTGCAGCGAAACATGGACTCTGCACATGTGTGTGCTTCAGTATCTGAGCTCGCTGTGTTTTTTTACTCTATTTTGGGTTGATACACGTGCGCTTCGACTCCATGGAAACATGGCATGCTCATTTTGTATCACTGAGACTATTTTAGAAGCATAATTTGGCGTTAACACACACAGCACTCAGTCATGCACAAATATGCTAATTGGCCAAATACATAATTTACATTGCAACATGAAAAGAACACAAATTCTTTGAGATAAGCAAGCTGAGGGAGGGGGCAATCCCCCCTCCTTGTTTTACTGAGAAAAGAGGAGGAAGAGGAGGAGGTCCTAATTTAATAGAAAGGTCAAACGGTTGCCAACGATTCTGAAGTGCCAACCTTCTTCTAACTTATGACAGTTTACACTTTTGTTTCTGATCATAATCATGAGAAGAGTCTTTATGTCATCCCTGATTGTGTTCATCCTGCTGCTGGCTGCTCGGTTCTCTCCAATTTGCATGAACCCACTCTCCACAGAGCCCGTTCCTTCAGATGATTTAATTGGCTGAAAAACTGTTTACACAGGCGTGCATTTCTCCCTCCTGTCCCTGTAGACGTATTTGTACAGAGTTGTAAACAACTTGGGCTGATGAAGAGGCTTTTTATCACTTTGCTCAATTTTCCCCGCCATGCTGAGAAGTTTGTAACATCCCTCATTCAAATCACGCTTAAAGACCTGACATGATCGCTGCTCTTACCTGGAAACAAACCGGTAGTTTCTTTCAACAAATCTAAGTGCTCCAGATAAGTCATGACAAGACAATCCCAGGTGGGTAGAACCTCCTCAGATGGTGCACTGTGATTTCCAACCTCTTCTAATAAAGCCTTTTTTTCTTTTTTTTTTCAACAAAACATGAAACAGGGAGTCTCCTCCATGAACTGTGAGTCAATAAATCCCTGGAGGACTGACAAATCTACAATTCTGTGAAGTCATCAAGCTAGCAAATCAGGTCAAGTCCACAGCACACTGCAGCCCCATGTGAGCTGCTACTACTGCTGCCACTACCCTGCATGCATGCTCTGATAACTCTAAATGTGAGATGCACAGGACATGGAAAATGCTTACGCCAGCAGTCCCGAGCCGAGGCGAGGCCAAACAGCTTAGGCCTAGACCCACCCCACTTTGCTTTTGTCTAACTGGGTTTGATCGGCCTCATCCTGAACAGCGTTCACCCCTTCAGACCGTCACTGCCCTTCACTTGCTTGTGTGTCCGTCAACAAAAAGCATGAAAACAACAAAAAAAGGTGTTTTCTGTGGGACTGCCTCGGATGGCATCGTGTGAATATCAGCCCTCGTGGCAGCAACTACACCACAATGTCGCCGTATCACTGACTCTTTCACAAAACAAGTTACGGAGAGGAAAGACAGAAAGTGTGACAGAAAAAAGACAAAGTGGAAGATGGCAGGAGAAACAGCTGGTCCGGTCGGTGGCTATGAGAGTCCGGCCATGTGCCGTGGTATGAGGACATTTAGCGGTGGCTGCCAGGGACAGGCAGCGTGCCGAGGACGAACAGTCTCACAGAAGAAGACGACTGTGAGGATCACACTGCACAGATTATTTATTTATTGCAACAATGCTTCTTGGAAATCAATCTTGTACTTTTAGAAAGACTGCTTAGTTTGCTTTAAATTGTGCCACATTCAAGGAAAAGGCATTTGTAGGTTGAGAAGCAGAGTTAAGTACGTAAATAGCAAATTCATCTCAGCCAATGCTAACAGTTTATTCTGCTACTGACTCTTGTTTTGAGCTTCTGGTACCACAGGTCTGACAATCAGGCACCTGAATAGCAGCTGACTGTCAACACCTGTGAGCCAGTGGCAATCCCATATCTCCATAGTTTGGGAGCAAACACCATCTTCCAACATGACAATCCGCACCTCCACAGAGCAGGTTATATTAGAGACTACCTCCAGAATTGGGGAGAGGAGAGGATGGAAGAGTAGGCCTCACCTCAACCCCATTGAACACATGTGGGATCAACGTTCAAGAATGGGATGCCATCTCACAGCAATGTGTGGCCAAGCTGGTGAGCAGCATGAGGCTGCTGTGGCTGTGTATGGTTCTTCCAGATGCCACTGAGGCCCCCGTTTCTTTTGTAATCCAGTAAACAACACCAAACAAGAGTCAGTAGCAGAATAAGTTGTGGTAACACTTTATTTGAAGGGGTGTTCATAAGCCTGACGTGACACTGTGATAAACATGACTTAACACCTGTCGTGAACATGAACAAATCTTCATGAATGTTCATGACTGTTGTCATTAAATGTCATTCTGTAAATTATGACACCTTTGATGCAAAGTTGACATTGGTCAAAATGTCTTTGTCATGGCAACGCCACATTAACCAAGAAATCATAACCTGTCATAAATGTTATAATAGATATTAATGATCAAACTTTTAAAAGTTACATTACAGTACCCTTACATTTGTTGTTAGTCTTAACTTTGGCTGTCATGACACCATTATAATCGTGTCATTAATATGGTCCCTTACCTCAAGTAAAGTGGAACACATTAGACTAGTTATAAAGATGTCATTTAGTGTCATTACCCTGTCTTTAATGACATTTTTATCTTGGTTAATGTCAAGTTGTCATGACAAAGACATTTTAAACAATGTCAACTTTGCATTAAAGGTGTCACAATTTACCGAATGACACTTAATAACAATAGTCATGAACATTCATAAAGACTTGTTCATGTTCATGATAGGTGCTATGTCAGTCTTATGAACACCCCTTCAAATAAAGTGTTGTTTAGCAAGAAAACAACCTCTGCACTGACTGCCACCAGGTGTAACAGCTCATTTACCCACTCCATGCTGAAAGTGGACACCATGTAAAATAAAAGAATATTTCTGCTTTACGTAGTGCTGTGAACACCACGAGGCGTGTGACAAGAAGCCACCAAATGGTCTCAGTTTCTGAGCTCCGGGGACAACATCTGCATGCAGGCGACATGTAGACCGAAGAGAAAACGGTTTCTGCTTTTTGAAACTGAGAGGAGTCTTTTCATAGACCTGCCATTTCAACGAGAATCAGTCGGACAGAAAGAGAGTGACAGGCTACCCTGCTGGGCTTTGTGTGTGCGTGTGTGTGTGTGTGTGCATGTCTGTGTACATGTGTGTTTAGCAGTCTGATCTGAGTTATGTGTAATGAACAGCTGACATCTACTGATGTAACCACCGAGGATGAATAATATTTACTGTAGTGGACTTGTCTGCTCCACTCCTGTGGACCTCCTTTAACCCATACACAACCATAACAGTTTTTATTTTTTGAGCAAGTTATGTCCAATTTTCCTCAAGAAGCTACTTAATGCTGACTGGATATGCATGTCACATGGTCCCTTTTGTGAACAATAACCTGCGCTACAAACATAAAAATAGATCTTGTCAGTTTTCTTACTACATCTGAGCTCTTCTTTTGTTTCTCTAAAGCACAAAAGCTACAAGCTACAACAAGAGTATTGCATACGGCACATTACACACCCCTCGAAAAACTATTCAAGGTTCAAGGTTCTTTATTGTCATTTGCACCACATGTGCTACATGATGTGGAACAAAACTATATACACAGGGTCCCAGTTACATCCAACAAAAGTATAAATTGTAGAAGAAAAACTGTAATAAGGAAGCCCAACATTTTTCAGTCAGGTCATCTGGGCAGTTTCTTTTTTTGTGCTGAAACGTTTCGCCTTCGATCCGGAAGGCTTCATCAGTCGAGGAAACACACAACAAAACTGATTCTTCCCCCAACGGCTTACTCCAAAGTGGAACAAACCAGTTCTGCTTGTGATAAGATGGTGTCTTTGGTGTGGACAATGTCAGTTTTGTGTTGTGTGTTTCCTTGACTGATGAAGCCTTCCGGATGGAAGGTGAAACGTTTCAGCACAAAAAAGAAACTGTCCAGATGACCTGACTGAAAAATGTTGGATTGGATTGTGTACCTGGATTATTGGGCATGGACTTTGTTGTTAGTAATAAGGAAGATATAAACTAAGAAATATGCTAAACATTAATAGTGCAAAACAACACACCAAACAGCAGCACTAACATGAGTCTGTGTGAGCAGATGAGGACGAATGAACACAGCAACAGGAAATAATCAGCAGCATGAGATCAGCAGCACATATCACCATTCTAAGTGGCATTACAGTGATTTTTTTTTTTCTTCATTGTGATAATCCTGATTAGGGATTCATGAGTGTAACAGCTTCAGGGTAGAAGATGTTCCTCAGCTCATTATACAGCATCGCAGTCATCCATAGCAATAGCCTAGACTCGCAAAGACCTTAAATAATATTTGACTTTTATATGTGACGTTGACCTTAGAGCTGGGGTGATGAAAAGGTCATGTGACATATTGTCAAGCGGTTGTACAAATGTGTATCATGTTTGGTAAATTATCTAGAGCAGAACAGAAGATATGCCCCGAACAAGCAAAGACCTTGTATAACATTTGACCTTGATTTGTGACCTTAACATTGAAGCAAGGTGATAAAAGTATTATGCAATCCTCAGCTAGTGGTAATAGAAATTTGTACAACACAAATAAGTTGCACAAATATAATGGCAAACACAAAATTGGACAAACAAATATCTTGTTTTAAGTTTGACCTTAATTTGTGACCTTGACCTTGAAGCTGGGGCAAGGAGAACTGAACCGAAATATTTTTCATTGTCTTTTTGTTTTCCAGGTCTCCCTTGTAAATGATTCCTCGTGGCTCAATGGGACTAACCTGTTTAAATGAAGGTTGAATGAATGTTTTCAAGTATATATATATATATATATATAT
>NC_056509.1:25415977-25421185 GCF_014905685.2 Nematolebias whitei
AGAAGTTACAGCCTGAGTAAGAGAAAGTTTACAGACGTACATAGACTACACTATAAGTCTTCTTTCGACTGACGTATAATAACGACACAAAAATTTAAGTAGTCGGACAATCTAGGAAAACAAGTTCAGTCAGATTTATTCAAAATAAATGTGTGATGGTTTGACTTTATGATGCAATATACTTTGTGCATCACTCAGTTAAAAGGATTAAGTACATTATTATTAAACCATAAAACAAGCCATTAAACTACAACGGACTTTTTTGGACAATAGTCCAGAGCCAACAGCCTTCAAGCCTTAAAGACTCTGTACTTCCTGCTGGGAGTTTTCTGGCATAAAAGCATTCAGATGTTTGAAAGCCTCCTCCTTTTGCAGCCCATTATCTACAAGAGCATGTTAAACCCTCAACTTAATCGTTTATTATTGAAAGCTCTGCTGCAGCCTTTTCCTCCTGGTGTTATGGGAAATAGGTTAAGACTGAGATGTAAAAGATGTAGGTTAAAGATTTGTTAGGTCAGCCATTCCGTGGCATGGCTGAATTTTTACTTGGCAGGGGCTGTACTAAACATGTTTAATGGTGTGATGTGTATGAATGCACTCCAGCTGAAAGCTCTGGAGGAAAGGCACGCTTTAAATGGATGGCCTCTCGTAGTTCTTGGTGTGAGTGTGCGTGCACTCAGGGGGAAATGAGTGTGTTACACTGCTGTAACACCAGCTGAGGTGCTGAACAAGCAGGCAAAATCTAGAGTGAAAAGAGCTTGTTCATATGATGACAGCCTGTTCTGATTAACTCTTCATGATCATAAATTAGGCTTTAGATGTGTCAGCCTTGCTACAAGGTTGCTGCTACTGTACAGCTCTATGCTTTTATATTTAGCATGAAAATACAAACGTATTTGTCTCCTTTCACACATATATGAACTTGAGTGGCATCCCATTCTTAATCCATGGGGTTGAATATGATGTTGGCCCACTCTTTGCAGCTATAACAGCTTCAACTCTTCTGGGAAGGCTTTCCACAAGGTTACGGAGTGTAATTATAGGAATTTCTGACCACTCTTCCAGAAATGCACTTGTGAGGTCAGACACTGATGTTGGACGAGAAGGCCTGACTCATGGTCTCTGCTAGAGGTCTTATATCAGGTTGGGGCAGGAATCTATGCAGGCCAGTCAAGTTCTTCCACACCAAGCTCACTTATCCATGTCTTCACCTCACTGTGTGCACTGGGGTGCAGTCATGTTGGAACAGAAAGGGGCCATCCCCAAACTGTTCCCACGAAGTACGGAGCATGAAACTGTCCCAAATGTCTTGATATGCTGAAACATCGACTTATTTTCACTGGAACTAAGTGGCTGAGCCCAACTCCTGAAAAACAACCCCACACCAAACTTCCCAACTGGCATAGTCATACAAGTACCATTCTCCTGGTAACCACCAAACCCAGACTGGTCCATTGAGCTGCCATACAGAAACTTGATTCATTACTCCAGCCAACATGTCTCCCCTGAAATTGTCCCATTCTTTCCCAAAAGTTTGTAGAAGCAGTCTCCATGCCCAGGTGTTGGATTTTATACAACAGTGGCTATGGGAGTGATTATAACAGCTGGATTCAATTATTTGGATGGATGAGTGAATTTTTGGCAGTTGATCATATATTTGATTGTAGAGCTCGTTAGACTTTTGCACAATGAGGAAAACATGTAAGTGTAAGCTATCAAAGTTCATGCTCAATCATCCAGATACAAAATCCAATACTGGTCAGTCAGGTCATCTGGACAGTTTCTTTTTGTGGAAAGATGTTTCACCCTCTATCTAGAGGGCTTCATCAGTCTGAGGAGTCCCAAGCAAACTGTTTTCCCCACTAAGCAGTACACTTCCTTAGTAGACCAACCAGTTTGCTGGTGATAAGATGGTTTCTGGGGGCTGTCCTGTCCCCCGTTGACTCCTCCCAGGATGGCGGCCACAGCCAAATTGGTTCAAGACATCAAGCTCAATTATTCAGGTACAAAATCCAATAATCTAACTCCTCCCAGTCGACGGGGGACAGGACAGCCCCCAGAAACCATCTTACCACCAGAAAACTGGTTGGTCCACTAAAAGAGTGTACTGCTTAGTGGTGAAAGTTTACTTGGGACTCCTCAGACTGATGAAGCCCTCTGGATAGAAGGCGAAACATCTTTCCACATAAAAAAAACTGTCCAGATGACCTGATTGACCATTATTGAAGTTTAAGCTATATTCATCCATCCATTTTCTTTACCCGCTTATTCCATTTTGGGTCACGGGGGTCGCTGGTGCCCATGTCCAGCAATCACTGTGCGAGGGGCGGGGGACACCCTGGACGGGTCGCAAGTTCATCACAGGGCCACACAGAGACAAACGAGACAAACAACCATTCACTCTCTCACTCACACCTAGGGACAATTTAGAGTTACCAATCAGCCTAACATGCATGTTTTTGGTCTGTGGGAGGAAACCGGAGTACCCGGAGAAAACCCACGCATGCACGGAGAGAACATGCAAACTCCACCCAGAAAGGCCCCTGGACCGGGGTTTGAACCAGGGACCTGCTTGCTGAGAGGCAGCAGCTCTACCAGTTGCGCCACCGTGCTGCCCTTAAGCTATATTTAGATATGTAAAATTCTTGTACTTTAGCAATATCAATTGAAACAAAATGCTTTTGACCAATCAAAGCTTTGATTCTTGAAGATGACAAGTGTTGGTTATGTACTGTAACCCCAGATTCTATGATGCTTTGCATCATGGGATAAACCCACCAGCGACAGCCTTAAAGGGCGAAGCCTATACGGAATAGAACTATAGATTTCACACTACTTAAGTATAAAACCCATAAATGTGATCATTACTGTACACTAATCAAAAATCAGACAGAACTGTGCTAAATATCATTTATGTATGAATTGATCTGTTCTAGTCAGCTCTACGCTCAATGTAACTCAGCAAACTTTTCAATCCCTTCATTTATGTCTAAAATCTAAAGTCTTTGACATGTCCTCCCTTAAAGTTTAAGAAAGTGGAATTTAGGTGTAAAACAGTCCAGTGACAGACTGCAGTGACTTGGCCATCAATTTCACAGCCTCCCTGTGTGTGATACTAGCACAGAAGCAGGATAAGATGTGTGGAATTGATAAATTCAGGTCGTGCTGTAGTTGACTCTGTGACAAGGCCAGCTGTTAAGAGCTAGATAACATAAATATGACGGTAAATCAGTCAGGGACATCTGGGAAAATGTGAGATTTGAGATGAGGCTGGCTGGGATTTTTCACAAAACCAGCTGTGAAGTTTCCTGTTTACACACGCTGCTTGGAGCCACTTCTACTGTAACCACTAATCCTCAGAGAGAACGCGCGCGAAGGTGAGGAAGAGCAAAGCGTGACCTCTTTTTAAAAAGTCGTATGACCCTTCCTCCTGTGGACAGAAAAGAGGAGATAAGTGATGTCACCAAACAGGTCGAGTATCTTGATTTTGCTGCAGTGATCATGATGTTCATGTGTTGTGCTTGCTCCTAAAGGTATGAGCTTATCTTCAGTGGTCTGAAAGGTGATGTTCAGAAAAAGCACAAAAGGCACGAGTGTAACTGTGTCTGCTACACAGCAAAACAAACCACAGCAACACAAATAAATCTAAAACCTCAAATTGCACGAAATGAAATGGTTTCATGTTCTAAATTGAGAGTAATGTTGGTTAATGGCATTGCATTGTAATGAAAATAGACAAAAACCCCACGTACAATGCAGGGAGTTATCTCAACAAGACAGCCCACTATGACTCACAGCTCCACCATTAGCCCACACATGGGAGCAGGGAGATAAGTCTGACCTACAAACAGAGGAGGAATACTTATAAAACATTGATTAGACAACCACTACAGTCTGTGGACCAATCATTTGTCGAAATGTCCTCTCTCCTTCCCTTTTACAATTCATTCACTCAGTGCCTTTTCCTACTATCTTCTCTTCCACTCCATTTGTCTTTGGCTGCAGATGGTAAATGAAAGTGTATACCTGCTGACCTACATTACTTCTTTGTTTCCAGGTTTGAACAGAGGAGGTCACTTTGAGCTTATCTGGAGCACAGTAATGCGAAAAAGACAGCCCAGGCCTTAGCTGGAAAAGCTGGTTTCCATCAAGCTTGTTGTAAAGTGACAGCGCCACAGTTTGTTACAAAATTATGTAAAGTTACATAATTTCAGGTGCTGCTGCTGAGAAATGTTTGTTGTAAATAATCCCACTGACTATTTAACTGAGGCTGTGGTAAGAATTAATTCAGTAAGAATATTAGTTTTCAACAAAAAAATGATTAAAAGTACTTGTAAGAAAGAGATGGTGATTAGCTACAGGCTACTGTAGAGCAAATAATGTGATCCACATTAAAAAAAGGCTGAGTTGCCATTATTTATCCATATATACTTCCCTGGATTGTCTTCCTTTTGTCATAATTCATTCTTAAAGTATGTAAGTATGTATTCATATGCTGTATTAATTCATACCCATCTGCTCAGACAGACTCATGTTCGGGTTGCTGTTGTTTTGCCGTATTGTTTTACATTATTAGTGTTTAGCGTATATCTTAGATCTTTTAGCGTACTGTTTGGCATTCGTTTAGCAAATAGCTTAATGTATATCTTGGATCCAGCTGTAAGAATTTACCAAATCCACAAAAATACATGTAGCACCATCATGGAGTGCTCAGCCTGTTTGTGTCTCTCATGGTGAGAGAGCTGCGTCTGCTTTAGTTTTTATAATTTAACAATATTAACACTAAAACATGAATATTTGTGTCCCAAATCATAAAAAAGACGTGTGTCTCTGCTTAACTTTAATTTTCTCCCCAAACTCACCAAGTTTTGTCCATGAGAGTCAGTTTCAGGTTTTTGTAGTTTATCATAAATATCTGCAAACTTAAATTCTACTCTGTGTTTTAGCAACAACAACAACATGAACAAGGTGTTGTGGCTGTTTGAATGAGAGAAACTTGATTATATTTAGGAATAAACTGAGAGTTAACTATTGTGACTCCTCTCCTCCTTCAGAATGATGTCGGTCTTGATTTGTTCTAGAATTGTGCCGGGGTGGCTGCATGTTGGAGCAGCTCTGTTACTTTCATTCTGAGATTTTGCTTTTGGAAACTTTAATTCCTCTTTTTCTGGATGTAAATCACTTTTTTTTTTTTTTTTTTTTTTTTTG
>NC_056509.1:25421285-25437731 GCF_014905685.2 Nematolebias whitei
TTGTTTTCTCTGGTATCAGATGCTGTGCAGCTGGAAAGATTTTTTACTGAAACCTTTTTACTTATGGACATTTGTTATGATGTGTAACCATGACAACAAGGTGGAGGTTTTGTTTATAGGAGCAGCTGATTAACATCTCAAAGCTCAACTAATATCTCAGTTACAGCCCCAAATCTCAAATGAGTTGAAAAGGAGGCGCCGTAGATGTATTCCCATCTACCTGCTGGCTGTGCTCGAGTGCCTGACCGCTGAGATCCTGGAAATGGCAGGAAACACAGCTCGTGACAGCAGAAGGACTGGGATCATTGGCTGTCCGAGGCAAAGAGGAGCTCGACAGGATACTGGGAGGAGTGGCCATCACTCTGGGAGAAGTTCTGCCCAGCATTCGGGCGGTCCTGCAGCCCAGAGGAACCAAGAAGCCAGCCGAGTCTGGATGGACGGATTGAACGGCATCCGCGACCAGTTTCTTCGGATCTGCTGTGGGACAGACCTTCACAAGAGATCCTTCCTGCCTACAGCCATCAGTATCTATAGCATCTCAATGAAATGAGGATAACGAGTTACAACAACATTTAATTTTCCTTTGGGATTAATAAAGTATTTTAGAATTGAATTGATATGAATGCTGCAGGTTAAAGTCTTCTTACAACTTCAATGCTTCATCACAGAACACCATACTGTGTACATTTACTATGGTCATGCATGCACTACTGTGTACTTTTACTAAGGTCATGTACACAGTATGCTGTGTGAGAGTGTTTCTTATGCAGTCTGATGATGAGGAAGATGATGAAGAGAATAAGGAAGTTCCACTCAAGCAGCTCCTCAAAGAGTTGGCCATTCAGTAGCTGGGAAACTCCAAACAGGCCACAAAATGGCTGACTGAGAACATTTGTATATAATAAACTTTGTATACAGTTCCATATACTTATCAAATTACATTTTTCTTGAGATTTTTTATTTTTTTTTGCTTCTTTATTGTAAAGGTTGTGGACAACGAAAAAGTTTGACGGACAACCAGATCTTGTCAAGAGGTTGTCCTCTGGACTACCTGGAAAAGTATGTTTTAACTTTACAAACCTTATTTCTACCCCCGTGAAAAATACTCGTACAGTACTGGCACAGCACACATAGTACATTGGTATTCAGAATGCAAGGAGAGCAACATAAAACAGCAGCGATCTCTGCACTGCATAGATGCTGTGGATTACAAACAATGCTCAGAATATCACATCATAATTGGCCCATGCAAACAAACTGTCATGGTGAGACACACAGCGGTGAGTAGTTAGGACTAGAAGTTGGATTGAGTGGTAGTTTAATTTAAGCACTGGTCCAAAAACAACATGGTCAATGTTGACTACATGTAACATCCAAACTGATTCAGTCCAAAGACGAACACCTGATATAGCAACACTCAAACTCTATCTCACTCCTCAGTCTCCTCTCAGTTTTTAGCTGTTACTTGCTTTTTTATCTGTGACTTATCTTATTTTATTTTAGAAGTGCACATAACCAACCAAACTAATAATGCCGAACAAGTAAACACAGAAAGCACCAAACTACTGTAAGTACTTCATGCATTCTAAAGGGTGTAGCAAACTGTGTATTTTATTTTAGGAAACAAAATGATGGTGGTACAGTGGCAGAACGCTGCTGGAAAGCTACATCTGACCTTTCACGGCTCTCTTGATAACAAACTCTTGATTTCGTGCAAGACTAAAGCTCGTCCTCTCTCTTCACCAAGCAGCTTCTGAGCTAATGTGGGCCGCCAGGCAGTGGTGGGCCTCGGTGTGAAAGGATGACATGGATCCAGTAGAGGCGTCCCCCATGAACGGATCTCAGCTGCACAGTTTGTGAGGCTCATACCGGTCCGCATGACTTCCCACACCAATGCCTACTGATAATGTACCAGGATTAGCAACACAGCATGTCTAAACGTGAGCACGTCTATAAACCATGTGTCTGTCTGCCATCAGGTCTTGGACCCATGGAGAAGCTTAGCAAATGATCACTACCAGACTCTGCAGCAGCAATGTGAGCAGGTTCCAGTTAACATCTGTGCCACTGGGTGTTAAGATAAAAGTTGAGTCAACTAAGTGTAACAAGAGAAATTTAAAGGGTCGTTTTTTTAACAAGTTCTTTTTCTGCTCAAAATAAATGAAAATTTAAAAACTTATAGGACTTTGCTTATAGCTGATAATTGTAGCAAATTCATCCAATGAGACCAAATGTTCTTTACGTGTCTGACAGACTGATAGTGTTTAGTCCCTTCTCTCTGCAGGCTCCGCGTTGTCTCTCATCATGTTTATCTGGTTGACATAAATAGGATTTTAAAGCTTTATTATGAATGAATTGTTACACACACTCATACACTGCACATAACACTGCTGTTAGCAGGATGACGTAGCCATTTTTCTCAAATAAATTCTCATTGAATTAAAATGATTTTTTTTATGTCCATTATATTTTCAGGAACATCACAAATTCATCAAACTGTATGTATGGTGACATGGCCCTGAAGCATTTGTGATGATTTTTAATTTCCTTGCACGAGTCTGTCAGTCTGTTTATTTTGGAGTTAGTCTTTGATAGTTTATCGTTGGGCTTATTTCCTTTTTACTCATTGTGTTTATAATTTGTGTTTTGTTCTGTTCCTCTGTGTTTCTTTGTGACATCAGTTCAATTTTCCCAGGACGTTTCCTCATTGGGTTTCAGCTCATGCCCCGCCCACTTACACCTGCTCTCCATATCATTAAGCTCAGCTGTCTCCCATCGCACCATCAGTCCAGATCCATTTATTCCCTCCCTTCTGCGGTAGATCATTTGTGTGTGCCATGTTCGCTTCTCCTCTGTGTTCTCCTTGAGTTGTTTTGCGAGTCGTTGCTATATCAGCCTTTTGCTTTTGTTCAATAAAGTTTTAGTTTTTTTTATTTTAGCCCCTTGTGTCATTCTGCGTTCCTGGGCTTGTCCTCCACAAACCATGACCGAGTTGCAGGGCCTCTCTCCGGTGTTACTGTAAAACAGTCTCGGACTCTTAAAACAGTCAGAAAATCCTTGAGGGCCTCCAGAACACTTCGATTATCTTTCCATGATTTAGAAATTGTAAGACGTAAAACAAATTTGGGAGTGAACAAATTCCATGCTCAATAATCCAGGTATACAATCCAACATTTTTCAGCCAGTCAAATTTGGGAGTGAGACCAAACTCTGATTTGAAACAAAAGAAAAATGAGATCAAACTGAGACAAGACTGAAACAAGTTGTGACAAAATAGCAACAAAATATTTGCAACAATTTTGCACGTACGTCACAATTTATTTGCAGTCACATTCGTACACAAACAGGTTATAAATACCAATTAGGTGGAATTTTAAATCAATATTTTAATTATCTGTCTTATTATAGGGTTATTGTTGTGTGTGTGTGTGTGTGGGGGGGGGGGGGGGTTACTTAAAAGTCTTTGATATTGAACCCACAACCCATGAATCTGAGAGAAATAATACTGAGACAGATGTTAAGCCTCATGCAGACAAGTCACAGCTTATCTCACAACAACAGGGTGACATCATACACGTCTCTACAGTATAAGCATCTTAGCCAAATCAAACTAACACTTGGAGTCTTTCAACAATTTATAAGGACAAAATCTGAAGAAAGTTTGTTCTAAAACAGAACATGTGATTGTTGTTGTGGGGAATCAAATTGCCATCAGAAAGATGGCGTGTGATGAATCGAACCCTTCAGCGTTTTGGAGATGGACCTAAAAGCACTAGAGATGAACAGATTTTCAGCTGGTGACAAAAATCAGCTGATGTTCAGCCCGACTGGTGACGATGCTAATTTTCACTAGCACAAAGTATTTTGTGCAGGTCTTCAAAAGTAAAAAAAAAAATGAGTTAGCTTTTGTTAATATCTGTGAGGTGTTTGAAAATAAGAGCAAGCACAAGAAATGTAAGAGATGACTAAACTAACTGGATTACTGAAGTCTCGTTGCTGCTCATTCAGAAATTAAAAAGACTGAGACATCTTTGATCAGATGTCCTTTATGGACGTGACAGAATAAAGTCAAGCTTACAGAGCGAGAAAGTCTTGTGATGTTTTTTGCAATAAAATGCAATCGAACAAAATTGGAATCAGCAGCTCAGAAAATCTGAAAATTTACAAAAACCAGAACTTAAAACTAGACACAAAAAAACTGCAATCGATGCATCTTAAACAAACATTAACTACTAACCACCTGAGCTTTGACAACCATTTTGTACTGTTAGGCACACAAATATGGAGGATGGAAAGTGACACAATTAAATAAATAAATACATAATAATGAAATGTATCATTTAATTATTAAATAAACAATGAAATAATTAAATACACAATAAAATTATTTATTTCATGATGTATTTATTTATTTAATTTTGTCATATTCCAGCCAGTGGTCACCATGAAATCATGATAACTGTCAATCTCACTCATCAAACTCAGTGGGCGGGGCTAACGCTGATCATGTGAAATCCATTGCTTTGGTCTGAAGAGTTGGAGTTATAAGGGCATGGTGGAGTAGCGGGTGGACATTAAAAAAAGGCGCAGGTGTGGTGCGTGTCTCTACTAGGCAAACAAAACTGCAGGACGCTCAGACAGCACCGGTGAACAACATTTAACTGTCTATACTATAAGAACATAATCAAGATTAGAGCTTAATTGTGTTCTATTTGCAAAACAAAAAGGTAAGGTAGCTAGCATACCTAGCAACGTAGCTTCTCAATTGACGGCTAGAAAAGACAAAAAAACGTACCTCCATAGTCAAACAGGTGCCGTTCAGTGAAGAATTTGTAGCCTTTGTCCAGTTTTGAACGTGTTGTCAAAGAAAATTTATCAGCAAGTCGTGCTATATCTTCAAATCGCACTTGTGGCAGATGTACTAGTAACTGTGTAAACTCCATTTTCCGGAAGTAAGGATACGCAGCATCGGGTCAGAACGGAAGTTGTCTGACGTCATGTGAAAAGGGCCTATTCAAACATGGCAGCTCCCTTCATGCAGGGCCTTAATTTGCTCCCTTGTGAACTGGTTAGAGATATTTTAAGCCAAGCTAGGGATATAGAAGCTGGAGCTTCTCCCCCAGAGTTTGATCATGAAATAAAATCATGAAATAAAGAATTTAAAAGTTACATTTCATTATGTAATTGTATAATTTAATTGCACATTTAATGATTTAATGATGTATTGAATAATTAAATGGTACATTATTATTATGTATGTATGTATTATTTTATTTTTGTCACATTCCATACTCCATACACAAATACATGTACGCATTTAAACTACACAAACCCACAACAGGAGGGCTGTCTGAAGAACACTGAGAAAGTAGCAGCCATCGCTACCACAGAGGTCAGAGTGATCATCGCTCTTAAACATAATGTTTCTTATTGCTCAGTGCCTACAAACTAACAAACACAATGAAGCATGATCTATTCCTTCAGATAGATCAATTGCATTGGAGAAAAATGTTATCTGAGGTAGAGGAAATGAAGAGGCGTAAGGGTAATAGGACTGCAGGGGGAAACAAAGGCATATAACTCATAGTGCATGCTGGGTAAATGCATGCTTTTATCCTGGAGCACTACAAAAGAGGTAAAGCAGCAGTCCAGGAGGCTGACAGAGGTGAAGGGCCTCAATCCTGACATGAGTTTATGGTAATTCATGAACGGGGACAACTATCCACACTACATCATGAAAAATACATAATTTTCTATTTTCTTTTATAGAGATGCGTATGAGTAGTTATTGCTCTTACCGATAGCTAACCGAGACCTAAAGAAGTAAAAGCACAAAGAAGAGCTCATTTATATTACAGCAGCATGCAGTTTCCTCTTCCTCCTACTCCTTGTCTTGCATCTCACATCTAAACAGTTGTGCCTTCTGAAAGCACCAGGGGTTCAAAGGAAGCTCTTGCCGAGCGTAATTAGAGCTGGGACATGAACGTTGTACAGCTAACGCCGTGTATCAGTCATGTAGCTCCTCCACAAACAATCCCTGGTAAGCAGGAACAGCAAACGCCTCTCTACAACATGCAGTAGAACTGAACAGCCTGTAGAACTGCACATCTTGGCTACAAGTTAGAAAGTCAGTGCTTCTGCTGCCTCCTATAAACACAGCTTCACCTGCATCGTCTGGCTTTAGAAAGGCTGCAAACACCTGGCTAAAAGAGGAGTGCGCTTTATGGATTTCAACCTGCACCTGCTCTGATAAATTACACATTATCAACATGTCACACATGTCAAAATGGATCTGTGCTTTTAAAATATGCATCCCTGATTTGTAGAAATTTCCCCCAGTTTCAAAGACAGCACAGCTGTGTCATTGGCTGCTTTAATCTACCGTGCGAGCATCTGTGTGTGCTCTGCTTTATGCTACGTCACCTGTGTGTAAGTGAATATGTATTCATGTATACAGTACTATGATCTTAGTAATAATGCATAATGCAGTAATCATGCATCACACACACGCTGACACAAAGGACGACTTGAGATTCTGATGAGGGACTTTGATTTGCCTGAAGTTGTTCTGGTACTAGACTGATGCTAATCTACATGTAGTTTCCAAGTTTCACTAAATTTAGGGACAGATTGCTGCATTTGACTGACAAGAGAAATAAACACACCCTTCACTGACAAAAGAAGGCAAATCCAGAAGGTCTACATATGTTCAAATAAGTGTCCTGTCTCATCGAACCAAGGTTTAGGTCACAAAGTGGAATGTAGAGATATAGGCTGCTGTGGTGCTTTGGTTGCAAAATTTGTGATAATTGCATTTTGTCAAAATATGATGAATATCTTTTCTATAGGTCCCTTGAAGGAAATGTCTGAAACAAAATCTTAAATAATTTTTAAGCACTTTTCTGAGCAGTATGATGATTTTGAGCAAAAAAGCTATAATTTTTCCAACTTTCCCTGAATGCTAGCAAAGCTTATTTTCTTTCCTGCTCTGAAATCATATACTGTAATTTAAGATTTCCTCTTTCAAATGACATCAATAAATCCTCATATGGAAACAGTTCAGACTGAATTTCCAGGGGTATTCCCGAGTACCAAGACAAATTAAGCCATGTCCCTGGAACGGCTCCAGATATCAGGATGATCAAAATGTAGCGTCAATAGTCAGAAATCTAAAAATGTGCTTCATTTTGTTTGACAAAATATGACTTCATCCTTGATTCAATGTGATGGGTCACATAAATAAAATTAATGCAGATTTTATTATTGCCACTACACTTCATGTCTGTTCGTGTTTGCACTGACACAAAAGTTGATATGTAACCACTTCCTGTATTTTAATCAGATGTTAGAGCTGTCATTTCTAACCCGTAGCCCGGCCCCTCCCGACCTGAATTAGGGCCAATCCATAATATTGTGCTTAATGTGCGGGCCGGGTTGGTGTCGGGCTTTTGATTTTGTCAGCGGATGCATGCAGCTGATGATCCAATTACATGCCAACATGGCTTGCCATACTATCACCAGCTGCACGCGGCCATTCCACCACATGCTGATCGGCCTTGAAAGAGGTAAAAAGTTCAGTTAAACTTCAGATGGACTACTGCCATAGATCCATCAGCCCAAATGGACGTTCATTCAGCCACTGCGCTCAGTGTACGCGTGCAGCCGACGACCCAAACAGGTGAGATCACAAAATATCTAACATGTCAGAGCTGGGTCCAATGCAAGCAGAAGCAAGAGATGCATTTAATGCACTTTGATGGCCATGAAAGGACAAGCACCCCCTCAGCGGCGTGCGTCCATTGACCGTTAATAACTATATAAGCACTCAAAGCTTAATTAAGAATGTTGGGGGGGGTTCGGGTTCGGACCTGTAATTAGTGTTAATGCGTTGGGTCAGGTGGGGTTCAGAAATGATGGCTACAGGCTGGGGCCTGGTCGGGTCAGATTTTTTGGACCCCAATGCAACTCTACCAGATGTGTAGAGAAAAATCTTGGTTAAAAACTCCACCTCCATCTTCTAAGCTTAGCTTATCCATAGTTGGGTCATGGAGGCAACAGGTCCAAAACAAAACCCTGAAACCCTTCTTGAGCTTGTTCTGGGGGACCCTGAGGTGTTCCCAGGCCAGAGAAGATACACAATCCCTCCAGCGACTTCTGGGTCTTCCTCGAGGCCTCCTATAGGACTGAAAATGGGAAATAAATGCAGTCCATGTTTATAGAGCCACAAAAAAAAAAAGGCTGGGATAAATTAAATTGCCTTGGCTAAGATAAATCATTGTCCAGTGACTTTGCCTCGTCAGAAAGTAATCCATTCTGTATAATTAGTTTAACAACAAGACGCTCTCTGTCGTCTGAAACGCTGACTGTATGGATTTTACTCATTTGGTCCAGACAAATGGGATTCTGAGCACTTTCCGGTCAATGTGAGGGCAATATTATGTTCCTGTCCAGTCTTAGCAATGACTCCGTCTAACTAAAATCCCAAATCGGACCTTCACATTCAAGTCATTCTGACCTATTACTAAATTTCTGCCTCAAGCAGGAAATGAGCCATCATGACATGACTCACACATGTTGACTGTTTGTTTACCTCCGCTGTCCTGAACACCATCAGAGTTCAAGCTGAAGTTAGAGGGCAGTGCAGCCCTGCTCATTACTCTGTGAAAGACTGCAAAACAAGAAAAACTGGTATTTTTGTGTCATATCTCCTTTGTGTTGCATCGACAAACCTTATCTTAAATCTTTTAGCATTTTGGACATAGTCTAGCTCTTGGTTCAGATCTTCTGCGGTGGGGTTCTATAGAAAAGTTTACCGGTTGCAGACAGGTTTTCTATAACAAGAATTTGGAGAAACAGAGTTTAGTTTGAAAAAGATTGACAAGTGAAGGGCTAGTCTGCGCGAGGCCATGACTAAAGTGGACAGCTGTCAACTTAAATCAACTCTAATCCCAAACATTTCATAATGGTTCATGGCAACACAATATAATAAACCTTTACACCGCCATCAGTCGCTTCTTGTTAATCTGGTTATTTACAAGTGTGAATAGCTGCAGCTTCAGATTCAGGGGTGTCCAATCCTGGTCCTCGAGGGTCACAATCCTGCTTGCTTTGTTTCCCTGCTCCCACACACCTGATTCGATGGTTACCTCGTCAAGTTCTGCAAAAGCTGGTAATCACCCAATGATTCACATCAGGTGTTGGAGCAGAGAAGCTTCTAAAACATGCAGGATCTGAAGCACTTTTGGTGCAGCTTTGGGCTCTTAGATTAAAAATATAATCATATTCCTGCTGGAATAAACAGACGGTGGTCTGACTGAACCGCTGTTGCATACGTCATGATTACCTACCAGGTGGCAGAGAGAGTGTGGATCTGAAGACGCTGCTGCGATCAGTGCAACAGTGGCCTCATCATCAACCTCTTTGTTGCCTTTGAAGCCTCCCAGTGGCGGGGGGTGTACATGGGCATCAGTAATGAACCAAGCGGAACCATAAAGAACATCCCCAATCAATTCTGCTTTGATTCAATTCCACCTGACTGATCTCAAATCACAGAACAAAACAGCAAGAGCTCGATGACAACTGTTATGAAAGCGATGCTGACTGGAGATACAGAACGACTCCGAAGATCCCTTCAGGATACTTTAGTCTCGTTGCTTCCTCCACCCATCTTCCTTTCCTCTGTGATGGTGGAGTGGGATGAAAGCAGACGAGTGCATCTAGAGCATTCAACCACATTACTATTACTGATAAATGTCAGATATGTGAAGGAAAAAGGATTATCTACTAGTGAACAGTCTGCTCTTAAAGGTCCTCACAGCGGGAGGAGATTCGAAGGTACACGAACTAAACAGCTGTGAAGCCTAAAGAAAACCTCTTCTTAGGGAAGCGAACTAAAAGACTTCAGTCTCAATGTTCCAGTGTGTTACAAAGCTGCACAAATGGATTGTGGAGGTATGAAAAAGGGGGTCTTGTGGTCTGTTGACTTCAAAATTACCCCATTCCAGTGTGAAAGATGCATCTGGGGACAGAAAGCACTGAATTAAGTGTTGCTCCCATCATGCCTTGTGTCATCAGTACAAGCCTTAGGGCGGCTGCGTCATGACTGTGCTTCAGTATCAGAAGAGTGATGTACATTTGTTGAAATTGAGGTCATCTGACTTCTTGGACTAATTGGGTTTATATGGAGAAGGAGTGAGTCAAGGGTCCTGAAAGAACGGGACAGACCAGCACAGCGCACAGATCTTGAGCTCACTTGAGTTTCTAAACGTGGTAGTAAAGATTGGACTTAGTGGTCTGGCTTTCATCTCATCAATAGATAATCCTGGCAAAAAATGATCTCAGCTCTAAGCAAATATAAACTTTATGACACCGTGTTGTACAAGCCTACACTTCGTGGAGGTTTGTGCCGTAATCAAAGCTAAAGATGGTCCAACTTTGTTTTTATGCACGTTTGTGGCATAAAAATGGCCATTAATTAATTTTTCCAGTTCTAAACAGTGGGTCACCAGAACAAAATAGAAGAAGAAATAAATATCACCTGCGCTTTTGCATAGCAAAGTCTTATCTGTCTGAGCTCAGCGTATGTATTGGAGATGACACTCAGCTACTACCACACCAAAATTTAGCACAGTATGTGTAGAAATAAAAGTGTTTTAGTAATTATTGTGATTGCCAAGGTCAATTAGATGTGGAATCAGAATCAGAATAAGCTTTATTATCATTGTACCGTGATACAACGAGAATATGTCTGTACAGTCGTCCGAAAAATGGGCGGAGTACATGTAGCTGCTGCTATAAAGCACGGCCTTCTTATCCTTTCCAAAATACATTTTTTAGATGGAAAAAGGGACAAAGCCATGAGGAGAGAATAGTAGCATCACAAAAAAGATCTCTTCACACCTTGTCCTAACAGGACACGATTTAAGACATAAAAAAAAACTCTGCCAGCAAGCACATTTTATTTGACGACAAGGCGGCCCATGAAGCACTAACAGATAGCCCATTGTCCTGATAAGATGATGGTCAGCCAGCACAGTTCTGATAAGCCGCCACAGAAGATGGGGGGTGCGCGATAGATGAAGCTTTTCCTTTTCCTTAGTTTACTCATTTCCCAGGAGAAATTTGATGAGTCGGTCTGTTTCGAGGCCAACCGAGGAGTCAGATTCAGATAATCCACAATTGCTGATTTATTCAGGCAGACTATTTTTTTCTTGTCAGCCTTGAGTCTGTACTGGTGCTTCCAAGGTCTGAAATGGCCAGATTAGGGTGCATTCTACTGGCCTGTGCTTACGAGCCTCTTCAAGGTCGTTTTCATGCTGACGAGTCCCAAAGCCACAAGTGGCCAGCGATTCAAATCACTTCCAACTTTTGGTTTAGCTCGTAAATCAGCTGATTTTGAGTCCTCAGAGCACGAACCAAACCTTCACATAGGCAGCAGCCTGACAAGGGCCAAATTAGCTGCGTCCGTCTTTTTTGTATGTTGATAAACCAGGAACCAGACTATTCCAAAAACAGGAAACCAAGCTGAATCAAGCTGGCTCTGAAAGAGAATCAGTTGTAGATGGAAAATCAATTATTATTTTCTGATTGTTTTATCAAAATCTGTGCCCTGGTTCATAGGACATTTTGCTGACACACGATGCAGTTACATGTTTGAGTGTATTTTTAGTGTAATGCTACAAAAAGATTGATTTTTTAGTTCAAGTTGAACTGAAATCATAGTATTGGGACCGATCTGTTGAAAATACACAAACACAAATAGTTAAATTGTTGCTGTAAGTTGCTCATTTAAATTGACAAACGCCTAACAGTTTACAATCAACCCTTTGAACAAACGAAAGACGACTCTTGGTGCTTCCCCCATGAAAAAGAGAGAAATTCTGTTTTGCACTTGAAGTGCTTCTGCTCTGTCAACACGCTTTGTGAAATTCCTGGGCACTTTTTCAAACCACAGGATTGAAAATGTGCAGAAAAGATTGCCAGTGAGTAATTACAGAGGGAGATCTTAAAGACAGAGTGTGACTGCCTGTGGCATCTCGCTGTGGAGAAGGACCGTTGCTCCTGTTTTAGTTGATGGGTTTGTGATAACCAGCCATGCAACACTTCAGTTTAAAGATCAACCCTGTTAAACTGACAACAAAATGTCAGGATTAGACTAGAAGATTGACTTAAATAAAAGATAATAGATTAAGTCTAAATTAAGTTGAGCATTAAAGATATAGCTTTAGTAATCACTACTTCTCATGCACTGTCACAAAGCATCTGCTTTGTTCTGATTTTTACAGCCAAATGGTCAAACGAGGACATGTCACAAGACAGATGTTTGCTCGAGTCTCTGCTGGTTGCAACCTCAGGGTGAAGACAGGGGGTCAGAAGAAGTCCATGTCCAGCAAATGTACTACAAGTAATCTCTTGAAAAACAAAATGCATGCACACTTTTTGTCACATTAGACATATTTAAACATGTTGGGTGTTGTTGATGAGTCATGTGGTGACACTTCACGTAAAGCCTTTTTGTTTTTTTTAATATGAGGTTCAAAAGGTCTTTTGTACATCAGCGGATAAATGATGAAACAAAGCAACTAAAGTAATCTCAAAGTACTTTACTTAACAGGTCCAACACAAGTCCTGCTGCGTACTGTCCAGTTCAATTTAATTCATTTGAGTCCAGTTCAACTACAAATCAGTTTAAGTCTGTACTTCACATCTGGAACTAGGGTAATCAGAACTGAACATGGTGAAAATGATAATAAAAGCAGAACGCAATGATTTGAAAGCATCATAAACCTGACTTTTATTTACAAGGAACATATTAAACATGAAATGTTTTTTAAAAAATGAACAAATTTTAGTAAGAATTAAGGTAATTTCAAATTTTATGACAGCAACACATATTAACGTGGAGAGGGACAACATATACGTACAAGTTAAAGCTCTATCATACAAAAAAGAAGCTGATAATACAGAAACGCCGCCACCTTCTCTGGACCAAAGCTCGTTTAAAATGCACTGAGGAAAAGTAGAAAACTGTTCTGATGAATTGAATTTTGAAATAATTGTTGGAAACCACAAACCCTACACTTTCCATCTTAAAGAGAAGAGGAACTATCCAGTCTTAAAGAGCACCATCCAAAAGCTTGCCTCTGCAACGGTATGGGGGTGCATTAGTGTCTCATATGCAGCCTTCATGTATAAAAAGGCATCATTAATGCAGAGAAATATAGCCAGGTTTTAGAAAAAACATATCTCCCATCCAGATGTCTTTCTGATTTCAGCAAGATGATGATAAACCACAGACTGGATCCATTAAATGGACAGTACTTATATATCATATACCTGTACTTTTCTATCTGATTAAAGTGATTTACAACACAATCTGTCCTCATTTACCCATTCATACAGCACTCTACTAGATCCATATAAAGACTAATCAGTGCTTTATCACATTCATGCACCGATGGGACACACATCGGAGACAATGAGGGGTTCAGTGTCTTGCCCCGGGACACTTCGGCATGTGACTGCTGGTGGATTC
Organism: Nematolebias whitei; assembly: GCF_014905685.2. Taxonomy (NCBI): domain Eukaryota; kingdom Metazoa; phylum Chordata; class Actinopteri; order Cyprinodontiformes; family Rivulidae; genus Nematolebias; species Nematolebias whitei. The sequence continues at coordinate 25,434,820 of NC_056509.1, forward strand.
GAACCCCCAACCCTCGCATTGGAGGACAACTGCTCTAATCACTCATCCACAGCTGCCTCTATAAGGAAAGAGAAGGTGATCTGTGATCGGAAGGCCACCGGTTTGAATCCACTTGATCGTAACATCAAAATGTGGGTGAGAAAGGTGAAACATCCACATGCCTCCACCCTCATTTGCTCTACTCTGAGCCTTTGAGCAAGACCCTCAACCCCCCCATCTGCTCCCCCCGGGCACCCTAGTAGCAGCTCGGTGGTGCAACGTGCTGTGACAACCCCTGAAGAGGGGAGCAGCCAAAAGAAAATGAAACCAAATAGTCTGATGGGTTGACTGACCAAAAAACTAAGAACACCCACCAGCCCCCCCACCCCCACCCCACCACCACCCTACCTAAAAAACTGCTTTGTACTGTTTTGTAAACAAAAACACAATTTATACTTTTATGGACTTATTTGGAATCCTTCCATTTTGCATCCAGGAAGTAATGTTTTGCTTCATTTTGTTACTGATGACAACGTTACTTCCTCCTCTGTTACACAGTGTGTGTGTGTGTGTGGGGGGGGGGGGTGCACGCACTCAGCCGAACATGACATGAAATGAAGATAATGTAAGTGAAGCTGACAACAACAATAAACACAAACAAGCGTTGCCAAACGATAAAGATAATTAAGGAGGAAAGACGCTGCACGCTGTCAGGCGCCATAATAAAACCAGCGCACCTCCTTTCATTGCCGTGGGTTCTCTGCGGTTCTCCGTAAAGTTTTAAATTCACCCGCTCCAGGCTGCGACGAGTTTAGTTCAGCTCCACCAACAAGAAGGAAAGTAAACACTTCATCATCACTTTGCTTCCCAGGAGTCCAAACAAGAACAACAAATCTAAACAAACCGGAGCTTCTTCTTCTTTTCCATTTGCTTCAATAAATCTTTCATGTTGCCAGAGTCAATTATCTGCCAAATAATGACAAAAGAGCTGAAATACAGCACACACACACACACACACACACACACACTTCTACAAAAATAGCAGAGCTGCCGCTGCCTCGAGGGTGACTGACAGAGCTGTGAGGGCCGGCGGTCCTCGCAGCAGAACGGGCAGATGCAGCAGTCTCCCGCCTCGGGTCATCCCTGGGTATTCAAGCTTAGCTCCTCATCAGTGCTCCGTGATGCTCTGACCCTCATGACCGGCACACATGAACAACGCTTCCAGCACTGTTGAGCTGCTTCCACTTTTAGAAGAACAGACAAATATGGAGGGAAGTCCTACACAAGTCAGGCTGAGATGACAGAAAAGGGTGATAATGGTGGGTCCAGTTTGTTTCTCCTGACTTTACCAGCACAGGCTGGGCGGTTCTATTGGTTACACTAAGTGACTTTTTGGCTACAGTGATTAAAATATCTGGTTTAGCTGTTTTCAACCTGCGCTGAGTGTGTGTTGTGAAACATGAGCAGCAGGAAAACACCTCCAATCAGAGCTGAGTGAAACCCAAGAATGAATTGCAGACGTCACATGAACTTCAATGCAGCTTAAAAGCAGCGCTAGGAAAATGAAAATGTAAAAATCTAACTTTAAACATTACATCCCGCCTTCTTCTGTTCTGCCACTGGATCACAGTTTACGGGAGCTGCCATGTTGTAATTTTGGAACCAGTCCTGCCTCCTCACCCTGCACACAGCCATGGTGTCACATGACGAAGCTTGAAATAACTCATGAATTGAACACACTGCAGCAATGTAAGAACCGTGTGAACCAACAAGCGGTAACACTTCAAAAATATCTGAGGGGTATTTTATAGTTATTTTAACCAATGTCCTGTTCGTTTACGTGGAGGAGGCGGGACTTAAAACTTTAAAACCCATGCCGAAGGCTTCAACTTCCACGTTCTTGTGAGATGTTTAGATTTGTCTTCTGGTGATAGTTCATGTATGAATAAATCCTGTACAACCTCTTTCAACACTATTCCTGTTCCTGTCGAGGTGCGCTTCCTCTGTGGAAACATCTGCTGTTTAGGAAAAAAATGTCATAATGAATCTCAAGTGCCACAGTATGAACGGTCACTCAGCTATGTTGACATCACTACTTGCTCAGGTCATGGCATCCTTTTTCTTTACCCACTTCGCTCCGGGTCACCAGGAGCTGGTGCTTATCTCCTGCAGTCACTGTATGTGAGGCAGGGGACACCCTGGACTGGTTACAGGTCCTTCACAGGGCGTTTAGTAAATGATAAAAGCCAAGTCTTTCTGATGAAGAACATGTTACGATGCCTTTAATTACAAATACCTTTAGAGATAGTGCAATGGTTATCAGAGTAGAGGTTAAAGAGGAGAAGGAAGCAACGATGGCTACCCTGCACCCCCACCCCAAAACATTATGATGTGGGGGAAAATGTCTAAAACTGTGGGTTCAAACTATGGAAGCATGAACTAAAGCTAAGCTGACTAGTTCTTCTGTGTTCCATGAAGCTGAAGATCCACTTTCCTCATAGAAATCTCCCAACTCCTGTTTTCCATCATTGAGCTCTAAAACACACCTTTAGATTGAGCCCAAAGCATTGTGGGAAAATTTATAGCTCGCTGCACCCCTTGCTTAGACTTGAAAATGTTCAGTATGCTGATAAGACGACACTATAACAAAAAAAAATTTTTCTTTATGTTTGTAGTAAGTTCAGCACTTTTCTACATGCAGTGTTTGGTAATGTTACCACTGACTTATCCACAACTCAACAAGTCCATCAGTTGTTTTTAAATAGAGTGCATTAATTCACAGATTATTCATAAAGCACTCAGAATTGGTCTTCTGCTAGTTCTCTGTCGGCCTTTCTTCATGTCCAAACAGAACCCGTTTAGTTACGGATGTTTAAGGTCATGGAAGAAACACAAAAGAATGTTGCCTTAAACCAAGTGTGTGTGTGTGTGTG
>NC_056509.1:25437831-25453958 GCF_014905685.2 Nematolebias whitei
GGGGGATACAGCAAAATGCACCAAGCTGGGATTAAAGTGCTGACACCTGAAGTTGGCTTTGGAACCAGAATGAACCAAAGTGACAAACTGAGGTAAAGAAAGAAAACCTCCTTTCAATAACCTCTTTTTGTTATTCACTTCCCTCATTCTTCTTCTTACTCACATTCAAACACTTTATATATTCCTGTATTTACCTGTTTGTTTATTTGTTTGTTTTTATTTCTGTCTTCCACAACTCCTGGACTGCAGATCTCCCCCCTCCCTTGTAATAATGACCAATTGTCCCACTTTAATCCCCCTTCTTTTTGTCAGCCCTCATTTTCTTCCAACTCATTCAACTTCCTCTTTCTCATTTCTTCTCATTTATTTTCTTCTAGGAATAAAAAGTCCCCTTTCGAAAATTGGGTTGCCACTTCAAAATCCAAGATGGCCACCACCATATATAAATATATATGTAAACCGACCGCCCTTGTTATTTGAGGAAACTATGCTTTCTAGAACTTTCAACGCAATCGTCAAAATCTTTTCAACAAAGCGACAGGGTCCTGAGGAGCCCTCACGTCCCGCTGAGACTCACGCTGCAGGATACGTCATGGATGTGGGAGCTGATGTGTCTTTCCGTTTTGTCTCAGGAGGACGCCGAAGACAGATATAATTGGATTTATGAAAACAGGTTTCCTGCTTTTTGGAATTGACTGGTTCCTGGTTTATCAACAAAGAAGACGGCTGCAGTTAATTCGGCCCTCGTCAGGCTGCCTGCCTTGAAGGTTTGGTTCGTGCTACGAGGACTCAAAATCAGCTGGTTTAAGAGCTAAACCGTAAGATGGACGCGATTTGTGAGAATCGCAGGCCACATGCGGCTTCTAGGACTCGCCAGCATGTTGGCGATGACCATGAAGGAGGCTCACAGCTCGGATCAGTGGAATGCCCACAAATCTGGTCATTTTGGATCGAAAGTACCAGCAGGACTCAAGACTGACAAGAAAAAACAGTCTGCCTGAAGAAATCAACAATGGCTTAGCTGAATCTGACTCTCCTGTTTGGCCTCGAAAACAGGCCGACATCAAATTTCTCCTGGGACATGGGTAAACTAAGGACCCCCCCCCCCCCAAAAAAAAATCTCACCGTCTTGTTGTCAAATCATATGTAACGTGTTTCTAAATGTGCTTGCTGGTAGAGTTTTTTGACGTCTTAAATCGTATCCTGATAGGATTAGGTGTGAAGAGATCTTTTTTGTAATACCACTATCCATCCTCGTGGCATTTTCCCCTTTTCTATCTAAAAAATATTCTGATAAAGGATAAGAGGCCGCGCTCTTGTAGCAGCAGCAACGTGCACTCCGCCCATCTTTCAGAAGACTGTGCGAACATAATCTCCTGTCTCTCTGTGCAATAATAATAATAAAGCAGAATCTGATTCTGATTATTTTGCTTAAAAGTATAGTTTCCTTGGCTGCAGATTAATCTGCGATGGTCAAGGCCACCTTTGGCCACCCCCTGGCTCCTTCATTGCACCTGGTGGTGGATAAAATCACTCACTCGCCACGATCCATAACTCTGTGCCGCCTCGGACATGAAAAAAAAACACCTCTGTTCTTCTACAAACTGTAACTCCTACCCACTTGATATCTTACACCAAAAGCATTAAGGTTTACTTGTATTCTCTGTTCAATTCCAGTCCAGAAAACTTTCATTTTAAAAACTACAATATTCAAATCCCAGAGTGACGGGTGGACATCGGCGTATTGCTTGTTAAAACCTTTTCTGCTCGAGTTCGGACTCTTGATGAACAAAATGGCACCTAGGGGTGTCAAACTCAGTTTCAAATGAGGGACAAAATTAAAAACCTGGTCTAAGCCTCCGGCCAATTTCTGTCGATGCTCATCCCCTTTTCTTGGTTGCACTTTCACCAACAATTTGACGTTCTCTGTTGCACTTTCCACATCAAAATCAAAGATGACTGAAAAATCCAACCTTTATTCTGGCTTAAAGGTCATGAGAAGTCTGCACTGTAGCCTCCCATCAATATATTTAACAATTAAAATATCTTGAGGGCCCAGATTATATGTAAACAAAGGCAAGATTTGGCCCGTGGGCCTTGAGTTTGACACATTCAGGGTTTGATCCTTGCATCAATGCTGACGAGAAGCATGCGAGGTTAGCCATGAAGGGTGAGGAGAAAAGCAGAAAGGACGTGCCGTGCTTCAGCGTGCACAGCAAAGCAGCGTTAGCTCATCTTCTTCTGGCTACATTATTCAACCCCTCTGACTCTTATGTAATTGTGACTTGTTGCCGAGCCTCCTCGTAGACAGCAGCAGCAGTCTAGTGCAAACTCTCGGAGGACTAAGCTAGTTTGTCATGTGTTCATTATCGCTGCGCCCTTTGAAGTGCTCACCCCGTATCCAGAAACGTTCAACAGGAGAGGACCCTCGAGTGGCTCCGTGTGTGTGGGTGTGTGTCAGAGAGACAAAAACAGAACGAGGAAGAGAAGCAGAGGAAGAGGGCCATCAGTTTGTGATAGCAACAAAGACGATTATTTTATTGTTGTTGTTAATTTTCCTGCAAGGTGAAGCCGCGTGGCGTCCCTCAGGTTTGATCGTTATGTGAAGCTCTGTGCTGCCTCTGAACGCATCACTGAGTGGTTAACCAGGGAAGGCGACACGGCCTAAAACGATGACTTGGCTCAAAAACGACTTGGGGTTTCACAACACGCCCCATGAAGACGCAGAAGGCACCGTTAAACGTCTCCTTGAAGAGTCAGCTGGGCCGGGGGAGCAGAGCAGAGACCTGATGTAAACAGGAAGAACACCAAACTCACATGAGTTTAGTCAAGTTTATGACTAATTCAGACACATGAGTGGCAGAGAGCTGGTGATACTGGGGGGCGATAAAAGATGCAAATGTTACCACCTAGATGCTTTCATGAAAATAAGATGTTGGCTGTTTGCTGCATCATCATAAGCCCCTAAAGGCTTCAATTTCTAATGTTGATGGGAAAGAATTTTTTTTGGGGGGGGATACAGCTCAGCAGTGGTTAAATAGCAACAAAGAGCATGCAGTAACCCCCTTCTCTTTAAAAACATGTACATTTACCGCAATTATTGATCTTTGCTTGTTTCTAGGGCTGATATTTACAGACGTGATGTCAACAGTGTTCATTAATTTGCAGAAACAAAGTACTAGATGTGTTCTGGAGGACTGGATCTGCTGCTCTAAGTGACTAAACGCTGAATTGTTGCAAAAAATCTTCAAATGCAACCCCTAATGCAAATATCCAGCCTGGGATCAGTTCTTTTAAACATAAGAAAATAAAAATACAGATTGTGCTTACATCACGCAGCCGATAATACTCCTATGTTTTCATCAATACATACTCAGTTATCTGAGACACAGCAGAACAGCAAAGTCTGCACATTAGGGTTAAAACGTGAGAAAAATCTGACATTTTTACCTGAACAGAAGAGTTGCTCTTCATTTATTTCACTGATCAGTCACTCGGTGAACTGCTCCTGCTGATTATAAGCTGGTAATTATTTATATTTGCCTTAACGGCTGCCTCTATTTTCCATGTTATTAGAGATACACGTGTATTTCATCACCTCTCTAAGTGTTGGGGTATTTAGGAGCTTATGGGGGGGCTCAGAGTCACCACTTTTAATTTCCATCCTTTCCAGCCTGAATTTAAATACAGTCCAGGATGGCAGTCTATAAAATAAAAAGAAACATAGCCAGTGCCAATAAATGCTGCTCTGTCATTATCAGTCCTGCAGCATAAACGCTGGGATGTTCAGGGGATGCTAAAGAAATAGCAACAAGAGCAGCGCGCGCACTGAGCCCTTTAAATGTGCATCACTTTGTTGTTTTTCAACCCTTCGACCTTCCAGCAGCAGCAGGGATGAATTTCATTCGGACTGTGCACGAGCATCGGGTCCTGGATGCGGTGTCCAGCCGTTTCAACACCAAGGACAGCGGCCGGCAGCCATGACAACACATGTCCTGCGAAATGACACATTTATTTGTGCACGGACGCGTCGTCAGCGGCCGACGTGCACCAGAATGACACTGCTGTTTTACTGCGAGGAACCGAACCGGCGCACGGAACATCTCTCCCCACCACATAAGCGTTTACCAAAGCGGCTTTTCGCTCCCCCCCTGCAAGAAGCAGCAGCCACATTCTCACCATCGTTCATGTATTTGTGCACAAAAATCACGTCTTTACCTGCTCGATGACGTCACGAGCTCACATGTCCCGTTGCGTTTCCTTTTTCTTCCCTGGTCTTGTAAATATAAAAGATATGTTTGCTTGATTTTGTTTTTTCCCAGAGATGAGCACCGTTATGTGTCTGCCAGCGCCATGTTATTATCTCGGAGTGGAGGAGTGCGCGCGCCTGTGCGCTACATCCGGGCGGCTGCGAGCAGCGAATGAGCGCGTGGAGAGGCTGGGGACACGCACAGCACCTGGTGGGACCGTGGACCTGGACCAGACCCACTCGTGACCACGAAGCACGTCACACATCTCTGCTGATTGATGGTGCAGGGTGGGGGGTATGAAGGCACCCCAGAAATTTATTTAATTTTTATTTTTTTAATTATTATATTATTATTTTTATTATTAATGTTTTTATATTGTTTTTCACTTTTTATATATTTTTTTTTAATATACTCAAAATTGCGTTTTCCAGCCATTTGAAGTGTTATTTTGTTGAATTCTTAGAATTAAACAACAAAAAAATGAGTGTTTTTTTTTTATTTTTATTGAAAGATGAATATGTCTTTAAGCTGAACTTTAGATCAAACTTGACAATTGCATTCACATTATTTTTTAGTTTTTGTTTGTTGTGTGTACACTCTGAGCTCCATGGGTTTGTTCTGCATCATTAACTCTAAAATCAAAGCAGGCAGAAATCTACCAGGTAACAAATACAAATCCAATAATTCTCACTCGACTCGGGTCATCTGGACAGTTTCTTTTTTATAGAGACATTTCACCCTCTATCCAGAGGGCTTCATCAGTCAGAGGAGTTCCAGTAAACTGTTTCCCCACCAAGCAGTAAACTCCTTAAGTGGACGAAACCAGTTTGCTGGAGCTAAGAAGGTTTCTGGGGACTGTCCTGTCCCTCGTCGACTCCTCCCAGGCAGGCAGCCACAGTCAAAGTGGTTCAAGGCAACAAAGTTCATGCTCAATCATCCAGGTACCAAATCCAATAATTCTCAGTCGGGTCATCTGGACAGTTTCTTTTTTATAGAAACGTTTCGCACTGTATCCAGAGGGCTTAATCAGAAACGTCTCTATAAAAAAGAAACTGTCCAGATGACCCCACTGAGAATTATTGGATTTGGTACCTGGATGATTGAGCATGAACTTCGTTGCCTTGAATAAATACTAATAGAAAATACAAGCTTCAAACACATGATCTGTCTGAGTCCACCATGATACTAAATATTAGATTATTTATGTTTGCTGTAAACCTTTAGACATTTAAATCACCTCCTGAACTTTAGGTAAATGTCCCATTCTTCTTGGCAACGATTGAGCTAATAGAAAATGGCTAAAAGTAAAGAGTTTCTAAAACATTAGCCTAACAGTGGCTTAAATCGACAAACGACAAAGATTTTGGATAAATATAATCCACAGAGCCTGAACTTTAAACCTTAATCAATTGGTACAAATATATATGTAAATAGCCTGCTAAAAAAATAGCTAAATGGAGAAAACCCTATATTATCAGAAGCTAAAGTTGTTAAAGCAACACCTTAAAAACAACTATTCAAATTTATAGTGGGTCTATTTGACACAACTTGAACATAAGTTTAAATAGTTATTAACTATTTTTTAAATGGTTGATGTTTGGTTTTATAAATAGTCTAATTCAGGGGTGTCAAACTCACTTACAAAAGGGGGCCACAATGAAAACCTTTTTCAAACTAAGTGCCAATTTCAGAAACTACTTTAACTCAAATCAGATACCCAGTATATTTTCTTGATCACAGTTTCCTCATCAAGAGTTTATTGGTCTCATTTGATGTTCTCTGTTGTGCTTTCGCCATCGTAATCAAAGATTACTGAAAAAATTCAAGAGATAAAAGTATTTGACGCTTCACATATCATCTTGAGGGCCTGATAAGATGTCAACGAGGACCACATTTAGCCCCCGGGCCTTGAGTTTGACACAGCTAATTGGATAAACCATTAGCTGTACTGAATTCTTGCTTAGCAGTGCAACACGTGGTAAAATGACTGGAAAAACAGCCTAAACATCATAATAAATAATAAAAAAATAGAAAGTGTTAGAATTGGATAAATGGTTTTAATGTATATTTTAATAAACTGACTAATTTAGTGAATGAACACTTGGCTAAACGTACAGAATCTTAGAAACAAGATGTGGACGACTAATCGAGACTTTGTTTAAAACCACCTAATCGTAATAAGAAAAATAGTTCGCTTGAGCGTTAGATAAATGGTATTAATAGAATTATTTGAAAAACAGCAGCCTAGATTTTCAAACATGATTAGCTTGGACAGTGCAGATTTAATGGCACAGAGCTTATCAGTTGTAAAGTGTAAAAAATAAAGTTACACCTTAAATCATGGTTAAAATGATTTAAATTTTAGATATGCTGAGGAGCGCTCGATCGTTTTTTACAAATAACGGACAGCTTCTGAGCATTAGGTTCACAATTTAATCTTTCTGGAAAGACAGTTACAATATTTTATTTATTTATTTATTTGTTTTACGGGAAAAAAAAAGGTTGAAATAATCTAAAGGTAATTAAAGTTACCCGATTTATATTACCGTAACTGTGGAGTTTGATCATTTTTTGCAGACATTCCTCACTGAAATAATAAATTATTTAAAGTGGGATTACTTTAGAGTACTTTACTTCATTAGGCTGCTCAGGAAACTGGGTCTGAACCAGTGCCCTCTCACACAGGCTTATGGAGGACTGTTCTAACCACAGCATCACCGTCGGGTATGGGAACGCCACACAAGCAGAAAGAAAGACACTGCAAAGAGTCACGGAGACGGTGGAGAGGACCACAGGGACAAGACTTCCGTCCGTGGACTCGACGTATGAAGAGCGCCGTCGAAGAAGAGCAGCAGGAATCATGAAGGACTCACTCCGTCCAGCTCACTCTCTTATCAGACACAAAATATGTTCATACAACCCGAGACACAGTAGAGATGACATCATCATCAGCCACAGTACAAGTTTATTAATAGTTGTTTCTCTGCCACAGCCAGACTTAAGGCGAAACAAAACTACTGCTCAGGTGCAATAATAACTCTACACTGCCCAACGTCACTGGTCATGTGACATGGTTTACTTCCTGTACAACATATCAACCACTTTGTTCTTATTTTTATTTATTTAGTGTTGTTTCAGTGTTCTGACTATGTGAGAGCTCTGCACAAGAATTACAGGATTATTGGTCTGTGCACAAACGGCAAATATAGAAAGTTGTACCTTAATTGTACGTTAGTTTGGAACTTTAGAGTATCTGGTGCATTTGGTGAAATCGTTTAAGTATTCATTGATTACTTTCTGCAAGGTGCATTAAATTTGTTCAGTGGTTTATGAGTTATTTTGCTGACAGAAAGGCAGACAGACACCTTATCGTCCACCTTTGCCTGTCAGAAGTGGTTATAAAAACATGGCTGTATAAAGTTGACATTCTAAGGAGCTGATGAAGGATTTCAGGACGTGTGTTTCATAAAGACAGCTGAACGAGCTGCAGCCCCGAGGACACGGAGTGACGGGGCCTGCCAGCCGTCTCAGAGTCAGCGCCCTCATTGATCTCCCAGCTCACTTCCTGACATGTTGTTAGTCGCTCGGCCTCCTCGGCGGACTACAGTGAGTGGAGGAGAGCACAAGTCAATTTGTGGCACCGTGACAGCAAAGTCCTTGTGTCTGATCTGTACTTTCTGACAGAGACGATGACAAACGATAAATAATGTATTGGAACGTCAGTGTTTGTCATCTTTGAACTCTACTTCAGTATATTTGTTTTATTTTTAGCTTTGAGCTTGCCAGTCCTAGCTTTTACATATCAGACTAATAATTTTAGCTTTTGGCTACTGCTTTGCAGGCTTTCAATTTTAGCCACTGTTCTTATAAAATAGCTACTATTTGTCTGGTCTTAACATTAAACTACCATTCTGTTAATTTCAGCTTTTAAATGCTATTTAGCTGGTTTGAGCTTTTAGCTATTGTTTTGCGTATTTTGGCTTTTAGCTCCTGTCACACTCATTTGGCTATCATTTTTTTGTTTTTTGTTTTTATCTGCTGTTTTGGTAGCTTTGTTGTTGTTTGTTTGTTTGTTTGTTTTCTGGGTTTTGCTGTAAGCATCAATTTTCTAGTTTTAACTTTTACTCTTTGTCTTGCTACTCCTCCTTTAGCTACTGTTTAGCTATTTTTAGTTCTCATCACTGTTTTGCTAGATTTAGTTTTTAGCTACAGTTTTGCAGTTTTGAGCTTTTAGCTACTGTTTTGCTAGTTTTAGCTTTGAGATATTTAGTTGCCGGTTTTTACCTTTAGCTACTATTTTGCTGGTTTTAGCCTTTAGCTAAAACTAGTCTGTTTTGCTAGTTTTAGGTTTCAGATATTTAGTTGCTGGTTTTTACCTTTAGCTACTATTTTGCTGGTTTTAGCCTTTAGCTAAAACTAGTCTGTTTTGCTAGTTTTAGCTTTCAGATATTTAGTTGCTGGTTTTTACCTTTAGCTACTATTTTGCTGGTTTTAACCTTTAGCTAAAACTAGTCTGTTTTGCTAGTTTTAGCTTTTAGCTAGTTTTGCTACTTTTGTCTTTCAGCTACAATATTGCTTGTTTCAACTTTTAGTTAATTTTGTTTGCTAGTTTTACCTTCCAGCTATTGTTTTGTTGGTTTTAAATTATATAGTGGTACTTGAGTCTGTGAACTCTTTAGAATGTTCTATATACATATGAGCTAAAACATCATCAGATTTTCACACAAGTCCTAAAAGTAGATCAAGAGAACCACAATGACAGTCACAAACATGTAATACTGGATCGTTTCCCTCAATAAATAAATGACCAAGTATAATATTTTTGTTTCATTTGGTTAACTGGTTCTCTTTATCTACTTTTAGGACTTGTGTAAAACTCTGATGATGTTTTAGCTCATATTTATGCAGAAACAGGAAATTCTAAAGGCTTCACAAACTTTCAAGCACCACTGTAACTACTGTTTTGCTACTTTTTACTTTCACCTTTTGCTTCGCTAGCTTTAGCCTTGTTCAGCTGTTCTGTTTGTAACAGCTCAGTTTTAGCTTCTTCAACATTCAGCGTTCAGGCTGCGTTTCTACAGAAGCTGTAGCGTCTCCAGTCCAATCTGGGCTGAGGTCGACACAGACGATTTCCTGCTCTCACTACACATACATGTCATCTGTGTCAGACTGACACATGCTATGGAGGCATGTGCTCTGAAAACTGACACAATCAGCCTAATTTTAGCTTTCTCCTTGTGACGGCGCTGCCCTCGCCTGCTCCATCACTCATGCTGCCTCCTTGTGCTCCTGTCCAGGGAAACGGGAGCCTCTGTGAGCAGTGGGAGCACCCCATCAGCTCTGAACCACACCAGGCCTCATTTAGTGGGGATGGAGTGTAGGGACTATATACTGTGAATTATACATTTGACATGAGTAGCACTCATTTCCCTGAAACTCATTAGAGAGCATATAATATTTGTCTTTCTTCTCACCTCTCAAGAGGTTTTTAAAAAATGTCACATCGTCTCACAACTGACGGCAGTAAAGTTTTTGGTTTAGAGAAGGTGAGAGGTCAACAGAGAAGGAGCTGGGTTGAAAACACTGGTGGAATGATTCAGAGAGCTGTACTCACTCCAAAAACATGTCAGCCATTGATGAGCAGAGATGATGTGCCTTTCTTCAAGGAAAGCTGGACCTAAAATAAATCAACACATTTAGCTCATTCCTGCTAGGACTTGATATTTGTGTAACTTTTACGTTTTGAAATATTTAGCTTATTCAGCCAGGTTTTCTCATTTGAAATGAACGTCGCATCCTTCGAACCCTTTGTGCTGTTTACAACCTTCGGCTGCTCATCTCAGCTTTTGTTCTGGTTCAGCTTTTTTCTAATTCCAACTTCCTTCAGCTCCTTTTAGCTTAGTTCTTCTAGCATACCATTTAGCGTTTATTAGTGCATATCTTAGATCCTTATCTACTGTTTCTTTTTATACTTCATATTTTGCTATTTTTGGGTGTAACTGGGACCCTGCGTACATAATTTCGTTCAACCACCACATGGGATGGGAATGACAATAAAGTTTACTTGAACTTGAACTCCTTTAAGCTTCTGATCATTTCAGCTCTTTTGTGATTATTTCAGCTTCTTTCTGCTAATTTTAGTGGTTTTTATCATTAAGCTACTTTTTAGTTATATAATTTTAGCTTTTTGTGTTTTTCTGCTATTTTTAGCTTTTTTTACCTTCATTTCAGTTTCTACTCATTTCAGCAAACCTGTGCTCCTATTTCTCAACTTTTCTGTTATTTTTAGCTTTTTTTGTCCTATCCCTGCAGATTCCAATTTTACTTTAATTCTCAGTTATTTTTCTGCTGTTTTTGGCTCCTTTTAGCTACTCTTCCTACTTTTCAGCTATTGGTGTATTTCAAGTAAGCTTTAGCTTGTTCAGCAGCTATCAGCAAAATCATTCAATAATAAAGCATTCACATTGCATTTTCCCAGGATTCTCTAGTTACAGTGTTTTTGCTGTTTTTACTATTGAGCTACTTTTTTTGGCCATGCTATGATTGCTATGAGGAAAAAAAAATCACCAAACTGAGGTCTACCCTTCATATGACCACCACCTTTCCATTCCACGCCTCCAATCATCTTTTTACACCTCCATCTAGTGGTGGAAGTGCACAACTCACAGCCCAGAGAAGGGGAGGACTGCAACTGTAGAAGCTTAGTGAATAATGTATTTTTTAAAATCTCAAGCTGATCTAATAATGGTCCAAATATAAATATTTTAACAAATACATGTAAAAAAAAAAAACAACACACGCATAAACACGCTCAGGTCCTCATAAAATAGTGCTGTTGTCCCCATGGCAACAGGGATACTTTGTATCCAAAGCATCATTTAGTCTCTCTGCTGCCTCGTTTGAACCAAAAAACACCAGAACATTGACTGTAGTTATCTTCTAGAGCTGCCTGTGTGCTTCACACTCAGCTCCTCTCTGTAAGTTAAAGGAAGAGACAAACCTATTCCTGTTCCAGTGGTTGGAACAGGAATAGGAGCTCATAGGAGGCTAACGCCTCTGTCATCCCTTTAGAAACCCCTTTTCCTGCCAGACTTCTCTTATCTGCCTGACAGCAGCATGCCTCATGGTCCCCTCCTTTTTCCACAGCTCACTCATTGGCTGACACCACAGCAGAAGCGCTCCTGCGAGTGACATCATTACTCCTTCTCTCCCATCATCCACCGGCACATGTCACCACCACATGGTGAACATCCACTCAAGCGAAGCACCGTAATTTCACTCTCAAGGCTGAAGCGGAGCTATATTTGTTCTGCATTACGTGCTTGATGCAGCTTCTCATCAGTTTATTCACTGAGCTGATTGGGGGAAGGAAGTGTTGCCAGTTCAGGCTCTGCTCAGGCCAAACGGGAGACAAAACATTGACCAAATGTTCTGGATTGTTTCTTGGCAACAAATCTCCTCTGACAATACGCAGCCAAAGCAAAACAACTCCCCAAGGATCCTTCGAGGAGGCTTCTTTCCTGCTTTTGTACCAGGGTGATAATATGGACTGATGCTGTCACTTTGAAGTAAAGGAAGGTAATTTGGTGGCTGAGACATAAACACAACTGTCTCATTAGAAGTCATTCACTGATTTAGGACCTTAAATGAGGGATGAATCCATTTGTAAAAATTAGAAAAATGAGAGTTCGTAGGAGTCTTGTTATTCATATGACCTGAGGTGGAGTTTTAGCTCTTAACAATGATTATTCACACTGCTAGAGTCCTTGAAACACTCAGATATTCCCAGTATCAACAGGGGCAACAGTGCTTTGAAAATAAGAAGACGCATGAGAGCCAAAAATTACCCTTGAACCGTTTCCATCCAAACATCAGCTGCCTTAGGAAAAGAAAAAAATTAGATTAAGTAGCTCTGATGAATACAGAAACTGAAAATCAATCTTATCAATATCAATCTTTATCAATCTCCAGCAGAGGGCGCTGTGTGTGTTTAACAACATTTCCATCATCTCCATCTACCAAATCTCCATTTATCCATCCATCCACCCATCAATCCATTTTCTCCTGCTTATCTAGAGTCGGGTCACGGGAGTAGCAGCCTAAGTAGGAAGGCCCAGACTTCCCACTCCCCAGCCACTTGGATCAGCTCCTTCAGGGAATCCCAAGGCGTTCCCAGGCCAGCTGAGAAACATAGTCCCTCCAGCGTGTCTTGGGTCTTCCTCTGGGTCTCCTCCCGGTGGGACGTGCCCGGAACATCAGGGAGGTGTCCAGGAGGCATCCTAACCAGATGCCCGAGCCACCTCAATTAGCTCCTCTCGATGTGGAGAAGCAGCGGCTCTACTCTGAGTCCCTCCTGGATGACTGAGCTTATCACCCTATCTCTAAGGGAGAGCCCAGACACCCTGCGGAGAAAACTTATTTCAGCCGCTTGTATCCGAGATTTTGTTCTTTTGGTCACAACCCAAAGCTCATGACCATAGATGAGGGTAGGAACGTAGATTGATCGGTAAATTGAGAGCTTTGCCTTTTGACTCATCTCTCTCTTCACCACAACAGACCTGTACAGCGCCTGCTTCACTGCAGACGCTGCACCTATCCGCTTATCAAGCTCTCGCTCCATTTTCCCCTCATTCATGAACAAGACCCCAAGATACTTAGACTCCTCCACTTGGGGCAGGACCTCCTCCTCGACCCAGAGAGGGTACTCTACCCTTTTCCGGCTCAAGACCATGGCCTCAGATTTGGAGGAATTGATCCTCATGCCGGCCGTGTCACACTCGGCTGCGAACCGCTCCAGTGAAAGTTGTAGCTCACGATTTGATGAAGCCAATAAGACCACATCATCTGCAAAAAGCAGAGCCGTGATCCTAAGGCCACCAAAATCGATCCCCTCAACACCTTGGCTGCACCTAGAAATTCTGTCCATAAAAGTTATGAAAAGAATCGCTGACAAAGGGCAACCTTGGTGGAGTCCAGCACTCACCGGGAATGAGCCCGACTTACTGCCGGCGATGCAGACCAAGCTCTGATTCTGGTCGTACAGGGACCTGACAGCCCGTATCAAAGGGCCTGGTACCACATACTCCCAGAGCACACAGGGCTTCCTGGGGGACATGGTCGAACGCCTTCTCCAAGTCCACAAAGCACATGTAGACTGGTAGGGCAAACTCCCACGCACCCTCCAGGACCCTGCTGAGGGTGTAGAGCTGGTCCAGTGTTCCATGTCCAGGACGAAAACCACACTGTTCTTCCTGAATCCAAGGTTCGACTATCTGACGCACCCTTCTCTCCAGAACCCCTGAATAGACATTACCAGGAGGGCAATCAAATTTCGATTCTGATGATTCTATTCCAGTGAGTTCTGGATCTGCCCCGGGACCTCTTGTCAGTGGGACATGCCAGGAGACATTCTAATCAGCTTTCTGAACCACTGAAACGGACTCCTTTCTAAGTGAAGGAGCAGCAGCTCCAAGCTCCCACGCATATGGCAGCACTCCTCTTCTAATCTTTATGGCTGACCCAGGCCAGCCTATGAAGGAAGCTCATTTTGTGAGCTTGTATCCAGGATCTCGTACCTGGCAGGACATTAAGAACACTTACATTCTTATTAGATTCTTGTTTACAGTGTTGGCCTGGCAAATTATGTCCAAACCATCTCAGTCTGTCCTCTCTAACTTTATCTCCCAGTTGTTCAACCTGTGCTGTACCTCTGATGATCTTATTCCTGATCTTACTCATCCTTGTCACTCCTAAGGAGAACCTCAACATCTTCATTTCTGCTACTTCCAGTTCTTTATCCTGTCTCCAGACCATACAACAGAACTGGTCTCACCACTGTCTTGTAAACTTTTTTTTTTACCTTTGCTGACATCCTTTTGTCACAAATCACTCCTGAAACTTCTCTCCATCCACTCCATCCTGCCTGGACTCTCTTCTTCACCTCTTTACCACACTCCCCATTTTCCTGGACAGTGGACCCCGATTACTTGAAGTCCTGCACCTTTGTGACCTCTGCTCCTTGTAGCCGCTCTGTTCCACCGACCTCCCTCTCATTCACACACATGTAACAAGGCTCAGTCTTAGGACCCACCCTCTTTACAATCTACATAAGTAATGTAGGTCAGAGCATCCCTGATGCATCCTTACGTTTCTATGTTAATGACACAGTTGTTTATTGTCAAGCTAAAACAGTTGCTAAGGGTTTCCAGCTTTCAGCTTGCAGTCTGCATTCAACATAATTCAGTCAGAATTGTTCCGTCTCAAACTGGTGCTGAATGTTGAAAAAAACAAATGGATGTTGGGTTCAAACAAAAAGTTGGTACTAGCAATCCTTTTTTTTTTATTCATGCAAGGTGCTCCTATTGAGTTTGTAGAATCTTACAAATATGTGGGAATCTTGGTCAATGCACATCTCTCTTTTAAGCTGCATGCTGAAAACTTGATAAAGAAACTGAAATTAAAATTGGGTTTCTTTTTCAGAAACAGATCTTGCTTAAAACTCTGAATGTTAGGAAACACCTTGTATCTGTGACTTCCCTTCCCTCCATTAACTACGGTGACATTATTTACATGAACGCTCCTACAAGAACCCTGCAGATGTTGGATGCTGTCTATCATGGTGCATTAAGATTCAAAACTGGCTGTAACTACTGTACCCACCACTGCACCCTGTATTCACTGGTTAACTGGTCATCATTAACTTCATTCAGACTCTCTCACTGGTACATGTTCATCTTTAAATCACTTCTTGTTCTGTTGCCTTCATACATCTCTGCATGAGTGCAGCTACAGCGTGCGCTCTCAGGACATTATTACCTGCAGTGTTCCCTCAGTGTGGACTGACTAACCTGTATAAATAAAGGTTGAATGAATTAATGAAAACGTTTGGACCCTGAGTAATTTAGTTAAATGAGTTTTTAAAAAGCCAGACTATACCAGCGTTTACCCTAAAAAACAATCCCAACTTGTTTTTATTTATGTGAACACCCACACATCAATATCCAAACTGGGCTCTGTTAGATGTTGAATTTTCAGAAAATTGCGTCATTCCTATAACTTTTGCGATTTAGGACATTTTTCAGCTCAGCTCATCAGTAATCCAATCGTGTTTGTTGTGATGCTGTTGCCATGGAGATTTAATGGACGAGCGAGTTCAGATTTATATGGCTGAGTTTGATTTTTTTACCTTGGTTTATAAATATAAATACCAGGGAGGAATAAATCATTCAATGCACCCGAAGAGGTTAGAGTGGTTTTTATTTTATTATTTGTTGTTGTTGTTGTTGTTGTTGGAAAGTATAAATGAAACCTGAAGGTGAAACAAGAAGTCACTTCTGCCCTGTAGGCCACTGATTTGTGAATTATTTCAGCCTCCAGAAAACAGAATGAAACCCTGGCATTCCTGTCTTTAGTAATTGTGTTAGCCTTCGAGTGTTTCACAGTCCCATGACCGCTCAACGTTAAAAATGAACGGCATCAGCACAAAACAAAAAGAAAAAAGTCATTGTGCTCTCACTGCATGTCGGGTCAGAAAACTTCATGTAGAAGATGCAACTGTTCATGTGCAGCAAACTTCTCAGCTTTGGATTATTAAAGCTTCATAACGAATAACAAAAACATGAAAGTTAACACATGGAATGGTAATTCATTTATAATTTCTATATTTTGTTTTATTTTTTTGCCTCTACATCTTATTTCTTTTTAGACAACTCCTAACTTACGTGAACCAAAATTGAAAAAAATGCTAAATTTAAATGCATTTACACTAAAATTAAGATAATACACAAAATATATTTTATGTGTATTTGTTGATGCATGAGGGCTGTTATGAGTCTGGTGGGGGGGTGACAGGGTGAGGATGGGTCTGGTGGGGGGGTG
>NC_056509.1:25453968-25460921 GCF_014905685.2 Nematolebias whitei
GTCTGGTGGGGGGGTGACAGGGTGAGGATGGGTCTGGTGGGGGGGTGACAGGGTGAGGACGGGTCTGGTGGGGGGGTGACAGGGTGAGGACGGGTCTGGTGGTGTGACATTCAGGACTATAAAAGCTTTTTCATCTGAGCTCGGCTGCAGTCGGGCGTTTGTAGCTAAACCACAGCAGAGCCTGCTCCGTGCACACCTGAGGACTGACGAGCGGCACAAAAACAGGTAACTACTGTTGTTTTTATTGTTATTGTCAATTATTTTATTATTTATTGTCTGCTGCTCTGGGAAAAATAAAAACAATAAACGGTGTTGTTTAACTGTGGTTGTCAGAAATCTCACAGCTGAGATTTGTTCTTTGTTTACTATGAAACACTGTCAAACTGTTTATGGTAATAAAAAAATACTGCAACTCTAATAACAGTTTTTTAGTAAATATAAACTCGTATTATGGTATTGAGTTTAAACCTTCAAATTTAGACATTTACATTCATATAACATGAACATCATAAGAAATTCATCATAAAATCTACAATGGAAATATCAAACGCAGTGCAGGAAAAACGGTTGATTTCCGTTAAATACCAACAGTTATTGTTGCCTCGTCACAGAAACTGCAACAACTACATAAACTAAAATAATCGTGCAGAACTTTTAGTCCAAGGGAGGCAAAATTATTGCAATGAAAGGTCCATTATAAGAAAATTCATGCATTAAAAATCCCAATGATGTCTACAAACAAGTACTAACTGAGAAACGTAAACTAGTCAAAGTACAAAGGTTTACTTTCAGGACCAATAAAGTTTTTTCTTATCTTTCCTTCATTTGATACTTTTGTTGGAGTGTCTAGTTTCAATCCCGAGGCAGCACATTGGTTCAAATGAAACCAGTTTAAAGACTTTAAGTTTGACAGACATCAGATAAATCTGAGGAACTGTTTTATGATTCCCAAGAAAACAAAGTTCGGATGGTTTCATTCATATTTTTGTGTTTCCATCGTTGTTTATTTGCCTGCATGACACTCGTGCAGTTTTTGTTGTATCTCGACAGTTTATGTATCAAAACGTTCAGCTCATTCAGCACATTCCTGCTATGACGTTGGGTTTTTGAACATTTTTTGACTTTTTACAAATATTTAGCTTTTTCAACCATGTTTTTCTCTTTGAAAAAGGGGCTCTGTTCACATCCTTCAAACCCTCTGTGCTGTTTTACAACTCATTTAAATGTTTGTTCTGGTTCCGCTTTTTTCAGCTTCTCTCTGCTAATTTCACCTTTTTATATTAGTTTTGACCATCCATCCATCCATCCATCCATTACCTTTACCCGCTTATTCCATTTTGGGTCACGGGGGTCGCCGGTGACCATGTCCAGCAATCACTGTGCGAGGGGCGGGGTACACCCTGGACGGGTCGCAAGTCCATCACAGGGCCCTTTTTTTTCAGCTTATTTTCTTTAATTATTTACAGGTTTTTTTTGTTGTTGTTGCTAATTTAAGTTATTTTTTGCTGAATTTAGTTTATTTTTTGCTAATTTCAGATTAATTTTTAAATAACCAGTATTCAACCTTGCTCTGCCTATTTCTGCAAATTCTGCAATTTTCTGCTTCATTCCTGCTCCATTTAGCTTTTTCTACACATTTATGCCATTTCCACACAATGTTCTGCTATAATTTTCCTGCTTTCAACAAATTCAACTCACATTAACAGTTCAGTGATGAAACTTTTTCAGCTGGTTTCAGCTTCTTCAGCATCTTTCAGCAGAACTTGTTCCGCAACAAGCAATCACACTGCATTTTTGCAGGAAATGCAATTTTTCTAGTTATTGTTATGTACATAACACGACATATAACATATGTTATATAAAGTATGTATTAAGTATTTATTAAGTTTCCGTAACTTTGTCGACTGAAATGTGTTTTGTGATCAGGCATGGATGTAAACGCCACATCCAGCTCTCAGATCCCCACTATGGTAAGAATGATAGAAATCACTTCCTCCACATTTGTTACCATTTCAATAAAAATGTAAACTCTTTGCTTCTGTTCACACCTGGAAGTTGTCGTCGGTTCTGTCCACTCTTTCTCTTCCACGCCTCTCCCTCCTGGCTCCTGACCCTCCTCTCTCTTCGTCCTCCCCCTCTCCTCCTCCTCAGCATGCTGACGCTCTGTGTGGCAGCTGCTCGCCCTCTGGTTCTGCTCCACAGACCGCCGGCCTGTGGCCCACCCTGCCGCCGTCTGGATCTGGGTTCCCCACCTGGCCGGGGCAGCCCTCTCAGCCTGTTGTACCGTGCTGGACCGGCCAGCCCAACACCTCCTGCTGGCCCGCTGCACAACCAGCTCCGGTTACCTTTCCTGCTCCGGTTTCAGTCACGGCCCCGGCTCAGGTTATAGCACCACCGCCGGCACCGACCACAACCCTGGTCCCAGCTCAGCTTCCAGCTCCCACAGGGCAGCCGTCATGTCAGCCGTGCTGGCCGGGCCCTCAGTACCAGCCTCTCCAACCACCGCCAGCTCCAATCCAAGCCCAAGTCCCAACCCCGGTCCCTGCTGTGACACCTGCTGCCAGCATCCACCCAAGTGTGCCCGGTTGGCCTGCTCACCCTGGCTGGCCTTATAACCCGGGACAGTCAGGATGGCCCGGACAGAATCCATCTGTCGTACCTCTACACTGGCTGCCACCCACATCTGGACCTCTTGTGAGTCGGACACAGAGAGCGTAACTTATGCATACATTAAAAAGTTGTTTCCTAGTTGCCAGGTAGCCTGATGTTGCCTGTTCTCTCGGTGCTTCAGAGCGTCCCGTACAACTTGAATTTGGCTCGGGGGGTGTATGACAAGATGATGATGACCATCCTGGGTCATGTCAAACCCAACGCAAAGATGTGAGCTCAATCCTACACCTGCATGTCCGTCTCTGGTCTGTGGCTAACACACGCCATCCTTAACTCGCATCAATTATTCATCTTTCATTTATTCTTCGTTTGGGTCCCCAAAGGTTCACAATAAACTTCCTGAGAGGGAACGATATTGCCTTTCACATCAACCCACGCTTCAACGAAGGCGGGAAGCAAGTGGTGGTCCGGAACCACAAGGTGGGAGAGCGCTGGGGCCTAGAAGAGAGGGACCTGAAGGGACCCTTCCCTTTCGCTGTTGGAAGCCCCTTTGAGGTGAGAAAGCAGGAATTAGATGAAACTTCATGCTGACACCAATAAATATTTACCAATCGGACTGTAATGCACAAAACAGGTTAAAGGTCACCCTTACTCAGATTGAACCTGCCAAATTCTTTAAAATCTGCATTTGCAACATAAACACTAAACAAACAAGAGTGAGGCAGTGTTGTGTCATTTTAATTTACCACGTGATGAAAACTTCATGTTAATGCTATGCAGGGTGTAAATGACTGACCCCCGGTCACTCTCTCATGGTTAACATCAGGCTAACGGTTGGAAAAGGTGCAAAGGGTTGGAAACATGTTTGTGCAGGCGCATCCTAGATAAGACCGCTGCTATACTGCAGGAGGGCCTGTGGAGGTCAGTGGGGGTCTCATGTTGCTCATTAACACCAAAAACATTCACGCTCAACCACCGAGTAAAGCAACGGTTCTGAACTTTTGCAGTGGGGCTTTGTGGAAAGGTCAAGAAGAACAAGTGTCTTACCTGTTGTAGATGGTCTTTGTATATCCTCAGCTTGGAGAAATTGAGTTTATTTCTGACAGGATTAATGAGCTAATGGCTAATTGTAGCGCAGCCAAGTCTTAAATGGATTGCCGCCGTCTTAAAACAGCGAATTATAGATGTTTATTTGAATAAACCTTTACATTGTTGTTGTTGTTGTTTATAAGTTACACAGTAATTTACACAGAATCAGTTGATCATGTGCAGGCAAGAAGAGCAGCCGCAGCTGTACCTGGAGTCAGATTAACCATCTAATGTGAAAGTAATGGTTTAAATTATTATTATTAGATGAACGGTTCTAAAAGTTTTGACACGGGAGTCGTTTTAAAACGGGTTGCTATTTTAAAACAAGTTCATTTTAGTCTTTGTTGAGTTTGGACTGGTTTTCAGCCCATCAATCTGGACTAATTTAAACTTTGTTTAATCAAACTGAGGTCAAAAATATATCTACAGCAGGTAAGATATTGTGTTCAGATTTTTTTTCCACAGAAGCCCACTTCAACGAACTCTGAACCATCCCTTTAATTTGGTGCCACAGTGTTATACACATTTTTTTTTTGGCTTGCTCTTTTAAATATTTTTACTCTCACATAAAAATTTCATAACATAGAAGCCGTTTTAGAAACGTTTCATCTAATGTCCAGTTCACTTGAAAAGAGCTCTTTTAACTTTCTGCTCTGAGTGTGCCTGAAGCTGAAGGTTTGTCTCCCTCCAGATGAAGATCCTCTGCAGTCCCGAGGCCTTCAGGGTGGCGGTGAACAACATCCCCCTGTTTGAGTTCCGGCACCGGATCCGAGAGCTCAACCAGATCGACCGGATCAACATCTTAAACGACGTCATCCTCACTTACATCAACGTGGAGACGCTGCCTTAAGGACTGAACTGCTCCTGACACTAACTCTGCAAATGTGCACACATAGGCGCCTTTTCTATGCAAGAGCTTGCAGGTACTAAAACTGTTCTGTTTTTAAAGAAGCTTTAACGTAGCTCAGTTTTATTAAAGACTGACGCTGAGGTTAATGCAGAATAAGCACAACGTACAGTTTATTGCACACACGTATTTATTCGTCTGATTAAAGATGCGTCTGTTTTTACTGTGTGTGATGTTTTCTACTAACAGACGTTTTACTGAGAATTAAACCTGTTGAAATAATTTCACCACTTTTAACCGCCGAGACTATCAAATAAAATCATGAGCAAGAATTTGAGTTCAGCCTTCGCTCTTTTTTTTAATTTTTTTAAATAAAGTTGAACAATTTTGCTGTTTTAAAAACTGTATTCGAATCTCCTGCTGAGAAATTAAAAAAAGTCCAGCAGAACTTTAAAATTTATTTAAAAATATATACAAGCAGATTAAGACAAAATTGAAACTATTAGATGTTATAAACACTAAAAATGCACAGAAGTTCCAGCTGTTTTTTTGGGAGGGGGGGCATCAAGAAACAGATTACTTAGGCTAAACATTACAAATGACCACTGACACCCGTAAATATTTTTAGCTGATGCTTAAATACTTTTAGCTGATGCTTAAATACTTTTAGCTGATGCTTAAATACTTTTAGCTGATGCTTAAATACTTTTAGCTGATGTCTACAGATTCTCAGACATGGTCTTGTCACGACAGCAGGAGGTTGAAAGCAGGAACGCAGACCGACACGACTCAAAAATAAAACTGAACTTTATTGCAAAAAACCCCCAAAATGCCGATGTAGCAGCAGAACTTAATTCCTGGAGGGGGTCACGGACAGGGCATGCAACGCGCATAATGCTCCACTGATGTCTGGACTGAACACTAACTAAGGTCCAAAACAACAAACCAGAAGCAACATTGCTTCCACTTAAAAAAAAATAAACTGCTCTGCTTGCCTACAAGGTATTCACTGTGAATCTAAGCTGCTGAGTGACTGCTGGTTCAGGTTGTGTTTGATTATATAAATCAATTCAATTGAATTTTTTCTCCAAGTTGGATTTATTTATTTATTTAAATTTGTTGTCAATTTGAGGACAATGAATGAAGTCATGTTATCAACTCTCCAATTTTAGGCAAGCATATTTAAATCTACATGCAGCATTAAAAAAAACTAGAGCCCGCCCGATATATCGGTAGGGCCAATATTTTAGGTCAATATAGACATTTGGGGACATATCGATATCAGTGATAATTATCGCAATATGCGATATAAATACTTCTTATTTTCACCCCTAAAACACTGGAACCAGCTGTAATGTATCCAGCAGAGAGCGCATGTGGGCTACTTTCAAGTCATGGTCAAAGGTTCAGGAATATTTTGCTAACACACACAGGATCAATGCAAACAGTTAATGTTTAAAGTAAAAGTACTGCAAATTGCACATTATTTAAAATACATATTGAGGATGACTCAGGCACTGTAATTACTCCTCATTATGCCACGTATTTGAGACACAAGGGTTGACAGGGTGCTGGGGACACCGTCGTGGTCGACATGCGTCAAGTGGCTTGGAGTCTGGTAAGAACCGCTCGCAGTTCTTGTTTTGTTTTTAACCTCTGCTCTTTCCGTGACTTCCTCGTTTTTTCCCTCTGTTGTGCGTGTGGATTTTAATTTTAATGTTATTTGTTCAAAATTTGCATTCATATCTTTTTTTTTTTATAAAATGCGGCAGAGACAAAGAAAAATTATGCCTTCATAAAAACTTTACAAAAAGAGGATGTGAGCATAAACCTCATGCATCATGTTTTCCGTGTTTTCTGAATAAAACGGCTCCTGGCCTGATTTCAGCTTCATGAAGAACAAAGACCTTCGTGTCCTTCACAGCGCTGCTGATCGTACACCAACATAAGTTCACCTCTTCAGGCCTTAGTGTCCAGTTTCTTCTCCACAGACTTCAGCAGCAGCTCGGAGTACTGCTCCAGCAGAGCCAGGGTCTTGGACCCTTCGCCCTTTGACCCCCTGGCCTCTTCGTACTGGGAGGAATGGAGAGGCAGAGAGTCCAGTTCGGTCTTTACCAGAACCAGAGCCCGAGACAGGATGTTTCTCATCTCCTGCTGATCTTTACATGGGGGCTGCTCGCTCTTCAGCAACTGTTCCAAACCAAAACAGACAGAAAGCTCACATCACTGACACGTTAGCTAACATTAGCTGACATTAGCTGACATTAGCTGGTTTTAGCTCATTTTAGCTGACCTTAGACATCTAACATGTTTATTAAGAAATGATAAGATTTTAGACAAAAACATCTGGAATTTGTTGCATTTATTTTGAAAACTGTTATAAAGTTGTATAACAGTAAAACGCACA
>NC_056509.1:25461321-25477827 GCF_014905685.2 Nematolebias whitei
TATATATATATATATAAATACACACACACACACACACACGCGCGCACACAGACCGTAGTAAACAGAAAGATGGTCTTCTTCAAACTGCGCTGGAGCTCAGTGATGGCCTGTCTGCAGGATTCCAAGGTGACTGAGAGATCTGCAGCAAGAGATGGAGAGGAGGACTTTAAAATGTGACTCAAGATATATAGACAGACACACACAGAGATGTAATACACCACTTACACACACACACCCAGTGTTACTGAGTAAAGAAGTCACACTGTGAAAACTAAACAAAACAAAGAATAAAACAGAACTGGCTGTTGAACAGAGGATTAGGTGTTTGAGCTGAGACAAAAGAGCAAAATGAAACTGAGACAAAATCCGTTCACAGATTTTATCTTCCAGCAGGACACAAATATAGAATATGTGTATAGTTGTATATATGATAGTATTAGTACATGTCATGGCCTTTACACTTTCAGTGCTTTTAATTTAAAATAAAATATATACAAAATGTGCTGATGTTCATGAAGCAGCAGGGAGATAAATAAACAAACAGCATTTAAAATCTTTACTTAGTCTTTTTTTTTTATAAAATAATGGTAAATATGAGGTTAATCTATTTAAATTCGTTAGAAACAATAACTTTGACATTACGTCTTTAAAGAAACGAACATTGCCTGTCACCTTGCATGGCAAAGTTTTAAACTAAAGTTTAGTGTGAGCTGATGGTGTTCAGAGTATGTGATGGGTGTGACTCTCAGCTAGGCCCGTCGCAATAAACAATAAATCAATTAATCGCACGATAAAAGAAAATGATCAACCTCATTTTCATTTATCGGCTTTATTGTTTCTTCGTGTCTCTCTCTTTCCACTGAAGACACTGGATGACAAAAAGCTCAACTCCGGTGCTCTTCACTGACCCCTCCCTTTCTCTTTTCTCTTTAAAATCTGTTTTAATGATCCAAAATCGCGGTTTTGGATCATTAAAAGCAGCTAAGCTGAGAAGCTAAGCTACGAGCTAAGCTACGAGCTAAGCTACGAGCTAAGCTACGAGCTAAGCTACCAGGCCGACCTCGGGGAAAAAAACTCCGTCTTGTCGAAGCTTCAAAAACAGAGCTTAATTTGTAAACTGATTGATGTCGAAACAGCAGGGTGGTGGTGCACACACTTAATAAAATTATTTTGGAGAGCAACAGCAGGTTGTGTGTGCAGCTCCCCCCACCCCCACCCCTCACTTCACAGTTCTGAGCTGAACTCTTCTCCACTCCAGCTCCAGTCTTGTGGCATTGTTTGAAGCACCTGAAGGATTCAGTTTTCTGTTGTCCAACTAAGGACAATCCATCCATTTTTTATTAAAGTAAATTGGTCTGTCTTTTTGACGTTTTGATCGCTGTTATTTTGACAAAATAGCGCCGTTGTTTTGAAACGTGACGTTTAATGTGAATAACACATCAAACATTTCTTTCTTTGTATTTTTAATAAAAAATTTTTTTTTTTACAGTAAGCTTTTTTTAATTTATTATGTCTAAAATGTAACAGGAGTTCAAACACCTGCTGATATGTGCGCGCGCTGTGTAGAGATTGGATACGTTTCTGTGCGTAACGTGCACTGTCCACAGGGAATTTATTTATTCTGTTAAATAAATGATCGTTTCTGTTTCGGGGTCTGAGAAGAGAAGGAGAGGGGGTGTTATTCAGTGCGCGGCCCCGCAGAGGTGGGACAATATTTTGGACAGGAGGAGGAGACAAGGACTCTGCACAGCACCTCTGTGTGTAAATGTGACTATCTGATCCGGCGTCATCTCCACCCCCCTTCTGCCTATTGCGCCGTGCGTGCTGCAGCTGGAATATCCACAGACTGGGTCTGCCGGACTGAGGGCAACGTCTTCTCTAGTATTTTTTTAAAAATAATAAAAATAAAAATGCACGATGACTTTGGACTTTTAGGGGTGGAGCTGCCGGATCCGAGGAAAGAGTTGCCGGAACAGAATAGGTCAAAATGAAAGAGTTCCCAGATCTTGTTCCGACAGAATCCGGCTCAAATTAACCACTGTCCAAAATTCACGGTTGAAACCCGTACCTTTGTCTAAAAATTTGTTTTTCTCTGCAAAAAGAAGCTGAGAACTTGTTTATTGATTTTTTTTATTAAAAGCTTTGTGTGACAAATGTTATGCGAAAGATTCCGATGCATGCTCAATGCTATGCTTTATATAGCTAAAGAGCTCAAACCACACAGAGCGTCCGCCATTTTGAGAACTGAAAAACAGGAATGAGAGAAAGCCATGTCACATCAAGGGGCCTCCCTCCCATTTTTCTTAAAGAGACATGCTGCTCACTCCCTCACTATCCATCCTTTGGTTCAACCTATTTTATATTGCCATCCAGTGTTCAAAAAATGTACTACACATAAAAATTAACCAACATTTCTTCTTAAATTTGACAATGACTAATTATTGTCTAATTTCAAACAATATTATAGTTTATCGCAATAATTTCGGAGACAATTAATCTTCTTATTATTCTTTCGGCTTTTCCCTCTTCAGGGGTCGCCACAGCAAGTCATCCTCCTCCACCTCACTCTGTCCTCTGCACAGCACCTGTCCTCTGCATCCTCTGTCCTCACTCCAACTATCTTCATGTCCTCTCTAACTGCATCCATATATCTCCTCTTTGGCCTTCCTCTGTCTTTTTCCTGGCAGCTGCATTTCTAACATCCTTCTACCAATATACCCACGGTCCCTCCTCTTGACATGCCCAAACCATCTCAGTCTGGCCTCCCTAACTTTATCTCCCAGTTGTTCAACCTGTGCTGTACCTCTGATTATCTCATTCCTAATCTTATCCAGTAAAAATGGGCATCAGCACACTTCTTCTCCATTCCTGAGGCATTTTCTCACCCTCAAATATGCCATTGAATATTTGAGTCAAAAACCTCACTGCCATCTCTCCAAGACATTTCCAAACCTCCACTGGTATGATTCTGATGGTATGATTACCATACCATCAGGTCCTACTGCCTTCCCCTTCTTCATTCTTTTCAGAGCTTTCGGGACTTCACCCTCACTAATCTTTCCCACTTCCTGGTCCACAGTTTCTATGACCTCTACTCTTCTTTCTCTTTCATTCTCTTCATTCATTAGCTCCTCAAAGTACTCCTTCCATCTCCCCGTCACACTCTCCTCACTTATTAAAACATTACCATTCCTATCTTTAATAAGCCTAACCTGCACATCCTTTCCAGCCTGATCCCTCTGTCTTGCCAATCAGTACAAGTCCTTCTTGACCTCTTTAGTGTCCAGTCTCCCATACAACTCATACACCCTCTGCTTTGCCTTAGCTTCTTCCCTCTTTGCTCTACGTCCCATCTACTTATATTCCTGTCTCCTCTCTTCAGTCCGCTCACTGTCATATTTCTTCTTACCATACCATACCATACCATACCATACCATACCATACCATACCAATTTATTTATAGAGCACTTAAAACAGCAACAAGGCCAACCAAAGTGCTGTACAAAAGAAAACAAACATGCACAGCGGACAGGAAAACATAAAATAGAAATACAGATACAAATAGCAGCAGAAGCTAACTAAAATGGCCAACAGAGTAGAGAACAGACCGGACCAAAACAAATCACACCGTGTTAAAGGCAAGAGAATAGAAGTGGGTCTTCAAGCGAGACTTAAAGACTGAGAGTGTGGGAGCCTGCCGGACACTCAGTGGCAACTCATTCCACAGTCGTGGACCTGCAACAGAGAAAGCCCAGTCACCTCTGAGCTTACGACGGGTTTCTGGGCCTTCTTGGCTAACCTCTTTCTTTGAACGGCGTCCTGCACTTCACTATTCCACCACCAGGTTTCCTTATCATCCATTTTCTGTCCAGATGACACACCAAGTCCCTTCCTACCGGTCTCTATAATTACTGTTGCTGTAGTAGCCCAGTCATTTGGAAGCTCTTTCTTACTACCCAGAGCCTTTAACAGCTCCTCTCTGAATTTCTCACAACATTCTTCCTTCTTCATCTTCCACCATTTGGTCTTCTTCTCTGATTTTACTATTTTTCTCTTCTTCACAACAACAGTCATTTTATACACAACCATCCGATGCTGTCTGGCCACGCTCTCCCCTGCCACAACCTTACAGTCCCCAATCTCCCTCAAGTTTCCTCTTCTACACAGAATGTAGTCGACCTGCGTACTCCTTCCTCCACTCTTATAGGTCACTCTACGTTCCTCCCTCTTTTGGAAATAGGTGTTGACTATAGCCATTTCCATTCTCTTGGCAAAATCCACCTCCATCTGTCCTTCCTGGTTTCTTTCCTTGACACCAAACCTACCCATCACTTCCTCATCCCCTCCGTTTCCTTCACCAACATGTCCATTCAGGTCTGCTCTGATCACCACTCTCTCCTCCCTGGGAATACTCTCTATCACTTCATCCAGATCTTTCCAAAAATTATCTTTCTCCTCCTCATCACATCCAACCTGTGGGACATAACCACTAACAATGTTTAGCATCAGACCTTCTACTTCTACCTTCAGGCACATCACCCTATCTGACACTCTTTGCACCTCTACTACATTCTTTGCCAACTCTTCCTTTAGGACCACACCTACCCCATTTCTCTTTCTATCCACACCATGGTAAAACTGTTTGAACCCTGCTCCAATGCTGCGAGCCTTGCTGCCCTTCCACTTGGACACAAAAAACATCTACCTTCCTTCTCTGCATCATGTCAGCCAGCTCTCTACCTTTGGCTGTCATTGTCCCCACATTTAGAGTTACAACCCTCATTCCTACATTCTTCACTTTCCTCTTCTCCCTCTGTCTCCTGACACGTTTCCCTCCTTGTGGTCTTTGACTAACAGTAGCACAATTTCCGCCGGCACCCTGTTTGTCAACAGCACCGGTGGCGGTCGTTGTTAACCCGGGCCTGGACCGATCCGGTATGGTTTCACTTTGATGAACTAGCATTATTGTTTTGGCAAAAGTGTTTTACATCGGATGCCATTCCTGATACAACCCTCACCATTTACCAGGGTTTGGGACCGGCACAAGAGATAAATTGGCTTGTGCTCCCTAGTGGCTCGCCCAGCCAAATTTGTTATCATGACAGGCCTATTCTCAGCTACTACGACACCAAGCTTTAGATCATTGTCTGAAAAATGGGTTGAGTTGTAGCCATCTTGATTAACTGTACCAGCCATCTCAAATCAGAATGACTCCAAAAGTTATTCAGTTGTAGATGGAGATAATATAATTTCCTGAAAGCTCATAAAAATTTCTGCACTCGTTCATGAGATATTTTGCTAACAGTCAGACACATACAGACAATCACATTAAGTGATTGCCTGCCTTTCATAGTATTGAATAATAATAAAAACTAGAGAAATTGTATTTCTTGCAAAAATGCAGTGTAAATGCTTATGGTTGAACAAATGTTGCAGAATGAGTTAGATGCCAAAAAGGAACTCAGCAATGCTTTATAAGCATTCACAGAATAAATGAGGTGATGTGAGAGCTGAATGAAAAGAGGCAAAAGAAAGAAAAAGTGCAGATTCTCTGAAAAATTGTCTAAGTATAATTAGAAATTAGTTCAAGTGGAATCACGACGATACTTAGAGAAAAACAGACGGACAGACCAGAAGTTTCCGATCAAGCAACTAAAAGAGAGTTCTGGGAGGTCAAACCTGACTGAGCTTGGTTCTTTTCACGCAGCAGAGGGCGCTCCTTAGCCACCTGACCTTCCTCTCTGAAAATAAATGTTAGAAAATAGAAGTCCGTTACGATAATAGTGTCTGATCTGATGTATGATGTTGACAGATTAACACAGAGCTGTTGTTTTATTAAATACATATTCACAGCTGTTTATTTCTTTTAAAAAAGTACCTTTCAGAATCAGAGTTTCTTCTTTGCGTCACAGACATGGAGCCTGGCACTGCAGGATCAAAAGGCAGAGAGTGATGCCTGCATCGTGCTGAAAACGACAAAATAAACAAATAAATACACACCTGGAGTTAGAAATGAAGCTCCTCGGATGTGATGCATCCTGAGAATACCGCTGTCTTACCTTGAGTTTTTCTGGTAGAAGGTGAAACATCAGAACCAACGTCCACTACAGAAGCAGAGGTCCTCAAAGGAGAGCCTGAGCAACTCGGGCTTGGCTTCACGTCCAGGTTCAGGCTGCGCCGGGCGCTGACAGGTTGCTTCAGCAGCGGGATGCGAGAAGGAGGGCCATTCTGGGTCAAATGGGATGGCAAAGCTGTGACTATGAGGTGAGAGAAAGCTGAGGATGATGATGTTGGGAACTTGACGAGATTTGGAGGCTCCGCCTCCTCTGATGACCTCCTATTCCGTGGGGAGCGAGGTGGAGATCCAGACTGGAGATCGTCGCTCAAAGAGGAGGAGGACGACCGGCTGCTTTTGGCCATGGAGCTCGCAGTGGGGTTCATGTAGGAGCGCTGGGGCTTCAGTTTGGGGCTCTCCCATGCTAAGGGGGACTGGGGGGAGCGTGGCGACCCAGAGGAGGAAGTGGAGAAGTTAAAGGTAGATCTAGGAGTGACATTTGTCAGGGGTATGTGCTGGGGTCTCTTGTAAGCCTCCTTTTGGACACAAGAGGGCAGAGGCGAGCGAGAAGCTGGAAATCAAACAATGAGAAGAAGAGTACCAGCATTGTTTATGTAAAGTTTTAACTAAATTAATTAGAAGCGCTTAAACTAATACACTAATTATTTTGGCATATAGAAGATAACTTAAGATGGTACTTTATGTTTAAATACATTCAACAACAATAAAATCAGAGCTAAATGATACAGAAGCTTGAACAAACCTATTGGTAAGAAGAATACTGAACCACAGTGAAACTTACGGTCTGTATTCAGGTTCTGTGCAGACTGGGATTTCTGTAAACACGCTGCTCTGTCCAACATGGCTGCAGCTTTAGGTGGAGGGTTCGACATCCTCCAGTGGTTGGACCCTGGGGTCATCTTCTTCACAGGTCGACGTTTCAGAGGAGAATTCTTCTCTGGAGCCCTGCTGAGATGCCACAGCTCAACATCAAGCTCTACATGTTTTAAAACATAAAACTTGTTTTTGTAAAAAGGCTGTCAATGTTACAAAGCCAAAGTCCACACCAGAAATAATCAATCATCGCTGCATGAGACGAGCACACAAGAAGCACACAAACACAGTGTTCTAGTGTTGTTGGGAAAAACCTGCATTAATGACCACCCAGGACTGTGGAAGGCCCAAATGGTCAAAATTAAATAAGTAAATAAAGCATTATGAAATAAGTATCTAAGCTCATTATTATTAAAAAAATGTTCCTTTTTATTCTTTTATTTCATAATTGCGTTTTCCATGATAGCTTATTTACAATGGTGGAAAAAGTACTCAAACAATGTAAAGTAAAAGTACAAATAAACAGACAAAAATGTACTCTAGTAAAAGAAGTACCACATTAATACTTTTACTTAAGTAAAATTAAATAAGTACTTGCTTTTAAAAATACTTAAAGTATTAAAAGTAAAAGTACTCACTGAATGTATTACCTAATGCAATGGATTACAATATCATTAAGTGTGTCTACCATATGTATATTTTCTTTAATACATTAATAGTGTTGAGTCATTTTAATGAACAACACTGCAGATAAGGTTTTTAATGTGTTTACTCTGTGACACAGTTCACACTTGGACTTGTGATTCTGTGCGTCAGAACTCAGAATTAGTAATTTTATTTATTTATTTTTTTGCTTTGCTGCTCTGTCTGTCTGTGAAACTGCTTCTGAGACTCTCTTGCATATCTTCCGAACCATAATTATGGACTTGTTTTGATCCTTTGGTCCCTCAACTCAATTTACAACATTTCTTCTAAGAGAAGGCAGGCTTAAGGCGAGCCGATTTGCCCTGTTGGCACGCACGCAGCTGGATATCTCATTGACTTGGAAGACTTGAAGCTGCTAAAGTAACCTGAGCTGAACGAAGTTCATGCAACCCTGCCATCCTTCATAACTGCTGACCTACAGTAGCAAGTTGTTGCTAGCTGCTATGGCTAGCTGTAACTGCAGTGAGCAGAAAAACGAATGTCTAGTGTCTAGCGTAAATCTTTTAGTGCACAGTTTAGCATTCATTTAGTGTATATCTTAGTGTATTTCTTAGATCCTTATATACTGTTTCTTTTTATACTTTATATTTTTGGATTTAACTGGGAACTTGAGTACACAATTTCGTTCCACCTCATGTATCACATGTGATGAAAATGACAATAAAGAGACTTGAACTTGAAATAAAGTGTAAATTAAAAAGTCAGATAAAAAACTAACACTCTGAAACAACTTGGGAAATGTTTTTCTCTATGTGTGGGAACAGCATCTTCACTGCTCCAGATGGTTTTTAAACAGGAAATTTAATTTAGTATTCATAATTTATATTTTGTCTACGTGTTTCAACTAAAAGAGTGCAACTCCGACCACTTGATAATGAGAACATCCATATTAAGAACATTAAAATACAGAGAAAGAACATGCTTAGCTTGGTTAAAGTTTGTCCCTAAACTAGCCTTTACAAAATTTCCCTGAGTTAAAAACAACTTCAGCTCACGAGAAATGTTTAATGGCAACAGGATCTGGATTAGGTGAGAACATCACAGAAAAAGCAGCAGGAACATGTTTACTGTTGTTTGAGTTTCTAGGGTGGAAAACTGATTTGGGGCAAGCACTATTTTTTTAAACAGATTTAACTATTTCCCCACAAAAAAACTGATGAAATTGTGTTTTTAAAAACACCACAAGTACTGTAGATGAGGCTAAAACATCTTTCTTTTATTTTTGTTATCTTTATTAAATATTAAATCTACAAGGAACATTATTTTCCACAGTGTCAACAACAACAACTAAACTCCTTTTTCGTCCCGCATGGGTGGAGCTACATAACTTCCATGTAAGCTTATTAATATTTTATAATCACTCCCTTCATCATTTCATAATTCTTTTTTGAACCTTTTAAAAATTTGCATTACTTCTATGAAATATATATATATTTTAAATCTGTGTTTTATTACCTCTCATTTTTGGAGGGAGACGAGGGGATCCCGTCCCCTGCCTTTCCGCTCTCGCTGTTTCCCGTTAACGGACGTACTTTTGACACCAGAGGATTGGTAGATTTTTCATCTTGTTCCTTTGTGATCACTTCATCAAATGAAGGCACAGTTCTGCACAGAGATGAGAGAGAAAAGCAGTTGTTGCCCTCGGTGTGTGAAAATGAGCAGAACTTTGCTCATTTGGAAATTTATTCCAAGAGCCTAACTGGCTTAAACTGTGCACACAAGATAACGTACACTAATTATTGAGCTTTAGAGGTGCTGCTCTTTGGTGCAGCTGCTCAGTACATCTTTACATTTAGCTGTGTGAGAGTACGATGAGGTACAGACTCACTGAACTTTTCTAAAGCTTTTGAAGGTGCAATTTCAGGTTTTGCACATCGTCTAATTCACAAAGCTCAGTCAAAATGAGCATTACAAACTCTGACATGACACAGCATATCCTTGCTTTGGTGCAGTTTGTCCCCATTTAAATGAGGTAAGAGATAATATTGATGCATACATTAGTCCCTCAATACTTTGCAGTTCCACTTTCGTGGACTCACACTTTCATGGGACTTCAACCTAAGATTGTACACGACACACGATTGGTGATGGGGAAAGACACACAACAGGTGTTGTGTGTCTCTGCTCTGCTGTAACAGACAGGCTCAGAAAGAGAAAGGAGGGGGCAGGGGTTGGGGCCTGTCTTTCCCCATCACTACTGTTTAGTCTGTAGGCGCTAATACCTGAGTGGATGGATTGTTTATTTTAAATAATCAAGCGCGACCCAAACCGAGCCTTTGGTCCAGGCCCTTGGTGATCACTGAGCAGGCCAGGCCACCAGGAAATGTACAGGTGCTCCCGATGGCCAGTCCATTCCCGGATTGGCTCAGTAATCATAGCATCAGTCTGTCTGCTCGCTTTCGCTGTGCTCTTTTAGAGAGTTTAGAACATTGTTAAGAATATTGCAAGAGTGTGGGAAGGGTTTATAAAGCCTTAAAATATTTATAAATACTAAAATAAATATAACGTCCCTTCTACGTGAATTTTAACCTATAGCAGGGGTGTCTAGAATGTAACCCCCGCGATAAGTGAGGGACTACTGTAGTGATGTCACTACATATGGCATAAGGTCCGTAAAGGCCGTAGCGTGTGACTTGTCAAGCTTCCAAACATATGATTCCTTTTGATCCATTCAGATGTTCTTCATATAGATAAGAGGTGTCTCTGTACCTCTCCTGTTAAAACCTGGAGCTCATTATGACACAAACATTTTTCTCTTTCTGTCTGTCACTTTTGTGTCTGTTTGCATCAGGTACAAAAGTGACAGAAAGGCAGAACAATTGATGGGAGCTAACAACAAAGACAACACAATAATAGTGAATCTGGGCCTCAGTCTTATAATTTATTTATAAAAAAAAAGAGAAATGGCATTTTCCATAAAATGTCATGTGAATGCAGAGTGTGGCATAGAGTTGCATTCGGGCCCAAAAAATCCGATCCGGCCCCAGCCCGCAGTCATAATTTTCGAACCCCACCCAACCCGACGAATTAACAGTAATTACAGGTCCGAACCCAGAAAAAAAAAAAAAAAAAATTTAATTAGTTATTAACAGTCGAGGACGCGCAGCTGAATAAACGAGGTAGAAGATTCATAACTGAGAGGGAGTTTGTACTTTCATGGCCATAAAAAAACATTTACATCCCGTTTCTGCCTGCATTCAACTGAATTACTGAGACACGCAGACAGCTCTGACACACATCTGCTTGGGGATCTCACCTGTTTGGATCATCGGCCGCGCGCGTCCGCAGAGTGCAGCGGCAGAATGAACGTCCATTTGGGCGATGGATGGCTGCCTGTCAGTATAGTCCCATCTGAAGCTTAACTGAACTTTTTACCTCTTTCAAGGCCGGTCAGCTCGTGATGAAATGGTCGCGTACGGCTGGTGAATGTATGGCAAGCCATGTTATCATATAATTTGATCACGGCTGATCCTGACCTAATTAAAAGCCTGAGACCGGCTCGGCCCACCCAATAATCACATTATAACGGCCCGAGTCAGTCCGGGCCAGTTTTCGGGTTCGGGTTAGAAATGACAGTTCTAGTGTGGGATGGCTTTACAGAAATATGCTAAAGAAGCTGAATTTGAGTTGTTAAAGCTAAAAAAACAGAAGACTAGTTAAAAGCCAAAATTAGCAAAATGCTAATTAAATCAGAAAACCACAAGCTTAAAGTGAATGTATCAGAAGGCTTGCTGCTGAGTTAGCACTTACACAGAAAGCTAGTATGCATATTTCTTCCTATCTCTAACTAAAAATGGCATTTTCTTTAGTTTAATAATGTTAAAAAAGAGAAAAATCCCACATTGATCTGGTGACTTTAATCAGAGTGACAGCTTGACCAGAACAGGACGATTCTCAGATGGTTGAACATGTCAGTGTCCACAAAGGTTTATTAATACAGTCATGAGTGAAAGCTGCACCTGCTGTCAGCAGTACCTGTTACCTGGTATTATACCTGTTACCTGGTATTGTACCTGTTCTTGTGCTCTTTGGACAGGAAGCATGAAGACATACTGAGTCTCGGGGCTCTGCTCTGCTCAGCTGCGGAAAAATATCAAAGACAGAAACAAAAAGCGAAAGTGAGGCCAAATCAGTAATGTCTGTACTTGGATGTGAGGTCCTGTAAAGAAATGGCGATATTCTTCCAGTTAGAGGCTTCAGTTCAGTCTCATAGAGGGGATCTTCAGAACAAACTGTCTGGTTAAAGGAGGTATAACTGAGTAGGTTGTTTTTTTACCGGTGCTGCAGCTCTCTGCCAGGGTCTCAAAGTTCTGCCGAAGGAAGTCTTCCTGCTCGTGTTCAGGATCGCTGTTCACTCTCCTCAAAGCCTCGTCTAAACTCGTCACTGCTGCCGGCCTCCTCTCTGCCTCGTCTTTACTCTCATCATCAGAGCTGCCCACACTCGGAGACTCATCATCTGCAGAAGGCAGAACCAAAACCAAGAAGCTGAAGCATGACAAAAAGGTATTCTAACAGAAACGTGAGGCTAAGAAAAATCAAAAGGCAAACTAAAAGTTAAAGTGACAAATGGGAAGCTTAGCTAACAGCTAAAAGAAGCAAAAGACTAAAAGCTAACGTGTCAAAGGGATACCTAAAATTATCTAAAAGCTAAAAGTAGAAAATCGCTGATAAAAGGTTAGAGGAAGCAAAAGGCTTGAAACAGATTTTAAAAATAAACTATTCTGAGGGAACTTGTTTGGAAATAAATATTTTGAAAAGTTTCAACGTTTCAGAAACCAAAGGTCAAAGCTCCCATCTGCTGAAAGTATAAGAATGACAAAAATAGCACCAAGTAGTTGGATTACAAAAACAGAGGACGAAATATAAAAGAGGAGAACCAAAGGGAGTTCCACCGGACCTTCAGAGTGTGACCTCACCGTGCAGGATGTGGTCCGGGCCGGACTCGGTGCTGTCGTAGTCCAAGGAGCATGCGCTGTCTGGGCTGCGGCTCTCCTGGCTCTCGGTCCGCATCCTTCGCCCCATAGCACCGCAGTCCTTCACCGTGTAATCCCTGATGTCCACAAACGGGGACAGGACAGCAATGAGACGTGTCTGATGTAAAAAGACCAGTTGGAGCAGGAGGTGGGCTACCTTTCTGCTGGTCTTGAGTCGTCCTCGTTTCCCTCACAGAAGCGTGCCGCTGCATCTGTCTCCTTGGCACACTTGACTGAGGACAGCCAGCGTCTTTGTCTCCTGGACTTCTCGTCTGTCTGCTGCAGCAGAAAAACAAAAGGACACGGATGATTTTAAATCCATCCACATAGTTTCCTGCTTTTTATGTAAAACTCTTCTTACCACAGTCTCTTGGAGGCTGGAGACGCTCCGTTTGTCATCAGTGGACAAACTGGGGCTCCTTTTCTGTCCAAATGTCTCCACCTGTCTCAGGTCCAGCATGGACTTTATCATCACTTCTAGGGAGCCCATACGGCGAGACCAGCACCTCCGGGGACGCTTCGTGGCATCAGGAGGGACCTGGGTGACGGCTCCATCCTAAACACACAAGATCAACCAGTGACATACATGGTACTGTGAAAAAGTTTTAAACCATCCATCATGTCTTCGGGGTTTGCTTCCAAGCAGCCAGACCTTCTAGAGGTCTTTCTTTCAGCTCACTGATGTTTGAGAATCACCTCGTTGGTGGTGAAATATTAGTTTGATTCATTGATTCAAGAAATTGTAACAAATTGTCTAAAAAGTCTATTTAAAGACATATTTATGTTCCGTTTTCCGTGTTGACACAATACTGGTTCATCCCTTGAGTTTGAGACTTTTTTTAAACTAATGATTTGAAGGTTAGAGTTAAGTGTCTTTATAAACCAACAATGAAAACAATCTGAGAATGTCTGTAAATGAATAAAATCTCAGCCGAAGTCCAAAGAAAACATTGAAAGACCTCCAGAAATCCTAAAGAACTTCTGATCAAGACCAATTTAAATGATTTAAAGAAAGTCTGACACCATGTCACATGAGAGAAAAACTTTTGTACATTGTATTTATTATTTTTACTGTATGTTTATATATTACAGTATATTATAATTGTGCTTTTCTCCTTGTTCGTTCCAATAAAACAGATTTTAAGCACAACATAGCAGATATTCAAATTAAACAATTCTGTAAACTAAATGGAAAAGTTCACAGAACAGTTTTAAAAATGTGACAGTGATGCAAAAATGACTCTTTTTTTAATCTATTTTTCATTATTGTATGAACACTGATTCAGAAAGGAAACTTTTTTATTTAGGTTGAATTACAAAATATTTATGTATATGAGTAAATGAGTGGGAATATTCCTCTGAAAACTTTACTTTAGTTGTTCATAGATCAAAACATTCAG
Organism: Nematolebias whitei; assembly: GCF_014905685.2. Lineage (NCBI taxonomy): Eukaryota > Metazoa > Chordata > Actinopteri > Cyprinodontiformes > Rivulidae > Nematolebias > Nematolebias whitei. The sequence continues at coordinate 25,475,289 of NC_056509.1, forward strand.
GAAGATAATTTTGTTTTATGCAGCTTTTGTACTTTTCAATATATTTAACTTCATTCACAAATATTTCTCCTACATGTCCATCCATCCATTATCTTTTACCCGCTTCTTCCATTTTGGGTCACGAGGGTCGTCGGTGACCATGTCCACCAGTCACTGTGCGAGGGGCGGGGTGCACCCTGGACAGGTCTCAAGTCCATCACAGGGACACATAGAGACAAATGAGACAAACAACCATTCACTCTCTCACTCACACCTAGGGACAATTTAGAGTTACCAATCAGCCTAACATGCATGTTTTTGGTCTGTGGGAGGAAACCGGAGCACCCGGAGAAAACCCACGCATGCACAGAGAGAACATGCAAACTCCACCCAGAAAGGCCCCCAGACCGGGATTTGAACCAGGGACCTGCTCTTTTATATATATATATATATTTTTTTTTTTTTTTTTTTTTACACTAGCCTACTGCTAAATTTAAATTTTACTTATCCTGATGCATGCTCAATAATCCAGCTTGAGGACCTGACTTAACTTTTTTCGATAAATTCTCCTTAGTTTTCTGAGAATTTTAGTGAGCCTTTTGATGATCTTTTAGCTGTGTGCTAGATTTTTGGTACTTTCGGATAGAGTTCTACTTTTAGCTCTTAATCAGCTGTTTGCTTCTTTTAGTTTTTAGCTAGTCCTTTGATACTTCTAGTTAGCCTTTTTAAAATTTAGCTACTATTTTGCTGCTTCAGTAAGAATGTTGATACGTTTGGTTTTAGCTCATGTTCTGCTTCTTTTACAGCAGCTTAAACAGCTGAGTTTCAGCTCAGCGTTCACACTGCAGCTTCACAGAAAAAGTACTTTCTTTTATCTTAGTGTTTAGATTTTTAGCAGTCTTACCTTAGTCAGCTCTGCAGCCTTTTCTTCATCTGAACCTGACATTGGAGGAAATATTACAATTAAAGCTTTAACAAAAATGATGGATTTTCTTTTGTCAGGTTTAGCTGCACCTGACGTGAAACTAAAATACCAGGAAGTGAAGCAGATCATGCCAACATCCCCTGGTTTCCTTTATGTTTCACTTTATGGGCGCTCTCTGTTGATGTAATCACAGTACCTGTGTTCTCCTCCCTGCAGCTGCTGTCAGAAGAAGTTTTACTTATGTTGTCATCAGCGTTATTCTCCACTCTGTCCTCCTCCTCCTCCTCCTCCTCCTCCTCCTGCTCCCGGTCGCTGTCAGAGGACAGACCAACCATAGCAGGAGCACTGTACACCTCCCGCCTACAGCAAAGCAGAAAAAGTCCAAACCACGAGCTCTGAGTGTGAACCTATTTGTTTCAGGACTGGTTCTTGCTGTGAACGTTGACAATAAGCGGCTGTGCGTCGTCACCTGATGCCGGGGGACTCGCGGGGCGCTGAGTTTGTGTTTTGTTGGAGCTGGTGCAGCCTCTCCCTCATGGCGATAGTTAGTTCTGGAGCGAGTCGCCACACAAAGACACAACTGGAGAAACGAAAGCAAACAAGCATTAAATATTTAAAGTTTTATTTCAGTGATGATTGAGGAAACACATTTCCACAGTCATTTCCTCTAATGTAGACCCAAGATTAATTTCTCATACAAGTTTATTTTCTCTCTAAAGCTACTAAAATGATTCACATTGAAATATTTATTGTGTCTATAGAAAGTAGCGTGAGTTATATTGATTCTTGGTGCTTGATTGCTTTTATCTGAGGCCTTGAACACTCAAATTAGCAGGATGCACAGAGGATGTGTGTGATGGGACCAGAGGGCTATAAATTTTTAACTAGTTTGGACTCCAAGAGGCCATATTACTTAAGCACTATGAAAACCAACGAGTCCTGAGCAGCATTAAAGGGTCGATCTGTATCCTAAATGTAAAAAAAAAAAAAACATGTCTCTTTTGTAAATGAGTCCTTGTGGCTCAGTGAGACTAATAAATAAAGGCTGAATGAATGAACTTCAACAATAACAAAAAGGTTTGTAAGCTCAATTATCCAGGTAAATAACAACAGAAAAGGATTTCCTTCACAGCAGTGAAAGCTACCTATGGGACAGATCTAGTTGGCAGGCGACAGACTGACGAAGTCCTCTGGATGGGGGACAAAACATTCCTCACTTAAAGAAACTGGTCCAGATGACATCAACAATGCAGTTCGAAAGAGTTTACTCCAGTAGATTTGCAGAAATACAGATATGCGATTATGAAATGCAGGTTCCCCCCTAATGTAAACGACACACCTTTAGCTGCATGCTCAAAAAATATGAGCGTAAATGTACCAAGGATTTTGCCATTGTTGACCTATTTTATAGTCATTTCGGCTGTTTTCTGTAAGTGAATAAATGCACATGGTTGTTGGCATCCAGTCATGAATTATGCTTCCAAATTCATAATTTAAGAACACAAAAAACATCAACATACAATCTATCTATCTATCTATCTATCTATCTATCTATCTATCTATCTATCTATCTATCTATCTATCTATCTATCTATCTATCTATCTATCTATCTATCTATCTATCTATCTATCTAT
>NC_056509.1:25478227-25483792 GCF_014905685.2 Nematolebias whitei
TATACATAAAGGTGTTTAAAACATATTGCAATATTTAAACAATGTTTCTAAACTCTAAACGCTCTAAAAGAGCTCAGAATGTCATGATTTCAGCTCCCTGCCTCCTCTGCTCTCAGCTACCTGCAAGCGCTCTTGGCCACGCCCACTTCTACGCTCTGCATGGAGAACAGCTGATCAGCTGCAGCAGGAAGTTTATCCTGCAGCTCTGGGCTGCACAAATGTGCAGCAGGTGCTAAATCATTTAAAATGTTTTATTTTAAATAAACAACCCATGGTTGGTCTTTGTGATATTGCAATGAGTGCTTTCAAATTAGCTTAAAAAATGTCTATGTCTACATGGAGTTACACTTTTTTTGGGCAGGGTCCAAATGACAGGGTCATTTGTTTGCATTTGTGGCACTGAGGAGACCCACTGTAGGTTGATCAAATGTTTGTACTGTGTGCAAATGGATAAAATAATTGTGTTTAAAAAAGTTACAGATTATTAAGAATTTACTTCCTACGACTTCTCTTCGAAAAGGAAATGAAAAGTATTTTTTGCTTAGTTCATCAAACATTAATATGATGGCATTCCTATGTTTTATGTCCATTTGTTTTGGTTTATTAATATATTCCTTTATTATTTTTATATGTTCAAAAAAATTTTTAAGAAAAAAACACATCCACTAACGTTTTGTAGGTTCATATTCCAGTTCTGTTTCTACAATAATTCTCCTATTAATGGGGAACGTCTTGTTCCCCCTCCCTGTTCAGGGTTCTTCTCGTTACGTTCTCACAGCTCCATCCATCCATCCATCCATCCATTTTCTTTACCCGCTTATTCCATTTTGGGTCACGGGGGTCGCTGGTGCCCATGTCCAGCAATCACTGTGCGAGGGGCGGGGTACACCCTGGACAGGTCGCAGGTCCATCACAGGGACACATAGAGACAAACGAGACAAACAACCATTCACTCTCTCACTCACACCTAGGGACAATTTAGAGTTACCAATCAGCCTAACATGCATGTTTTTGGACTGTGGGAGGAAACCGGAGTACCCGGAGAAAACCCACGCATGCACGGAGAGAACATGCAAACTCCACCCAGAAAGGCCCCTGGACCGGGGTTTGAACCAGGGACCTGCTCTCTCACAGCTCCTCCCATGTAAAAATGCTCCCACGGCTGTGCCTGCAGCTGATAATAGCAATTTGATGTGCGTGGAGATCGTGGCCAACAATGTGAGTGTAAATGAAGCAGTTAAACAGAGCGAGGGTGCAAAAAGAGGAAACACCTCACACAGAGTCTCACCTGTCTCCTGATACGGAGATTAAACGCTTGCAGTCGTTGGTGAACTTCAACCCAGAAACAATTTCTGCAAAACAAAAAAACATTAAAGTTCCTGGACACTGTGTTGTCTTGGGGCTTGTTGTTTCAATACGACTGCAACATATGCAGATGTGTGTGTTGGTTCTGGTACCAGAATGTCCAAACATGGTGGCAACACACTCCCCGGTGAAGAAGTCAAAGATGCTGATGCTTTTATTGGAGCAGCTGGTGGCCACAAACTGACCTGAAGGATCGATCTGGACCTTCAGAAATACACAGAACAACAGAAGAATTTTTCTCTTCTTTACATAAATATAAATATAAATATATGAGAGAGAGACATAAATGTAAAAGAAAGCATTACTCTGAGGAGACTGCCATCTTCACTCAGAGATCCCTTGTAGAGCTTCTTCTGTTTGCCGCTGCCGATGTTGAAAATCCTGCACTCAGAAAGAAAACAGGCCTCAGAGACACTTTCAACGTGCCGACCAGTGAGCTTTAAATAAAAACACGCATGAACGCCCACGCGCTCACCTGATGCAGCGGTCCTGACAGCCGACAGCTGCGTACTTGCAGGTGGCGTCTACAGCCATGTCGTAAAGTGTGGTCTTCCTCACCATGTGGTGAGAACGCCTAAACTCGGTTCCTCTGTCGGTCTGCAGAACAAAGAGACGATGTCAGTGTGAGACGCACGGCCTGTGAGGAGTTTAAACAAAACACAGACGATTATACGATTGTCCATCTGTCATGGTGGCGGAATGCAACTCATGCAGTTTGTAGTTTAAGAAAATACGGTCTGAACTTTCAGATATCTGAGAGTAAATATTAAAAAAAGACAAAAAATACACAAAGAAAAGTGGTTTCAAGTTTTGAAGACTGTTACAAGAAGTCATTACACTGATGAGTTTAAACTATTTAATGCCACTGCTACAATCATCATTATCTAAAAGGTGCAGCCTCAGTGAAGCCCAACTACAGTTCATTCAGGAGGAGAAGTTCTGCCAACGAGGCTAACGAGCGTTTGTTTTTACTGTGCCTCACAGTGGGCCGGATTACGTCTTAAGTGTAGGAGGTATGTTGAAGCTTATGCAACTCAGGCTGAACTCCCATCAGCCTTGACGACCAGACGTAATCCCACAGGAGAAAAAGCTGTTAGAGTTACACAACATGGAGCACAAAGACTCTGTTTGTGTCACTAATATGAGAAATTATTACAGAATTTTAATAAAATAAATATAGGGAAGTGGCTAAAAATATTAGATTCAAGTTTTGGGGGGATTTATCTGGAGCATTTGTGACACCCCCTACAAGGTTTTAACTGTGTACCAAAGAAAAACATCAGAGAAAATCAAAGAAAATGAGAGACTTTAAGTCAGAATGTACAGTAGTCCCTCGCTACTTCGCGGTTTGTTTTTAACAGACTCGCTCTATCGTGGTTTTTCAAAGTAAGCTAGTACGTGGCACATAATTGGCTGAATGATGGATGAGCCGCACGATCGGCATGGAATTTTTATTTAAAATTAAATTATTTAGCATCTGTAGCGAAAAAGCTTCCTGCTGTAGCTGATCAGCTGATCTCCGAAGAGAGCAGAGAAGTGGGCGTGGCCGAGAGTACTTGAAGGTGGCAGAGAGCAGCCGGAGGCAGACAGCTGAAATCATGACATTCAATTAAATTAAATTCAAAAATACTTTATTAATCCCAGAGTGAAATTAAATGTTGTTATAACTCATCATCCTGGTTTCATTAATGAGTTGTTATAGATGCTGATGGCTGTGGGCAGGAAGGATCTCTTGTAGCATCTGTCCTACAACAGATCTGAAGAAGCCTCTGACTGAAGACACTCTGTTGTTGTATGACAGTCTGATGAAGAGGATGCTGAGGGTTGTCTATAATGTTCTTCATTTTATGAAGAATCCTTCTTTGAACAATCATCTCCAAAGGTTCTAGAGGAGTCCCCAGAACTGAACCAGCCTTCTTTATGAGCTTGTTGATCTTTTTTAAGTCACTGGCTCTGGTGCTGCTACCCCAGCAGATTCAAATTCAATTAAAATTTAAAAATACTTTATTAATCCCAAAGGGAAATTATTTGTTGTAGTAACTCGTTATCCTCATTTCATTAAGATATGTTGTAGTTGCTGATGGCTGTAGGCAGGAAGGATCTCTTGTGAAGTTCCATCCCACATTGGATCCTAAGAAACTGGCTGCAGATGCCGTCCGATCCGCCAGACTCGGCTGGCCTCTTGGTTCCCCTGGGCTGTAGGACCGCCAAAATGCAGGGTAGAACTCCTCCCAGAGCGATGGCCACTCCTCCCAGAAGTCTGCATTTGCCTGCAGAGATACCTACTTGGAGCTCCTCGTCACTGAGGACAGCCGGCTGCAGGTACCGAGGGACGATCCTGTCCTTTCGCTGTCATGAGCCGTGTTTCCTGCTAGTTCCAGGATCTCAGTAGTTAGGCACTCGAGCACAGCTGGCAGGTAGATGAGAATGCATCCACAGAACATCCTTTCAACTCATTTGAGATTTGGGGCTGTAGTTGAGATATTATTTGAGCTTTTGAGACGTTAATCAGCTGCTGTTGGTTGTAGAAAACAGCCTTGTTGCCATGGTTACGCATCATAACAAATGTCCAAAATTAAAAAGTTTCAGTAAAAATCCTTCCAGCTGCACAGCATCCGATACCAGAGGAAATAATCATCCAAAAAAATGTGATTTACATCCAGGAAAAGAGGAATTAAAGTTTCCAACAGCAAAATCTCAAAATTAAAATAACAGAGCTACTCCAACATGCAGCCACCTTGAGCGGCGCAATTCTAGAACTGATGATGAACTAGATGATGGCAGAAGAGATAGTGCTCTCTACAACAGACTTATAGAAGATATGCAGCATCTTGCTGCAAACACTGAAGAACTTCAGCTTCCTCAAGAAGTACAGTCTGCTCTGTCTCTTCTTGTAGATGCTTCACTGTTGCATTTCCAGTCCAGTCTCTTGTCCAGGTGAACTCCAATGTATTTATACTTCTCCACCACCTTCATTTCTTCTCCCATGATGGAAATAGGGTTGGACCTGTTCCTGTTTCTCCTGAAATCTACAATCATCTCCTTTGTTTTGTTCACGTTCAAGATGAGATGATTGTTTCCACACCACCACAAAGCGGTCCACCAGTTCCCTGTACTCAGCTTCTTGTCCATCTGATACACCCGACTACTGCAGAGTCATCTGAATATTTCTGCAGATGACAGGAGTCTGTTTTCTACTGGAAATCTGAGGTGTACAGAGTGAAAAGGAATGGTAAGAGTACAGTCCCCTGTGGTGCTCCTGAGATCCTGACCACCTGGTTAAACACACAACCCTTCAGTCTCACAAACTGTGGTCTGGATGTCATGAAGTCTTTGATCCAGGTGATTGTTGAGGCTTTTCTGTGCTCTTTAAGAGATTAGAAACATTGTTTAGAATATTGCAAGCATGTGGGAAAGGTTCAAAACAATTATATATATATATATATATATATATATATATATATATATATATATATGAAAACTAAAATAAACTATTACTTACTACTTTTACTGCTATTTCTACTTTACGGTTTTTCACATATCGCGGGGCTTCAGGGTACGGATCCCCCGGGATAAATGAGGGATTACTGTAGTCCAATTTAATAACACATCTGCTCATCAGATATGTCATGTTTTATGTGTGTTTATTTCAGAAAAAAGGACAAGTTCAAATGACCCTTCACTTCTAGCTTTGAAAAGAAAATTTTGAGCTCTGATACATTTTTTCATTTACCCTTTAATTATCCAGGTAGTCTCATTGAGCCACAAGAACTCATTTTCAAGAGAGACCTGTTTAGGGAGCAGATGGGTGTTAAGGGCCTTGCTCATGGGCCCAGAGTGGGGGTGAATGAGGGTGGGGGCAACAACTACAAGTCGATGGAAACTTGGATGTTCAGTTTCTACTTTCAATGAGGATTTGAGCGAAAATCGTAAGTCTTACATCAGGGAGAGACACGATGGATGAAAGAAGAGATAAATGCAGCATTTCCCCTACCATTGTACAAGCAGGGCGTCCCCCCCTGCTTACTGAACCGAACCCCCCGTCGACAGCTGCCAGCACTGACATACTGCTAAGCTAGCGGCGCGCAATACAGACAAGCTAGCTAAAAAGCTGCAAAGGTAGTGCGCCATTTCCCTCATGCTGATCCACCCCCCCAATAATACCGATGGTACAAACAGCACGCAACACAGATGTGTTTC
>NC_056509.1:25483892-25500623 GCF_014905685.2 Nematolebias whitei
TCTCCCACCTTTTATATCCCCCCCCCACCACATCCCACCGGAACAGACAGCGACACCCCGCGGTGTTTTTACGTTTTTCCCCCCCCCCCCCCCCCCACCACCACCACCACCAGGTCAGTAATGTAGGGAAAACACTGAAATGCCTACGTTTTGATGTAGAATTGTTGTTTTTCTTTCAGCTGCTCCGTTCAGCAGAGGTCGCCACAGCGAGTGAAGTTGCATGAAAGTATTAGCAAAAGTCCAACTTTCTGTAACCGGTTTAAACTATAAAAGATGGTTTTTATTGTGAAGTCTATCTGAGCTGCAAAGACTCCAGAAGACCGTTTATTTCTTACCAGTTTACCAAAATCTCATTGTTGTCTATGTGGCAGATTTTCACAGTTACTCTTTTATTTCCTTTACACTGAACAAAGTTCTGCTACTCTTTTACTAAACCGTTAATCATATACTTCAGTGCTGTTTCTGACTAAATATATTCCTGTTGCTTGTGTGTATTTGTGTGTGGTTACAGCATGTTCTACTAAAACAGATCAAATTAAAGGGCTGCAGATGTTACCTTGTGTGCTGTGCGGAAGTAAATGCTCTTGTCTGCACCACAGCTGATTATCTTCACATTGTTCTCATGAGCTAAAGGGGAAAAAATACTTTAATGTATTGAAAAACAAAACTGTAGACAAGCTTGTATTTGTTCCCCAACACTATGTAAGAAATTGGAAACAGTAGCTACAAGAAAAAAGAAATGAGAGATGGAAGGGTGAGAGAAAAGCCTTCAATGAGCAAACTGAGTATGTGTATCATGTCCATTAATTGTCTGAAAAAGCATCGCTGTGCGGAGACCTAAGTGGGACTTTGTGTGGAACTGAGACAACATAATAGCATGGACTAAAGGATCTGAAGAGACTCACCAGCAAAGCGGACGGCTGTTATGGATGAAGAGTGCTCATCGAGTGTCTGCACCAGACTGTAGTCGTCGTCTGCATTCAGGACGTGGATCAGACGGTCCCTGCTAGCTGTGGCCAGCAGCTTCAGGCCTGAAAACACCAAGACAACCTATAGGAGCTGAGGATCCAATTTAAATGCTAAGTGAGCTAAAATTAAAGCTAGCAGACACACACAGACCTGTTTCTGGTTTGCTGTATTCCAAACAGAGGATTTCAGCATCGTGAGCCTCAACTTTCAGGATCTCCTTCATGCTGCTGAGGTCATGAACCCTGCACAGGATTAATTCACATTATAGAGAGACAGTCACTCATGCCGGACATCGGTACCTGCTTCAGTCCTTGATCGTTACCTCAGCATCCCGTTGCGATCTCCAGATGCCAGGTGTTTGCCATCTGGACTGACGCAGACGGTCCTGATGCTGCCCCTGATTTCTGCAGCCGGCACATCTCCTGACTTGTCTGCATTCACATTTGTTGCACATTCTGGATCCAACAAGGTGCTGGTGTTTCCATCAACATAAATTATGTTTAAAAGATCCTGTAAAGCAAAGGATGGGCACAGAAATACAGGTGCTGGTCATAAAATTAGAATATCATGAAAAAGTTGATTTATTTCAGTAATTCCATTCAAAAAGTGAAACTTGTATATTCATTCATTACGCACAGACTGATATATTTCAAATGTTTTCTTTAATGTTGATGATTATAACTGACAACTAATAAAAAACCCAAATTCAGTATCTCAGAAAATTAGAATATTGTGAATAGGTTCAATATTGAAGACACCTGGTGCCACACTCCATCCATCCATTATCTTTACCCACTTGTTCCATTTTGGGTCACGGGGGTCGCTGGTGCCCATGTCCAGCAATCACTGTGCGAGGGGCGGGGTACACCCTGGACGGGTCGCAAGTTCATCACAGGGCCACATAGAGACAAACGAGACAAACAACCATTCACTCTCTCACTCACACCCAGAGACAATTTAGAGTTACCAATCAGCCTAACATGCATGTTTTTGGTCTGTGGGAGGAAACCGGAGTACCTGGAGAAAACCCACGCATGCACGGAGAGAACATGCAAACTCCACCCAGAAAGGCCCCTGGACTGGGGTTTGAACCAAGGACCTGCTCACTGAGAGGCAGCAGCTCTACCAGTTGCACCACCGTGCTGCCGTGCCCCACTCTAATCAGCTAATTAACTCAAAACACCTGCAAAGACCTTTAAATGGTCTCTCAGTCTAGTTCTGTAGGCTACACAATCATGGGGAAGACTGCTGACTTGACAGTTGTCCAAAAGACGATCATTGACACCTTGCACAAGGAGGGCAACACACAAAAGGGCATTGCTAAAGAGGGTGGTTGTTCACAGAGCTCTGTGTCCAAGCCCATTAATAGAGGGGTGAAGGGAAATAAAAGATGTGGTAGAAAAAAGTTTACAAACAATAGGGATAACTGCACTCTGGAGAGGATTGTGAAACAAAACCCATTCCAAAATGTGGGGGAGATTCACAAAGAGTGGACTGCAGCTAGAGTTAGTGCTTTAACAACCACCACGCTCAGACGTATGCAAGACATGGATTTCAGCCGTTGCATTCCTTGTGTCAAGCCACTCTTGAACAAGAGACAGCGTCAGAAGCATCTTGCCTGGGACTGCTGCTGAGTGGTCCAAAATTATGTTCTCTGATGAAAGTCAATTTTGCATTTCCTTTGGAAATCAAGGTCCCAGAGTCTGGAGGAAGAGAGGAGAGGCACATAATCCATGTTGCTTGAGGTCCAGTGTCAAGTTTCCACAGTCAGTGATGATTTGGTGCCATATCATCTGCTGGTGTTGGTACACTGTGTTTTCTGAGGTTCAAGGTCAACGCAGCCGTCTACCAGGAAGTTTTAGAGCACTTCATGCTGGTGACCAACTTTATGAAGATGGAGATTTCATTTTCCAACAGGACTTGGCACCTGCACACAGTGCCAAAGCTACCAGTACCTGGTTTAAGGACCATGGTATCCCTGTTCTTAATTGGCCAGCAAACTCGTCTGACCTTAACCCCATAGAAAATCTATGGAGTATTGTGAAGAGGAAGATGCGATACACCAGATCCAACAATTCAGAAGAGCTGAAGGCCACTATCAGAGTAACATGGACTCTCATAACACCTGAGCAGAGCCACAGACTGATTGATGCCACGCTGCATTGCTGCAGTAATCCAGGCAAAAGGAGCAACAACTAAATATTGATGCTGTACATGCTCATACTTTTCAGTTGGCCAACATTTCTAAAAAATCTTTTTTTTTTGGTCTTAAGTAATATTCTAATTTTCTGAGATACTAAATTTGTGGTTTTCATTAGTTGTCAGTTATAATCATCAACATTAAAATAAATAAACATTTGAAATATATCAGTCTGTGTGTAATGAATGAATATGATATACAAGTTTCACTTTTTGAATGGAATTACTAAAATAAACTTTTCATGATATTTTAATTTTATGACCAGCACCTGTAATTCAAAAACAGAGTTTGCACCGAAAGAGTCAGCATGTGTCTGTTTGAAGGTAAATATCTGGGGCCTGAAGCCAAACTCACATGGCTGAGAATGTTCTGACACCCAACACGGGTTTGGGTTGAGTCCTCCATGTGCCACATCCTTATGGTGTTGTCGGCTGAACAGGTGAGGAACGCGCCTGATGACAGACCGGCAGCAGATTCTACAGGAACGTCTGGAAACATCTGGAGAAGAATGAAAGGTTGATGGGATGCAGGTTTGATCAGGGTGAGTAGCTGGGACTTATAATGATCATTTTGTTCCTGTCTATGAGCTGATCTGAAAAAGTCTTAAAGTAAACAGAATATTCATAGTTCAAGCTCTTTATACTGTAGAACGTAAAGTTTCAGCACAGAAAGCTAAAAACAACTGCAACACAGTAGATTTGCAAAAACAGTATATTCAAACTCGTGCTGAAGTGTAAAATAACTTGATCAAACCAATTAGCTACCCCTGTAAAGTTGGTGCATTAGCAACGTGCAACAAAAACTTAGCCTTTGTGAACCGATCAATGACTGAAAACCTTTCACGTCGTAATAACAAAATACTACATACAGCACAGGTGTTCGTTTTTCAGGTCTAAGTTCTGTTTTGTTTCGGGATTTCTTGATGTATCCCTTCTGTTCAATCAGCTTTTACTTCCTGTTTTATTTTGTATGATCCTGTTGAGGATGGTGGATCAGGAACTGGTCTACTCTGTCTGCTAACCACTGGGTGATTATCATGATCTGGTGTACTGGGAAGGTTGAAGGGTTCAGGGGCGTTCATGAATTCCACGTTGCCACATACTCAATCCTGACTTTGTCTGTGACTTCCTGTCAGTGTCCCAGATTGTTCCATCATGCACCAGGATATATCCGAATAAGATAAGATAAGAAAGAACTTTATTGATCCCGCAGAAAATTGTTGTGCCAGAGTTTCGGTACAAAGGGACATACACAAGGAATCACACATAAAAAAAGAACAGAGAATATAAAAATACCAGCAATTAAGATCTAAACAGGTGCAGGTGCAGACATGCCTGAAATGTTTTAATGTGAACACATTAAAGTGTTTATTGTAGTGCAGGATTTTTATTGTCCTATGTGCAGAAAGGGGGAGGAGTTGAAAAGTTTGAAGGACTTCCTGTGTTGTTCTGTGGAGCACCTCGGTGGTCTCAGTCTAGGACTGAAGGTGCTGCAGTAAGAGTCCAGTGCATCATGCAGGGGGTGTGACGTGTTGTTCAGGATCTGGAGCAGTTTCCTCAGCATCCTCTGCCTGGGGGGGGGGGGGGGGGGGGGGGTTACTGTCATGTGGCTGGGACTCAGAAAACTAAAAAAAAGTAGGTTCAACTCCATCACGTCACCAAAAAGTCTGCTTTAACACTTATCCTAAGATATCTCCTTTTGAGATACTCGTTCCTTTGCCTGCTAAAATCTTCGGACTGGGGCCAACACCTGATTTGTTTTCAAGCGTCTTAAATCTCTGCTGACTCCACTAATCTCTGAGAAACTATCAAATTCTGCTGAAACACCTCAATTCACTCCCAAAGTTAATTAATCCTCTTTAAATCGTTGACCTGCCTGCACTAATATGATCGTACATGGACCCAACCACCCAAAATATGTAGCTTTAAAACATTAAAATGTTTATTTTAACCCCCGGAGCGGTTTGACCCAAAGCACCTCAGTCCCAAAACTCATCCCCCAGTTTTCCACTAATCAATACCCTGATCATTCCATCATGATTGATTAAGATATTGCAGTTAATCGTTATTTACTGAACCCAGGGCTAAACAAAGAGCGCTGCTGGTGTTGCAGCTGTTACACAATCCGGATCTCCTTCGAGTGTTTACCTCTAGATCCCAAACACAGGCAGCATGGAAGAGGGCAGAGGTCACCTTCTTTACCCGGCGCACCTCTCTAACATCCCACACATACAGGCTGTGGTCGTTGTACACACAGCTGAGCCAGCGACTGGCAGGGTCGTACTGAAGGGCGATGACGTCTGCGTAGCAAGCGTCTGCCTTGGTGTTGAAAAGATGGCTGCGCAGAGAGAAGAAATGAAGGAGCATTTCGTGACGAGGATCGATGCCATTCGAGACAGGAAGTTCTATAAACAGAACGGCTGGGCCACTCTTGATCTCTTCCTCACCTGGCGTCCGTCATGGCGGAGACGTCTGAGCCGAGGGGGTGCGGTCGTGGCAGCGCGCATACAAAGTGCAGGTCGGCGGCCCATAAGACTCGCACCATCCCGTCAGCGCAGCCACAGAAGATCAGCTCTTCAGACAGAGTCAGGGTCTGAGCCACGGTGGTCTGACAAACACGAAACAACAGGAATATTAGTTTACTGCATAGATTATAACGTCATAACACTCCTATGGCATGAAAAATAATCTGACGGAGAAGCTTCCAGTAAAACTTTATAGACCATAAAACACCAATAAGGGACTTGTGTTGTTATTTTTATTGATTTGCTATACTTTTGTGTTTCTGATGTCATTTATGATGTTTTCATTGATTAATGTGAAGCACTTTGTAACATTTGTTTGAAAGGTGCTATACAAATAAAGTATTATTATTATTAAGTATTATTAATAAGTGCTAATGTGTATATTAGTAGCAAAATAATTTCTAATTTGTCTAATTCTTAATAAACATGTTCTACAAGTAAGAAACCATTATTAAGAGTTTATTTTCTAAATTTGTGTTTGTTATTAGTGCATAGAGAAGTTGTTTTTTTAATGAGGCTCCTTCCGTGGATGAAGTCAGGGAAACATGTCCTTTAATTATTTACAAAGCAGAAAATTTGCGTTTTAGCAATAATCAACGAGCGTTGTGTGTCTCCCGGCGTTAATGAGGCCTCTTAGGAAACGACAAAACGTCTAATTTGTGCATCTTAAACTTCCTGCAGATGAAATTAGTCTGACAGTAAAGAATCTTTACACAGAGACTAAATTTTCTTGACACTGCAACTTTCTTTAAAACATTTTGTAATGGTGAATACGTCTAAAGCAGATATGGGCAACTAACGGCCTGAGGGCCAAAAGTGGCCCTTAGACGATCTCCATCAGGCCCCCATATCCTTATTTAAAAAAAGCAACTTAAAAAAAAAAGATTTATAAAAGAAACAGCAATTTATCAATGAGACTTAAGGAAATTTAAATTAAACATCTCACGCAAAACTTTTTTAAAAGCATTTTTTTAAGTTGTGTTGCCAGAACTACACGGAACCTTTAAAGACTTAGAAACACAAATAAATAAGTTTGTTTTACATATTTCCACTAACGTGTATAATATAATGTTGCAAGAGCCAGTTTACAGAATATGCCTTATATTCCTGAAGGATATTGGAAAGACATGTTTTTATAAAGCATGCTAGCTATGCTACTACAAGCTAAAGCTTTTTCAGGGTCTTCTAGATAACTTGTCATAAAGAAAATAAATTTTCCATTTCTCTATGCGGCACTTTGATCGTTTTAAATGTCTTGATGTGGCCCTTTGGAAACTAAAAGTGGCCCACCTCTGGTCTACAGTGTGTAATCATATGAACATGTACAACCATAAATAGGATCAACTCTTTTATAAACGTAATGATTAAAGGGGTGAATATTGATCACCTCCTCGAAATCTGAAACAAAGTATGTTAGAGACGATGCTCAGCTACTACCACCCTCATTTTCACCTTAATATCTGTCAAACTGACTGAGTTATAACCATTTTCAAGATTTCCATTGTTAATTAGCTGTGGCTGCGATCTTTAAACAAACTGAATCCTAAAGTTAATCAGTTGTAGACGTCTGTCCAATAATCACTTTAAAAGAAGTTCATTAAAATCTGCCTACTGGTTCATGAGATATTTTGCTAACAGACAAATAAGGCTGATTCTAGAAATTTAATGCTAAAGTTTTATAACAAATATCTTTTGCTAACTTCTTTGTGTTGATGCTCAGCTACTACTACACCAACATTTAGTGCAATATCTATAGAAGTGGGGGAGTGGTGGCGCAGAGGTTAGAGAAGGTGGGCCTGTGATCCGAAGATCGCCGGTTCACGCCCCGGCCCCGACAACATAAAAAAATTGTGTGGGTGGGATAGGTGAAGCACCCACACTTGCCCCCATCCTCATTCGCCCCACTCTGGGCCCATGAGCAAGGCCCTTAACCCCCATCTGCTCCTTAACAGGTCTCTCCTGAAAATGAGTTCTCGTGGCTCAATGAGACTAACCTGTATAAATAAAGGGTAAATGAAAAAAAAATGGCTTAGCTTTAGTCATTTTTGTGGTTCCTAAGTGTTGTTAGCTGTGGCGGCCTTCTTGAATCAGGTTGACTCCAAACATTAATCTGTTCTAGACATGAACCAAACTATTACAGGGTCTTCTCTGTAGCAGGACCAAGACTTTGGAACGAGTTACCTCTGCTTGTCAGACTGGCCCCTCCCTCTCAGTTTTCAAATCCCGTTTAAAAACTCACTACTATTCAGTAACTTTCAACACCAGAGGATCTGTGTTTTGAACCTGTACGCTCCACACTGGTTTGTCGTCATATTTATTATCTGCATCGTTTTTATGTCCATATTTTTGATTTACTTCATTTTGTATATTGCTTCGTGGGTTGTCTGTTGTTCTGTCTGTACAGCACTTTGATTGGCCTTGTAGCTGTTTTAAGTGCTCTATAAATAAAATGGTATGGTAAATGGTATGGGTATTACTTTCTAAGAGTTTTATTAAAATCTATTCAGTGGTTCAAAAGATATTTTGCTAACAGAAGAACAAGTATACTACAGCCTGGCATTCAAGGTGGCTGTCAACAACTGGTGATTCTTAGAAAAGATTGAATCAAAATTTGAGCCATAGCAGCATCAACTCCTAAAGGTTTTTTTAGCGGTGCAACATCTTGTCCAGCTGAAGTATTTGAGTTTATAAAGTACTGATTTGATCGTTTGGCAGGTTCAGCAGCAGCGAGCATTAAGAGTCCAAACGTCTCGTCCATGTTGACGTGTCTCACCCTCAGGTCCACCCACTTGTCCAGCACCCGCCTGCTGCTGAACTCACACAGCAGGCCGGAGGAGGTGATGCAGAAGGTGGTGTCAGAATTGGAGCCCCGCCCACAAGCCACATCGCAGAAGAAGTTGTTCCTCAGCTCCCCGAGAAGCCCGGAGCGGCCTAGGAGAGGCACCGGAGCGCTGGCCTGCACACACCACACGGGGGTGGGAGTAACTACAACATTTTTATTTTTCTACGGTGTTAAATAAGCCAATACACAATTACAGACAAACCTAAAACAAAACACCTGAACTGCTTCATAATAAATATTCCTCTGCTGGTGAGGACTCAGATGGACTAGGGTCGGACCCATGACCAAGAAACACAGGATCCTGGGTCTGGTACTACCTTGTTGGCCTTGCACTGGTCCAGATACCAGAACCTGACGTGTCTGTTGCCAACGGTTACGAAGTAAGAGCTGTCCTCGGAGAAAGACACGCCAGTCACCTTACTGGACACCTTGTTTGCTGCCACGACCACATCTTTCTGCAGGAAAACAGCACAAAGTCATGAAATGAAACTTTAACATTTATTTAAGAATGCAAAAAAAGTGAAACTAGAGAAATTGCATTTCCTGTGAAAATGCAGTGTGAATGCTTAATGCAGAAGAACTTGCTGAAAACCACTGAAATTAGCCAAAAAAAAAAAACACATGCTGAAACATAGTTTAAAATGTAGAACAAGCGTACTTCAGCAGGAGAAAGTAGAAAGAACACAAATGTTAAAATGAGTGCAAAAAATGTGGTATTAGCTGAAAAAGCTATAAAAGAACTAAATAATATCTGAAATAACTGAACCTAGCAGAAATATAAGCTGAAAGGAGCATAACAATTTAAAATTAGCAGAAATAAAATAATGTAATTAGGCTGAAAGTACCAGAAATAACCATGAAAAACTTTAATTTATTTGAAAACAGCTGAAATTACCTAAAACATGCTAAAGCTAGCTGAAAATGTATAACAAGCTTAAATTAGCAGAAGAAAGCAGAAAGAACACAAAAGTTGAAATGAGTGCAAAAAATGTGGCATTAGCTGAAAAAGCTAATGTTAGCATAAAATAACTAAATAGTAGCTGAAATAACTGAAAGGAGCATAACAAGTTGAAATTATAAGAAATAATTTAATTAGGCTGAAAGTAGCAAAAACGACCATGAAAAACATGAATTTCTTTGAAAACAGCTGAAATTAGCTAAAACATGCTAAAAGCTAGCTGAAAAGTTAGAGCAAGATTGAGTTAGTAGAAGAAAGCAGAAAAAACATTTTTGCCCAATTAGGCTAAAAGAAGCAGAAATGAGAACAAAAAAATGGAAATTATCTGAAAAAGCTGAAATTAGCATAAAACAGCTGAAAAGTAGCTAAAAAGTAGAAAGAAGGTTAAATTACACTAAGAAAATGGAGAGAGAACATTTTTGCTGAATTAGGCTGAAAAAGGTATTGAATGCAACAAAAGTGGAATTAGTTGAAAAAGCTAAAATTAGCATAAAAACAGCTACTAGTAGCTGAAATAGCAGAAAAAGCTGAAACTGGCAGAAATAAGCTGAAAGGAGCATAACAAGCTAAAATTAGTAGATGGAAGTTAGAAGAAGCACAAAATGTTGTAGTTAGCAGAAAGGATCTGAAAGGAGCACAAAACAGCTAAAAGTAGCTGAAACATGTTTAAATTTGCACAAGGAAGCTGAAAGAAGCTGAACCAGAACAAAAAGTGAAAGGAGCAGTAAAAGTTGTAAACGGATCTAAAGATGTGAAGGATGTAAAATGAGCTCAATTCATTTTAAATATTTCAAAAGGCTAAAGTTGCACCAGTACCAAAAGTCATAGCAGGATTGTCCTGAAAGAGCTGAACGTTTTGATTTATGATTTGTTGAAATGACAAAAAATTGTGGAACGAGAAAGATGCTGAAAAATGTATGGAAGTAAAACAGATCACAATAGAGTGAGTGCTTCGTAAACATTCACATAATTAAGTAAAAGTTGAAAAAAGCTGCTATGATTCTGGTTTCTGTACATTTAAGGATAAAACTGAAAGGTGCTTTTTGTAAAAACAAACACTGAACGTGTTCAGAACGTCTGATTTTATCGTTTTTTATTACTTTACTTGAATTTTTCTTTTTACGTATTTTTAACTTTTAAAAAGACTCTAAATTAGACATGTTTACTGGCTCATTTCGACCGAATTTACGTGTTTATCATCTTAAAACTAAAGATATCGATACATTTTACATTTTAATTTAAGCTGAAATGTTTACTATTTATGCATACTAAAAATAATTTTAAAATACAACCATTTGGCTCTCTTTATTTTAAATAATTTCAGCCCACAAGCGTGTTTGTGACTGTCAATAAAAACTACTAAACTAAGACGGAGTGTGAATCTTTCCCTACACTTGCTCACTTATCTAAATATGTAAAAACCTAAAAATAATTCAGCATAGATGGAATTGCTGCCTGATTTAATCACATTACAAGCATTTCATATAGACCAGAACACTCAGATTTCTGGAGCGACAAACCTTCCATGCCCAGACGTTCACCATCATGTCATACTGGTTCCCCACGCTGACGATGTACTTGTTGTTGGGAGAAAAAGCCACGCAGGAGACGCCGTACTTGTGCTTCTGAAGCTCGGCCACCTGACGTTGCTCTGCGACGTCCCACAGTCTCACGGCTGGAAGGTGACCGCACTGAGGCGAACAAAGGGGGAGACCAGGTGAACTGGGAGGACAATATCATGAAAACGTGTTTTCCTCCACTCTGTCTTTTATTCCCCAGTCTGCATCACTTGTCTTCTAATCTTCCCTGTCCCCTCACCTGTCCCACAACCTGTCTCACTATAACCTCCTATAGAGTGAGCGAGCCGTTTGTGCATGAAGTCAATGAACTTGTGGACAGATGGTCTGAAGGAGACTGAATCCGGACCGCATCCGGCTGCACATGGAGGCAGAAACAAACAAAAAAAGACGTGATAGCTCGTCGTCTTCCCATTGTATGCAAATCAGCCCCCGTCTGATGAGTGAGTGAGGGACGTCAGATAAGTCACTCAGGGTTATCTGCATCGTTTTAAATTAAATCTCAGAGGAGCTGCAAAAACGGCGCGTCAGAAAACTGCTGATCACAGAACATGCGTGATTATTATTTTTAAACCTAATGTTTCGCAGGAGAAATGTGATCCCGACTCAAAGAGCTGCTTAGCTGGAGGCGCCAAAACCAGCCTATTCTTCATGGTCGCTGTGGTTTAAACTTTGATCTCTGCTGTCATGGCAACTGGCCGGGTGCCACGCCACTCGGGCCGACAAGTCTTTAATCGGCTTTGATCGGCGGGGCGGATTAAGGTGTTTGGTCGTGCAGCGCCCCGTGCTGTAACCACAACAAAGTGGGATCAAGACGCTCGTTAGTGACACAACACATGTGGACGATCCCAAACAGAGTCCAGATCACTTCTATCATACTGCATGACTGTGGCACGTTCCAGTGACAGCTCAGACCTTGTGAGATAGGGATCTGTGCTATCGACGTCTCTGACCTCAGTTTTGGAAGTGTGGTCTAGATCCCCACTTCAAAACATCTGAACTAACCCTTTAACACTTTGTGTACAGTGGTGCTTGTTAGAAATTTAAAATACAAAAACAGCCGAAAGGAGTGAGAGCAAAAAGCCACTGACCTCTCCGGTCACCAGGTATTTTCCATCAGGGGAAAAGGACAGAGCTGTGATGGTTTTACTGCCGACGAGACAAGAGATGTCAGCGCCACATGTATTTGACAGACCGTGTGTTTGTGTCCGACTCACCCGGAAGTGTTGATAATGTGCCTCTGCTTGTTCTTTCTGGTGTTCAGGAGGACCACCACACACCTACAGCAGGGTCAGGAAACAAGACAACGTCGTGAAACAGCTACTCGTGTGTTCGTGGTTAGGTGGAAAAAAGAAGAATGCATTTTTTAAGTGAATAAATGTTGGCTCATTTTCTCTAACACCATTTCTCTTTCACACTTTTGGATAAATCTAACCTTAGAACAAAAAGTAAGACAATTTGTTTGGCTGATCATTTCTTTGTTGTAACGATGCTTCTTGGCATTAAATCAGACACTGTTGGAAAGCCGGTTTATTTCTAAAATATTTGGACGCCAAGTGTATTTGTGGGTCGAGCAGCAGAGTTATGTCTGTGGGTTGCACCCATTAAAAACGTGCCAGATCTTCTCTGCCAAAGCCAAACAGCCAAGTCTGGTGTCATTTACTGAAATGGATGATTTTATTTTTTGATTTCATTTTTATCTTCGGTCTGTGTCTCATGAACAAAACCTCATTTTATTTCCTTTAAATCTTTAAAACTGGATAAATTGCAAGATTTGCATGTACAACAGTACCGTGCTGCTAACAGGATGACGCTGCTAACAGGACCTCACTGCTAACAGAATCACTCTGCTAACAGAACAAGGCCGCCAACAGCCACATGCCGCTAACAGGACCACGCTGCCACCAGGAACATGCTGCTAACAGGACCATGCTGCTAAGAGAACCTCAATGCTAACAAAATCACTCTGCTAACAGGACCATACTGCCAAGAGCCGCATGCTGCTAACAGAACCATGCTACTAACAGGACCACGCTGCTAACAGGACCATGCTGCTAACAGGACCATGCTGCCAAGAGCCACACGCTGCTAACAAGACCATGCTGCTAAGAGAACCCCACTGCTAACAGAATCACTCTGCTAACAGGACCATGCTGCTAACAGGACCACATTGCTAACAGGACTGTGCTGCTAACAGAACCTCACTGCTAATAAAACTACTCTGCTAACAGGACCACACTGCCAACAGTCACACACTGCTAACAGGACCATGTTGCTAACAGGACCACACTGCTAACAGGACCAGGCTGCTAAGTGAACCTCACTGCTAACAGGACCACTCTGCTAACAGGACCATGCTGCTAACAGAACCATGCTGCTAACAGGACCACACTGCTAACAGGACCAGGCTGCTAAGAGAACCTCACTTCTAACAGAACCACTCAACTACCAGGGCAATGCTGCTAACAGTAACAGTGATTTTATAACATTAATTTGATTGCTTTTTATTGTTGTATATTGTTGTCTGTACTCTATACGTTGTCTGTCTAAAACTTGTCTCTCTTGAAAATGAGTTCTCATGACTCAATGAGACTACCGATACGGTACTTGTATAAAGGTTAAATAAATAGTAGCATGTGGAAGACCCATACACAGCCACAACAGCCTCCTTGTGCTGCTCACCAGCTTTGTCGCACTCTACTGTGGGATGGCCAACGAGGTTTTGTTGGTCACTCTGGAATAAACGGCTCATCTGAGACGATCCCACAGGAGTTCAGTGGGGTTCTGGTAAGAACTGAAGGCAGACTCCCAATGTGGAGCGAGCGTTTTCATCTCAGGATAAGGTTCAGACTGTAGAGGTATGGGCTTGTCACTGGTTGCCTACTGGTTCAACCAAACACTAGCTTCCCTACCATTTGTGCCAAGTTTAGAATCGAGGTGGGTCTAATTTTGGATTTCAGGATTTAATGGCAATCTTTTATTTGTTAATAAAGTACTTCGGTACTAGAAAAGAAACATGTTTACATTCTTTAATTTACTTTAAAAGACATATACTAAAAGCAGAAAAAGAGTCCAAGTGTTCTCCATATCAAACAACCGCAGTGTGAGCTACAAAAGGCTGCTCTATTCAAATGAACTATTCTAATATTGCAGATTTCAAAATAAAACACGTCTTTTGTTTTGTAGTTTTGAATGGGTTGATGAACACAATTTATTCGTTTTTGACCAAGAATATCAAAAATCCGATTTGTAAAACAGTCAAATTGTTTCCAGATCTTTGTAAATTGTTGACAAATGTCTGGTTTTTATCTTCTCTCATACAAAGTTAAGATTTATTCATCGATACGAGGTCAAACTTATTGACTCTTTTTATTATTTTTATCAACTTAAGCTTATAGTTTTAATAATAACTTGTCCAAAAAAAAAAAAAAAAAGAACATGTAAATTTATTTTTGTCGCCTAAATCAATTACCCTTTTATTCCTTTATGGTTTTCTAAATCTCATTTCCTGTTGGGTCAACAGTTTTAGTCCTCTTGTTATTCAACAGCTCGTTCTCAATCTCCCAGCCAGGAAAAAGCATTCCTAACGCTCGTGCAGATTTAAACTGGGGCCGCAGGTGGGTCGGGCGACTCGAGCACAGTTTAACGAGGTTGCTCAAGCTGTCAATCACAACCGGACACAAGCACTGCGCGTACTCGAGCACAGAAGAGGCGGCACCTCCACACTCAGATACTTCCCTCTAAAATAAAATCCCAACATGAGCTAAAGCAGCTCCAGCTCTTTTCATCTCGGCTCTGTTCTGCTTAACCCCAAGAACCTGAGGCCCAGTAGATCTCAGAAAGGAGCACATAAGACGGGAGTCTCTGTGGGGCCCACCGCCCCCGAGATGGAGCACAGATAAAAACCACATGCTCAGATAAAGGATGATAAAGGAGCATGTGCTGATAGGTCAAAGGGCAGATGCTCAGATAATGCCCGTCGTACCCTGCAGGATAAGCCACCAGTCCAGACCGGGGGTCGCAGGCCAGTCCGCTGTTTCCCGTCGCGGTGACGCCCAGCACCTTCTCCAGAGTCACCTGAGGAGACAAAACGCAGAGACGAGGTTCGGGAGTTAGGACCCCGAGTTAAATACAATAAAAACACAAAACTGAAGGTTCGCAGCAGTTTTCTGTCGTGTTTATAGGTTTTCATCTTTGCTTTGTTTACACTTTTAAATAAAGGTGATCTGAGACTTTTCCCTCGCTTTAGAAAAACTGAGCGAATCCTTTCCCTGGAAGTGAAACCCGGCATTCCTTGAGGGAACCGTATCGACTGCCGCCTCGCAAATCAAAGATTTGAACAAAGATCTCGCACAGACTGACGGCGCTTGGAGAATGGGTTTGGTAGAACTCTCCGCTATGAACACAAAAGACTTTTTCTTAAAATCGGTAAAAACAACTTCATTACAGCCATGTTCGTGTTTGTTAAAGTTGGTTAGCCGTGGTGGCCATCTTGACTCAGGTTGACCCCAAAAGGTAAATAATTTCAGATGTACACCCAGTGATTACTTTGTCCAAATTTCATTAAAAACTGCCCACTGGTTCATGAGATATTTTGCTAACAGACAAACAGACTGGATCAACATTTGATCCAAAGATCTCACTCAGTCTGTTAGCAGCTGGAGTCTGTGTTGGGGATAACGATCAGCCTCTACACACGTTTTAGCTCAATATCTGTAAAACTGTCAACATTATCGCCCTTTTGTGGCTAAAGACAAATAGCTGTGGCAGCCATCTTGAATCTAGTTGCCTACATGAGATATTTTGCTAACAGACAAACACATCATTCCATGATCACCATTCTGTCATCATTTCATGGTGGTAGTTGATAACAGAAGCTGTTTTTATTATTTTGTATTGCAGATATAGCAACATTTAGTAAGAATAATTTACAAACTAGTTCAAATGTATGTGACTGCTTGTATGTTAATGCTTTGAACTTAATTATTAAAGCTGAATAATTCCAAGAGTTAATATTTGATGAACTAAAAATAACTTAAAAGTGCAGTCATTTTTGAGCTATTCGAAGTATTAAGATGAGCTCAAATTAAACTAATTTATTCAAGTTTAAAATGTAAAAATCTGCATAAAAATAACTTATTAGAGAAAATAAGACAAATATTGTAATTTATATTACACTGTGTTAAAGTAGTTAAATCCAGCTCATTTCTACAAATAATTGTTTTTATTGTGTATTTTGTTTTCTGCGAGAATTTAAACTGCAGACTTTCTTGATTTTACTGTCTAATAACATTTGAAAATGATTAACTCTTTCATGTTTTCTAAATGTATAATTGAAGTTTTAATAAGTACCAGCTGTTCTCAGGTCAGTCCTGGAGCAACAAATCAGATTTACTAGAGATGCAGACCTTTATAAACCCTCCACCTGTTTTGGAATAACTTTAGGACAGCTTTATAAACCCTATACCTGTTTTGGACTAACTTTAGGACAGCTTTATAAACGCTCCACCTGTTTTGGACCAACTTTAGGACAGTTTTATAAACCCTCCACCTGTTTTGGACTAACTTTAGGACAGCTTTATAAAACCTATACCTGTTTTTGACTAACTTTAGGACAGCTTTATAAACCCTCCACCTGTTTTGGACTAACTTTAGGACAGT
>NC_056509.1:25500633-25500751 GCF_014905685.2 Nematolebias whitei
ACAGCTTTATAAACCCTCCACCTGTTTTGGACTAACTTTAGGACAGTGTTATAAACCCTCCACCTGTTTTGGACTAACTTTAGGACAGCTTTATAAACCCTCCACCTGTTTTGGACTA
>NC_056509.1:25500851-25526091 GCF_014905685.2 Nematolebias whitei
TTTGGACTAACTTTAGGACAGTTTTATAAACCCTCCACCTGTTTTGGACTAACTTTAGGACAGTTTTATAAACCCTCCACCTGTTTTGGACTAACTTTAGGAAGGCTTTATAAACCCTCCACCTGTTTTGGACTAACTTTAGGACAGTTTTATAAACCCTCCACCTGTTTTGGACTAACTTTAGGACAGCTTTATAAACCCTACCTTCCTGCTCGGGCAGTCTCCGCAGCTCTTTTTGCTCCTGACTGATGGAGACCGCAGCAGGTTCCTGATGCGGCTCCTGATGGTGAACCCGTCTCCTGGCATCTTGTCTTCAGGGACCAGGACCCGGAGGAGGACGTCTGTCCGCGGCTGCTGGTCCACCAACACCGAGCTGAACCTCCTCCAGAGAGAGCGGGAGGTTTAAAAAGTCCAACTATTACCTGCTGAGTAGTAACTCCTCTCCTGCCGCTCCGGCTTCTGTCCTGTCTGGCGGCGGCAGAGAAATAAAACGTGCCTCCGTGTGACGTCACTGCGCCGGCTCGTGATTAAATCAATCATTTTGATCTAATGATGGGATTACAGAGTCCTGCAGCTGAGAGGGGGTGTCTGGCTCTCTTATCTCATCAGCTCTATGTTAATAGCACTATTTGCCTAAACTGAAGCCATTTTGACTATTTTATATTTTACACTCAGCTGTTTTCAAACTGTTCAAATGACTCGGGACTGGTGTGAGCCAGCTAACACACCACTGAGAGCTAAATGACTGAGCTGTTAAAGAAGCACAACTCTAGATAAAATATACAAAGAGCAAAATGCTAACTAGAAATCTTAAAAACCAGCTAGAAGCTTGTGGTGGCAAAAGGCTAAGTAAAACCTAATACTAGCAAAAATGCTAGTTAAATGCAACTAATGGCTAAAAGTTGCAAAAGGCTAGCAATAAAGATAAAAGTAAAATGATATTTAAAACCTACAAGTTTACTCAATTATAAGTTGCAAAATTCTAGAAACTAAAACTACTCTCAGCTCCACATTGTTTCAAATAATCTGAAAGTCAGAGATTATTTGTCATTCACACCACATGTGGTACATGTGGTGGAAGGAAATTGTGTAGCATGGTCCCAGTTACATCCAACAATAAAATGTAAAAGAAAACCAGTAATAAGATCTAAGATATGAACTAAGAAAAACGTTAACTAAAAATACGTTAAGCACTAATACATAAAAACAAACAGATGAGCACGAATGAACACTAGAAACATTGCAACAGATCAGCAGCAACACGAAACAGATCAGCAGCAACATCGAAACAGATCAGCAGCAACATGAAACAGATCAGCAGCAACATTGAAACAGATCAGCAGCAACATGAAACAGATCAGCAGCAACATTGAAACAGATCAGCAACATGAAACAGATCAGCAGCAACAAAATGTGATTTTTCACAGTGATTATCCTGGTTAGAGATTCATGAGTCGAACAGCTTCAGGGCAGAAGCTGCGGTTTCACTCATATGTGCCGTGTAAATGGCCCCTCAGTCTTTCTACACGTAATGCTCCTTAACCTCCTTCCTGAGGGGAGTGGGACAAACGGTGTGTGTGCTGGGTGAGTGGGGTCCTTCATGATGCAGGTGGCCCTCTTCCAGCATCTGGAGGTGTAGATGTCTGTGATGGTGGGGAGGCCGACTCCAACAGACTTCTGTGCTGATGACCAGGAAGCTGACTACAGAGATGTTGTGGACAGTTTTGTGGAGTGTTGTGGACAGAACAACCTGCAACTCAACATCAAGGGTACTAAGGTGGACACTGTGGACTGCTACAAGTACCTAAACTGGACTGGACAGCTAACACCAACACCCTCTACAAGAAAAGGCAGTCGCCTTTTTCTTCTGAGGAGACTCGGGTCCTTTAACGTCTGCAGGACCATGCTGCAGATGTTTTACCACTTGGTGGTCTCCAGTGTTGTCTTCTACGCTGTGGTGTGCTGGGGCAGCAGGGTGAAGAAAGATGATGCCAAGAGACTCAATAAACTCATCCAGAGAGCTGGTGCAGTTCTGGGAGTTGAACTGCAGTCTCTGACAGAGGTGTCTGAGCAGAGGATGCT
This sequence comes from Nematolebias whitei, assembly GCF_014905685.2. Classification (NCBI taxonomy): domain Eukaryota; kingdom Metazoa; phylum Chordata; class Actinopteri; order Cyprinodontiformes; family Rivulidae; genus Nematolebias; species Nematolebias whitei. The sequence continues at coordinate 25,502,934 of NC_056509.1, forward strand.
GAGGAAACTGCTCCAGATCCTGAACAACACGTCACACCCCCTGCATGACACCCTGGACTCTTACCGCAGCATCTTCAGTCGTAGACTGAGACCACCGAGGTGCTCCACAGAACACCACAGGAAGTCCTTCAAACGTTTACACTCCTCCCCCTTTCAATAAAAGTAATCCTGCACTACAATAAACACTTTGTTTCTGGCTGTAATTGTACTGTAATTTAATTTTTTTTTTTAATCTAAGGCTAATTTAGCATTTATACATCTAGAACATTTTAAAAAATACATTAAGGGTGTCAATGCAGTTACCGTCCAAAAACTCCAGAGACAAAAATCATTTCAAAAATAGACAAGGCTGTATTTTAATATATAAATTGTAAAAGTGGCAGCACGGTGGTGCAGTTGGTAGAGCTGTTGCCTCTCAGAGAGGTGGCCAAATGATCAAATCCTGGCTGGGGGGCCTTTCTAGGTGGTTTGCATGTTCTCCGTTTGCATGTTCTCTCCGTGCATGCGTGGGTTTTCTCCAGGTACTACATAAGCTGATTGGTAACTGAATTGTCTCTAGGTGTGAGTGAGTGAATGGCTGTCTCATTTGTCCCTGTGATGGACTGTAGACCTGTCCAGAGTGTCCCTCCCCTCTTGCAGTGATGCTGGACATGGGCACCAGTGACTCCTGTGACCCGAAAAGGAAGAAGCGGGTAAAGATGACGGATGCACCATCATTTCCGGACTATAAATCACAACTTTTTTCACGTTTTGAACACCACAGATTATACAATGCTACAGCCAATTTAAGGATTTTTTTTAATGGGCTAACGAGCTTCATGCCACCAAAACATTTAGCTTCGTCACACACAGAGCTGCTCAATATACATCTCTCTTGGGGGGTAGCGATCAATGACTTCCTGATAGACATAAAAAAAATTATATATATATATATATATATATATATATATACTGTTCAGAAAAAAAAAAATTTACTGCATTTGTACACGTTACCGGTACGCATTTAATTAAAAGTTAAATATATATATATATTTGTGTAAATGTTACAACGTGAACACCCTCTGCTTATAGACAAGTGTGGCCTATTTATGTAAAATTTAAGTTATCTTGTTAAATTTAGCGGACGCGGCTTATATTCAGGTGCGCTCAATAGTCCAGAAATTACAGTATGTGTAAAAGACCCAAGAATAAAAGTTGATGTTGCCACCACAAAAAATAACCCCCGATGGCATTAGATGACACCATTTTATGAGACGTTACGTTTACCACTTTGCTGTTTACATGCCAAAGCCATGCTAGCACTCGAGACAGAAACAGACTGAAAAGTAAGCCTCAAGTAGTCACTATGTGAAAACTACAGTTTGTATCTTAAAACTTCTGAAGGTGAGAGAAACAGGACTCAGCTTGTTCCACAAGAGAATTTTAAAAGTTTCTGTTTTACAGGTTAGGGTTCAAGTATTTGGAGGGACATACAGCTTACCAGTATGTTAACAGGACAACTCCTAAACTGCTGGTCTCAACAGCAAAACTGTCTCACTGATGAAATCAAAATGGAAAAAGAGCATTTTTAGTTTTTTAAGGCGTTGAGTTGGTCTCAGTGAGTCAAGATGTTTGCTCTAAATGTCAACCTGTACAGGAACATTGAAACAGCACACACTCAAGTTATTTTCTGTTAACTTCAAAAGGTGTTTATTGTACAGTGATTACTTGGGTAAAGACGGTTCAAACCATAGCAGATAAAAAATTTGCTTAAAAGTTTTTTTTAACAATTTGTTCAAAACTATGACAAACTTACCACTTGTCTAGAAAAACAGTCTACCAGTAATTTTTTTACAAGACATTTTATTTATAAAACTCAGTGTTTCAAAAATCATACTCCCACAGAAAATCATTTCATGTGATAAAAGCCCAAAACTTCATAATTTTTTAATGCAAATACGACATAGGTATTTTTTTTTTATTATTGTTTGCAACGTATAAACTGTGTAAATGGATAAGTTTTACTTCAGTACCAGTACAAATGACTGCTCAGTAATGTTTATTAAAAAAGGATCTGAGAGTCGGTGGATGGTTTAAAGTGCAACTACAAGTCATTTTTCATTGTTTGGAGACAGAACGGGCAATTATTGTTGGAACGTCACAAACAAGGAAAAACATTTGAGGCTTGGAGCAGTGTGAGGTTTAGCATCAATCACTCAGTCCCTACAGTGATTCTGTTTTTTGCATAAAATAAATCAACGGCTTTAAGCACAATAATTTGACTAAAATGTCAAGAACCTGACACACGTACAAAACTTGACAAAATGTGTGGCATCTCCCAGACTTCATTCGTACATTCAGCAGGTCACGTAACGCCATTTTATCTTCTGCCTTTTGACACAGTATGAAAGAAGCCCAGTACGTTTGTTTTAACATAAAAATAAGAGAAGAGCAGCACTGAGTAGACGATCTCACCCATGATCCTTTGGTTTTTCAAACAGGCACATAAAGTGAAGCTTTCAGTCAGTCATTTGATTCTCAACACCAAGAAACAGGAGAGAAAGGCAGATAAAATGCTCCGGTTCTGAGAGGAAGACGTTTTGTTTCCACATGTGAGGTGTAAGGCAGAGGTCGCGACCATCTGTTTGCAGTTCATGCATATTCCATGTCAGGTTCCAGCTCCTTCTCCACGTCTATCCAGGAGCGTTTCTTGGCACTGGGGAAGTCCTTTCCCAGTGAGCCTCGCGTCAGCGGTCGAGACGTGTACGCCTCTCCTTCAGACTTTGTCGAATTGAGGCCGCAGGTTGAGAACCGAACGGGGCTCTTGTCATCGGACGAGGCCCGTTTCGCTGAAGGTGTTTGTGAATTCGCCCGCCTTTTTTTCGGAGGCCTACCTCTGCGTCGTTTGGCCGGAGCAGGACAACCAGTGTCGTCACTGGCCTTGTTTGGAGCATCACTTACCTCTACGTTTTTTGTCTCCACTGTAAGGTTGTCACTTTTGCTCTCTACAAGCAGCGGAGGTATTGTAATGTAAATTATACTTTTGTCTGTCTCGTTTTGTTTACCTGCACCAACAGGGGGGCTTTTGACCTCCATTGGCCCGCTACTGCGACAACATCCAACTGGAGGACTGGAATCAGGCTTGAAATCATCTGATGGAGGAGGAAGATGACTCACCTGATTAAAACACAGGTGAGCAGCAGCTGCAGGTTGGATCAGACCCAAATCTAAGTCTTGTTTTGTTTCAGAGGAATTTACATCCAGCGAAGGTGCAACGACTGATTGACTGTGAAGGTCCAGTTCGCCCAGGGGGGTCGTTCCTCCTGGAGGCCTTGGATTAGAATCTGACGTTCCAGCTTTGTTTTCCAAATCTGAAGGTTGGTCAGGTGGAAAGACGTTGCCCTCTAAGCTCTTGGACGAGTTCCCGTCAGAAGGCTGCACGTTAGCTGAAGAGCTAGCCTCGTCCTCTTCTATCTTCTGCTTGGAGTCCATCACCATGAGGGTATAAAAGCCTTGACCAACTGTAAAAAAACAATCAGCCAACAGTGAGACAGTATATTATATTAGATTAGATGTATTAGATTATATATAAATCATGCAAGCAGGATGATGGTAGCTTACTTGGCTTCAAAGATGAAGGAAGGATGAGTCTGCCGGTTTTGGAGCGAATCAGAGGAAGAGAAGAGAGCAGCTGTGGAGGCATGACGTTGGCTGCAGAAGAACTAGATACGGGTCCATTTTGGGTCTGGGGAGCTTGGTCATTTGTTAGACAATAAGGTAAGGTAGCCGGGTCTGTATCTCCAGATGCTTCCTGACTCGTGGTTGAAGGAGGTTCACCATGCCGACTCCCTGTCTGTGATGGTGGAACAGTGACTGCCTGACCTGAGAGGGACGCTGCCTGAGATGAAGATTGTTGCCCAGATACTTGATCTGAACCATGATCCACAGCTTTGCCAGGATGAAGCAAGGTTAGTAACATCAGTAATTTTTTCTGGGCAGTCGTAAGCTGCTGGGCTCGAGTTGGGGGCTCGTAGTCAAGTTGGTGCAGAGGTAGGGGCTGGAGATGTGATGTGGGGGCAGTGGCCTCAAGAAGTGCAGCTTTGGTCTGCAGCATCTGGGAAAAGACAGGCTTCCATTTCATATCCTTCTCTCGTTTTTTCTGTCGCTCAAAGATCTCTTTCAGCTTCTTCTGAATCAGGACTTTATACTTCCCTAAGAAAAAAAAAAGTCAAATTCATATGAGTGTTTTCAGTTAAAAAGGTAGAAAACGCACACACACACACCTGCTCTGTTCATGAGCAGCTGCATCTCTATGCCTCATGGCAACTTGAAGACTTTCTACTATAAGTTGAAACATTTAATCTGTTGGCAATCCAACACTTTGGATTTCTTTGATGTTTTACTGAATACCAAATTTCAACTACAGTAAATTCTGAATGTGTAAATCAGAACAACACAATGGCAACAAACAGCAGAGACAAACCTGACGCTATGGACAGCTTGTGCACGTAGACCATCTGTTCTTTAATCAGCTTCTCCTTCTCCTCCTCGAGACATCTGGACGTCTCGGTTAACACCTGAATTTCTTTTATAGCCTAAAAACCAAAAAAAAAGTAAAGAATAGGTTTATGACATTGATACATGAAGCACAAATTTACTTTTCAAACTTGAAACAAACGGAATGCTGATGTCCCTTGTCATGGAGGGTTTTGAATGGTGAATGTAGCTTTGAGATGAGTGTTTTTCTGGACTGGAATTAAACAGGGAAAGCAAGAAAACATTAATATTTTTAGTTCAAGATACTCAAATGGGTAAGAGTTACACTAAGGAGAAGAACAGGAGTACATTTTTTTATTTGCTATCCCCAGGCAGCGCAGAGTGATGGATCCTGGTAAGTACAAGGAGCAGTTTTATCCACCGCTAGGTGCAATGGCGAAGCCAGGGGGGTGGCCAATGGTGGCCTTGGCCACCCCAATCATTTGAGGAAACTATATTTTCAAGCAGTGTAAAAATTAAAAAGCAACGTTTCCTCAAATAATAGGGTAGTCCAGTTTACACTTACACACACACACACACACACATATACATTATATATATACATATATATATATATATATACACACAAACCGGATTCCAAAAAAGTTGGGACACTAAACAAATTGTGAATAAAAACTGAATGCAATGATGTGGAGGTGCCAACATCTAATATTTTATTCAGAATAGAACTCAAATCACAGATCAAAAAGTTTAAACTGAGAGAATGTATCATTTTAAGGGAAAAATCTGTTGTTTCCAAATTTCATGGCATCAACAAATCCCAAAAAAGTTGGGACAAGTCCATTTTTACCACTGTGTGGTAAAAATAGCGTTTTTACCCCTTCTTCTTACAACACTCAACAGACGTCTGGGGACAGAGGAGACCAGTTTCTCAAGTTTAGAAATAGGAATGCTCTCCCATTCATGTCTAATACAGGCCTCTAACTGTTCAATCGTCTTGGGCCTTCTTTGTCGCACCTTCCTCTTTATGAAGCGCCAAATGTTCTCTATAGGTGAAAGATCTGGACTGCAGGCTGGCCATTTCAGTACTCAGATCCTTCTCCTACGTAGCCATGATGTTGTGATTGCTGCAGAATGTGGTCTGGCATTATCGTGTTGAAAAATGCAGGGTCTTTCCTGAAAGAGATGACGTCTAGATGGGAGCATATGTTCTTCTAGAACCTGAACATAGTTCTCAGCATTAATGGTGTTTTTCCAGACATGCAAGCTGCCCATGCCACAAGCGCTCATGCAACCCCATACCATCAGTGATGCAGGCTTCTGAGTGGAGCGTTGATAACAACTTGGGCTATCCTTGTCCTCTCTGGTCCGGATGACATGGCGTCCCAGTGTTCCATAAAGAACTTCAAATCATGATTCATATGACAACAGAACAGTCTTCCATTTTGCCACACTCCATTTTAAATGACCCCTGGCCCAGTGCAAACGTCTGAGCTTGTGGAGCTTGCTTAGAAATGGCTTCCTCTTTGCACTGTAGAGTTTCAGCTGGCAACGGCGGATGGCACGGTGGATTGTGTTCACTGACAATGCTTTCTGGAAGTATTCCTGAGCCCATTCTGTTATTTCCTTGACAGTGGCATTCCTGTTTGAGGTGCAGTGACGTTTAAGGGCCCAGAGATCATGAGCATCCAGAATAGTTTTAAGGCCCTGACCCTTACGCACAGCGATTGTTCCAGATTCTCTGAATCTTTTGATGATGTTATGCACAGTTGATGATGATAACTTAAAAGTCTTTGCTATTTTACGCTGGGTAACACCATTCTGGTATTGCTGCACTATCTTTCTGCACATCAATGGTGGAATTGGTGATCCTCTTACCATCTTGGCTTCTGAGAGCCACTGACACTCTAAGAAGCTCTTTTTATACCCAATCATGTTGTCAATTGACCTAATTAGTGTTAATTGGTCTTCCAGCTGTTCGTTATATGCTCAATTTCCTTTTTCCAGCCTATTATTGCTACTTATCCCAACTTTTTTGGGATTTGTTGACACTGAAATTTTGAATCAACATATTTTTCCTTTAAAATGTTACATTTACTCAGATTAAACTTTTGATCTGTCATCTATGTTATATTACGAATAAAATATTGACATTTGCCATCTCCACATCATTGCATTCAGTTTTTAGTCACAATTTGTTTAGTGTCCCAACTTTTTTTGGAATCTGGTTTGTGTGTATATACATATATACAGGTCCTTCTAAAAAAATTAGCATATTGTGATAAAGGTCATTATTTTCCATAATGTAATGATAAAAATGAAACTTTCATATATTTCAGATTCATTGCACACCAACTGAAATATTTCAGGTCTTTAATTGTTTTAATACTGATGATTAGGCAGGGCAGCCGGCTTGGGACCCGAAAGTCCCAGGTTTGATCCCCAGTCACTGCACATCACGTGGCGTCTCTGGGCAGCACGTCTAATCCCCAAAATGTCCCCCGGGCGCTTTCAATAGCTGCCCACTGCACCACCTGGTGGTGGATGGGTTAAATGCAGAGACTAATTTCACCATTGTATGGAAACATACAGTGCTGACATTGTGATGACATTATGGAAAATAATGACCTTTATCACAATATGCTAATTTTTTGAGAAGGACCTGTACATATATACCTACCTACCTACCTACCTACCTACCTACCTACCTACCTACCTACCTCCATCCATCCATCCATCCATCCATCCATCCATACATCCATACATCCATACATCCATCCATCCATCTTGGATTTTGACTTAACACAATAGTGACTTAATTTTAGATGTAGCAATACACCAAAATGGAAGTTGGTTCCTCCCTTATTTTTTGAGTTATGCTCACAACACAGATGGACAGACAGACGAATGGAGGGGATTTCCAATTCCCCCCTTTGCTCCCTGACAGGGAACAATATTTTGTGTCTCACAAACACACTTAAATTTAAAGTTAGCACTGATCTGAATAAACAGCATATACTAGCATTAGTGGCATGGAGGCTGCACAGCTGCAGAAAAGAAAAGCTTTGCAGAGAGTGGTGAAGGCTGCACAGAAGTCTGTTGGAGTCAGACTCCCCACCATCACAGACATCTACACCTCCAGATGCAGGAAGAGGGCCACCTGCATCATGAAGGACCCCACTCACCCAGCACACACACTTTTTGCCCCAATCCCCTCAGGCAGAAGGTTGTGGAGCATTAAGTGTAGAACCATGAGACTGAGGAACAGCTTCTACCCTGAAGCTGTTAGTAGGGATGGGGCCGATCCGATCCAGTATCGGTATCAGCCTTCGATACCAGCAAAATTTACGTATCTGATTTTTCCGATCCACCTGCCGATATTTCCAATCCATGTATGTCTGTAGTTGCACTGCAGTTGGCTTCAAACTATGGAATGGATTTCCTGAACGGCGGCGTGTCTCATGAACCCAGAGTAACAAGACCCGCCTCACATTCAGGAAATTCAGTTCATAGTTTGCAGCCAGCTACAACGTGAGGACTGAGTTAGCAGCACTGTGGCTAACAGCTAACCAACTTTTCATCTAAACATGTCCGCTGTGTGGAAGTATTTTACACTAGAAACACCACAAAACAAGACAGCAATGTGCAATGTCTACAGAGCCATAGCGCCACATTAAACCGCGGTAAAGTTAGTTTTACGTTGGACATTCAAGCTCCGTGGCTTCAGCGGTCTGCTCCTCTTTGCTCATCCCAAAAGAGGCGACTCGACCCCGGCCAGCCGTGTCCAATCTGCCCCGCTCAGTCTGCCCATCTCTGAGGAGGGACAGACTGAGCGCGGCTGCCCCAAATCAGGCTGCCTGCTTCGGATTGAACAAGAAGAAAACATCGCTGAAACCACAGAGCTCAAATGTTTACAGAGAAGTTTCTAAACTTCATAATTAATGACCAACCACTATCAGTTGTAGAAAATGAAGGATTTCTCAGCTTGTTACTTGCAGCCAAGATATAGTTTACCCTGCAGGAGATATTTATCAGTACAACAGACGATCATAAAAAAACATGATTTGAAAATTATATTAAAAACAAAAACAGCTACATTAAAAAATGATGTAAATACTAAAAACAGGAACATGTCTGTTGGTTTATGCCATGAAATTAGCAGGTGTTTGAAGACATTTAACATTTTATTTAATTCATTTATGGATTCATTTAAACGAAACAAAATGAAAAAAATAAATCATCAAAATGAAAACATTGAATGAAAAGAGTGCAGAAAGAAGAAAAAAATTCTTATATGTGCCCCTTATTTAAGAAAAATATAAAATAACTTTGAACAATCACTTAAATTAATCACTTTAATATCCACTTTAAACCTAGGAATAAAAAGAAACATGTTTTGTGTTAGCAGAATTTAATTCTAACTTTAAAACGTATCCAACATTAATACAACTTACATCAAATTGCCTTTTTGGACATGCATGCATATATTTGTATAAATTGTACTTGAGGAGATTATTACAGCTTCATATAAAATCAATAATGATCATGATATCGGAACTGGATCGGTATCGGCCGATATCCAGGCTTAGGTATAGGGATCGGAAGTTTAAATAAGTGGATCGGTGCATCCCTAGCTGTTAGACTCATGAATATCTAATCAGGATAATCACTGTGAAAAAAATAAAAAAATAATAAATGTAATGCACTTTAGTTGGTGACGTGTGACTTATCTGTGCTGCTGATTATCCATGCTGCAAATTATCTTATGCTGCTGTAATCATTCATACTTATCTGCTCACCAAAGACTCATGTTCAGGCTGCCGTTATGCTGTATTGTTTTACATTAGTGTTTAGCGTGCATCTTAGATCTTTTAGCGCACTGTTTGGCGTTCATTTAGCGTGTACCTTAGTGTATATCTTAAGCCCTATTTGCATGGAATTAGTTTTACCTAGGGACCACATGCTATTTGTAATAAATACGGAGATAGTCTGTGTTGTTAATTTCGTGCGAATCGGCCATGTCAGTAATTTGTAAAGTAAAAATTCCCCCGCAAATTACCTACTTTATTTTGCTGAACTCCGAGGTCCTTGAACTAATCAAATGCAAATAGGCATCTCTGTGATTTGGACAGAAATGGGCAGGATCCGATACGTAATGAGGCATTTTTGTTTAAGCAAAATCATTTGGAAAATATAGAACAAGGCTAATTTAAATGAACGTGCTGCTCGCTTCGGCTTTAATTTATTAATTTTTTTATGCATTTTTCTTTTTCGCTTTGGCTTTTATGCTGCTACTTCCTTCACCACAGATGACAGGAGGTGCGGACAAACACGAGTGATCAATTCATCCATTTATTTACTCGCTTCTTCCTTTTCGGGTAGTTAGAGTCACTGGTGCCCATGTCCAGCCATCACTGTGCGAGAGGCAGGGGACACCCTGGACAAGTCGCAAGTCCCTTTCAACCGGCAGGTCAGCGGACGCTCATGCACACGGCTGGTGACAGCTGTCCATCTGAGCTTAATGTGGCTTTTTTTTTACCCCTTAAACCAGTCGGTCGGACCTGCCTCCTCCTCAACAAGTAGATGAACACAATTTTATATTGTGCATTTAGTTTTCTTCAGTGCTGATTCGTAAAACCACATCAAAACCCAAGACCATCCGGGACCGCACATTAAGCACATAATATGGACCGGCCCAGTCATGACAACGCAGCGCGTTAACATCATATCCAAAAGATGTCTGTAAATTTCAGCTAAATCGCAGGCTTTGGTTATCCCGTGCGAATGCGCTACATAAAAAGCAGACGTTGGGGAGTAATTTATTTATTACACGTGGTCCTTAGGTAAAACTAATCCCATGCGAATAGGGCTTTATTCGCCCTATTCGCATGGGATCACGTGAATCTAAAGGACTGTCTCCCAAGCTTTTATCAACATGTGGCGATTCCGACACGTGGAGACCACACGCTGGACCGTGTTTACACAAACGTAAAAGATGCGTACAAAGCCGAACCCCGCCCCCACCTAGGACTGTCAGACCACATCTCAATCTTCCTGTCTCCTGCTTACATGCCCCCGCTGAGACGCTCCAGACCGGTACAAAAGAAAGTTAAATGCTGGATCCAGGACAGTGGCCCCATACTGAGAGATTGTTTTGATCGAACAGACTGGCAGGCTTTCAGAGAAGCTGCTGAAAATGGAGGTTCGCTTGATCTTGACCAATACACATCCTCAGTTCTGGGTTACATTAGTACATGTACTGACACCGTCTCCACTATCAGAAATGTTAAAAGCTACCCAAACAGAAAACCTTGGCTGAATGCAGAGGTGCGTACCCTGCTGGAAGCCAGGAACACTGCCTTCAGGTCTGGAAGCTCAGAGGAGCCGAGTAGGACAAGAAAATAGCTGGTTGCTGGTATTAAGAGGGCCAAGGCCACATATGCACAGAGGATCGAGGGTCAATTAATCTCACAAGACCCTCGGAGCATGTGGAGGGGCATTAAGTGCATAACAGATTATAAAGGAAGGAGTGAACAATGCCCCAAAGACCCATCTCTGCCTGATGCCCTCAACAAGTTCTATGCACGCTTTGAAGACCCGAACAGACCACCCAGCACCAGACTCACCTCACCACCGGACGAAGAGCATCTCAGCGTGACCTCAGCAGAAGTAAGGAGTACCTTCAGGAGGATTAATCCGCACAGAGCAACTGGCCCAGACAACATCCCCGGAAAAGTGTTGAAGGAATGTGCTGATCAGCTCTGTGAGGTGGTGGCAGACATCTTTAACACCTCACTTACCCTGGAGACAGTTCCCACCTGCCTGAAGACTGCCACCATCATCCCAGTCCCAAAAAGCTCTACAGTGACTGGTCTGAATGACTATCGGCCAGTGGCCCTCACCCCGATAGTTGCTAAATGCTTTGAAAAACTGGTCATGACTCGCATCAAAACAACCATCAACATCAACGAGGACCCTCATCAGTATGCATACCGTGAGAACCGATCAACAGAGGATGCAATCTCCTCTGTGGTCCACACTGCGCTCAACCACCTGGAGCAGAAAAACTCTTACGTCCGTATGCTCTTTGTGGACTTCACATCCGCCTTCAACACCATGATCCCCCAAACCCTGATGGACAAACTATCCACACTAGGACTAAGCCCCTCCATCTGCAACTGGGTACTAGACTTTTTAACAAACAAACCATAGTTAGTGAGGATCCACAACCTCTCCTCCTCCACCATAACCCTCAGCACTGGCTCTCCTCAGGGATGTGTGTTGAGCCCCCTCCTGTTTACTCAGCTCACGTATGATTGTGCAGCTACCCATGCAGGCTGTCACATTGTAAAGTTTGCAGATGATACAGCGGTGGTGGGATGCATCACAAACAATGATGAGTCCAGCTACAGGCAAGAGGTGGAACACCTGGAGAGCTGGTGCAGAGAGAATAACCTTCACATCAATGTGAAGAAGACAAAGGAGATGATTGTGGACTTCAGAAGGAACAAAAACACCTACACCCCCCTGAACATAAGAGGATCTGCAGTGGAAGTGGTCTCCAGCTACAAGTACTTGGGTGTACACATGAATGACAACCTCAGCTGGAGCAACAACACCACCAGCCTGATCAAGAAAGCTCATCAGAGACTCTACTTCCTCAGACGGCTGAGGCGAGCTGGTCTGGGAAGCTCAGTCCTCACCTCCTTCTACCGGTGTGCAGTGGAGAGCATCCTGTGCTCGAGCATCAATGTGTGGCATGGAGGCCGCACAGCTGCAGAAAAAAAAGCTTTGCAGAGAGTGGTGAAGGCTGCACAGATATCTGTTGGAATCAGCCTCCCCACCATCACAGACATCTACACCTCCAGATGCAGGAAGAGGGCCACTCACCCAGCACACACACTTTTTGCCCCACTCCCCTCAGGAAGGAGGTTAAGGAGCATTAAGTGTAGAACCACTAGACTGAGAAACAGCTTCTACCCTGAGGCTGTTAGACTCATGAATCTCTAACTAGAATAATCACTGTGAAAAACCATATCATGTTGCTGCTGATCTGTTTCATGTTGCTGATCTGTTTCATTGTTGATGTGTTCATGCGTGCACATCTGCTCACAGACTCATGTTCATGTTTGTGCTGATGTTCAATGTTTTATGTTATGAGTGCTTAGTGTATATTTAGTTGATGTTTTTCTTAGATGTTATTACTGTTTTTCTTATACATTTTATTGTTGGATGTAACTGGGACCCTGTGTACATAATTTCGCTCCACCACATGTACCACATGAGGTGCGAATGACAATAAAGAAACTCTGACTCTGACTTTAGATCCTTATTTACTGTTGCTTTTTACGCTTTTTATTTGGCTATTTTTGGAACTGGGACCTTCAGAACATAATTTCGTTCTACCTCATATACCACGTGATGGAAATGACAATAAAGTTGACTTGGCCTATCAAGCAATAAACTTTACAAGTTTGAAAGCAAACTTTAAACTAAATATGTAACCATTGGTTTTAGTAAAACTTAGTACATCCATGACCAAAGTTTTGAGAATAACAAATATTAATTGTTTCGAAGTTAGCTGCTGCATCTATTACGATTGACACTTACAACTTACCCGTAGAATGTTATGATAAGGGTGATGAGATCAGTTGACATTATTTGCAAAGTCTTCCTTTGCCATGAAAATGAACAGGTGAGGTGTGCAGGCATCTGCATGCACATGAGACAAAAACTTCTGGAGGATGACATAGAATCAAGAAGTGCATCGAAGACCCAGATAGCAAATGGACTCCAAACCGGATACGTTCCGGAGCATACGGTACATCCAGAATGGATCATCAAAACGGACCCAGATCTGAGTCCACTTGCACACTGGAACGCATCTGGAACAGATAAGGAACACTGATCCGGATCGGATCTGGCCCGGACTCTATTCGGATCCACTCATTATGTGCCACATCCAGCCCAGATCTGTTCATAGAACACATCATCCGGCCCGGATCCATTTTGGATCCGTTCATAGAACACATCCAGCCCAGATCCGTTTTGGATCTGTTCATAGAACACATGCAGCCGGCCCGGATCAGTTCATAGAACACATCATCTGGCCCGGATCCGTTCATAGAACACATCATCTGGCCTGGATCCGTTCATAGAACACATCATCCAGCCCAGATCCGTCCATAGAACACATCATCTGGCCCAGATCCGTTCAAAGAACACATCATCTGGCCCGGATCCGTTCATAGAACGGCCTGGATCCGTTCAAAGAACACATTATCTGGCCCGGATCCATTCATAGAGCACATCATCCGGCCCGGATCCATTCATAGAACACATCATCCAGCCAGGAGTTGTTTTTGACCCGTTTATTATACTCATATCGGAGGTAGACTCATTTGGTCCAGAACCTTTATTTATCATGATACAAATAAAAACTTTACCAGCTCGAAAAAACTCCATAAAAATCCCACCAGTTTAACCTTTTTCACATGAAAATGAATTATTGTGAAGCTGCAAAATACATAAAATTGGGTTATTATTAAGAGTAAATGTACAGTTTTGAGGTTGCACAATGGTGCAGTTGGTATCACTGTTGTGTTACAATCCCAGCCAGGGGTCTTTTTGCATGGGGTTTGCATGTTCTCCCTGTACATGCATGAATTCTCTCTGGGTACTTAATCTCATCTGCTATCCACAAACTGTGCTGTACTGCTCTCCCTGCCTCCCTCCTGCTTTCTACCAGAACAATTACCTCCACCAATCTCCCTGGAGATCTATGGGGCATTAGTTTGATCCTTGTGATCATACGGTTGGTTGTATACACACTGTTCAACCAATTAAGTGGAATTAAGTTCACTTAAAAGAGCTGGCACAAACACCAGATTGACCAACACACAACTATAAGTGGCTAATAAGACAATAAACACAAAATACATGAAAAAAATGTGATAAAAGTCAAATTATTTGGTTGAACATAACATCAGTTACATGTTCATGTAATTTATAAGAAAACATGCAAATAAGGCAACCTGAAGTTTCAACTGCATTCACAAACATTAAAACAGTGCATAAGGAAATTAACAAAATACACACACACTCGCTTATTTAAATGAACAATAAAAAAAATAAACCAAAACTGGCTTAACATGTCATGTGTGTTAGATATTGTTGTCAGCAGGGTGAACCTTGTGTGTACTGTAATGTCTCCTTGAGGTTCTCCTATCTGCTGCCAGGCTGAACCACTGGATGGCATGCTGGCAGACAGCATACTCAGTAGAAGCACGAGTGACAGGATTTTTTCTGACAGAATCTGTAATCACAAAAGTAGATTTTCATTAAAAATATTAGCATCCGCCATCATAATGACAGTTTATAATGTGACAGTGACGGAGACTCGTCCTAAGATGCACAGCGCGCTGTTTAAACCAACAGTTTTAGAGGGGGGGTGGGGGACATAGAGGCAGCCACGCGCCGTTTACACTGACAGTTTTAGAGTTTTAGACCAGGGTGTGTGAGAGGAGACAGACAGACACACATCTCAGCCGCGCGCTGTCTGAACCGACAGTTTTGTTTTGTTTTTGGTGGGGGGAGAGACAGACGCACATCTGAGCCGTGTGTTGTTTGTACCGACAGTTTTCGAGTGGCGGGGGTGCGTTCAGCGTGAGGGTTCAGCATGAAGGAAGAGGCTGCCTTTAGCTTTTTAGCTAATGCACCTGCATTGCGAGCCGCTAGTTTAGTGTTACGTCAGTGCAGACAGGTGGTTGGGGGTGGGGTTCGGTAGACGGGGCGCCCCGCTTGTATAATGGTAGGGGAAACACTGTATATATATATATATATATATATATTTATTTATTTTTTTTACATTAGTGGACTATTGTTTCAACTCAATATGTTTTACTTGGATGAACCTAATCTGTTAGTCTGTAAGCCTATCACGATAAACAATAAATCAGTTAATCGCACGATGAATGAAAATTATCAACCTCATTTTCATTTACCGACTATCGTTTCTTCGTGTCGCTCTTTCTACTGAAGACACTGGATTACAAAAGGCTCAACTCTGGTGCTCTTCACTGACTCCTCCCTTTCTCTTTAAAATCGGTTTTAACTGCCCCAAATCACGTTTTTGGATCGGTTGAAACCCGTGCCTTCGTGTAAAAAGTTGTTTTTCTCTGCAAAAAGAAGCTGAGAACTTGTTTACTGATTTTTTATTAAAAGCTTTGTGTAAAAAATGCTATGCTAAAGAGCTCAAACCACACAAGAGTGTCCGCCATGTCAGGTCAAGGGACCTCCCTCCCATTTTTATTAAAGAGACACGCTGCTTAACTATCCATCCTTTGGATCAAACTGTCTTATACTGCCATCAGGTGGTCAAAAAAGGTACTACACCCCAAACAAATCAACATTTCTTTTAAAATTTGACAATTAATTATTGTTAACTTTCTAACAATATTATCGTTTATCGGAATAATTTTTGAGACAATTAATCGCCCAACAAAATTTGTTATTGTGACAAGCCTATTAGTCTGTTTAACTTATTTACTTTTAGGGATGCACGATATTATCAGCATGGTATAGGTATCGGACAATATTAGCGTTAAAATTCAATATCGGACATAGGCCATTCCATTAAAATAACTCTCAGATATAAAAGGCACAATTTTTGCCTGCAGCAACAGCACAATGTGAAGACGTTACAGCACAATGTGATGACGTCAAGTCCGCCTCATAGCAGAGAGTAAAATTCAAAATGTCGGCGGTGTGGAAGTTTTATTTTTCGTTGGTGAGGAAGTCGGATTCCGAAGATTTATAGACTACGTTGAGCCTCGTTACATCGTCCCCAGTCAGATATTTTTCCGACGTAACGTTACCAGAGTTACAAGCAGTCATTTCCAATGTCAATGAGAAGCTAATAGCCGATAGCACGACTTGGGTGAGTTTGACCACAGACATTTGGACGTCGTGTTAGCCCCATTAGCATGATTAGTCTTACGGCGCAATGGATAGACAAAAACTTTGAACTTAAAAAGGCTGTCCTTCATGCACAGGAGTGCGGAGGATCCCACACTGCAGCTAGGAACCTGGAACAAGCCTCCACAAGTGAGACAGCATTGCAGGTGACTAATGTTAATAAATAACATTTACCACTTTTTATTTACTATAAGTCAAAGTGCTATGCATTTCATATTGTATCTCGGTAAAAAAATTTAAAAATTAAAAAAAATATATATATATTGTATCTCGGTGCAATGATAATAAAGTTTTTATTCTGATTCTGATATGGCTGTTACTGAATATGTCACCAGCTCTTAAAGCTGTTGCACAATTTTTGTAGCAAGAGGGCTATGTTCTGACAAAGGAACATATAGACAATATTGGTATCGGTTATCGGCCAAATAAGTTTTGGCATATCGGATATCGGCCAAAAATCCAATATCGTGCATCCCTATTTACTTTAGTGCAGTTGAATCCAAATCCATTAAGTCTGTTTAATATTTATTTTAATAGTTAAAGCTACAGTATTGCCTTAGATTACTTTTATGGATGCAAATCCAGTTGGATCAACATAATTTACTTGTGTAAATTATACTGATGTGCAATGAGTGCTACAAACTGTGGATCAAATTTTAAAATTTTAAACATTTTACACCCAAATAAGATAGAGTGACCCAAGGCAAGCTAATTGGATTAACGTAACTAAACAGCTTAATGTTGAACAACTTCATTAAATTCTGTGGAAATCATTTCCAATATTTTTTATTTTGATCCATCCATTTTCTTCCGCTTATCCGGGGTCGGGTCGCGGGGGTAGCAGCCTAAGTAGGGAGGCCCAGACTTCCCTCTCCCCAGCCACTTGGGCCAGCTCTTCCGGGGGAATCCCAAGGCGTTCCCAGGCCAGCCGAGAAACATAGTCCCTCCAGCGTGTCCTGGGTCTTCCTCTGGGCCTCCTTCCGGTGGGACGTGTCCGGAACACCTCACCAGGGAGGCGTCCAGAAGGCATCCTAAACAGATGCCCAAGCCACCTCAACTGGCTCCTCTCGACGTGGAGAAGCAGCGGCTCTACTCTGAGTCCCTCCCGGATGATATTAACAAATTATTTCTTTGTGTGTGTCTGTTGAAAAAAACTTGCTACGGCTACATGAGAATTTTTTTAAAAACATTAATTACAAATACTTACGTATGAGCAATGCTTTTGATGCCATCTGACTGAAAGATTTTTCCATTGACACATTTCCAATTGATCATTTTTCCAACATCATCATTGAACCTGTGAGCCAGGATGTTCCATGTTACACGTTGTGTCTTGGCCCCAGATTGCTGCCAGGAAGGAAATCTAAAATGGAACAAAGAAAAAAGCGACAGTTAAAATTTAATCTCGATTGATTATACAGAAATGTTAAAATGCACTATGCCCTTAAGGGCATATGACACACATGAAACTATTCTCTGTACAAAATAGAGATCTCGCGTGCAGTTCAACTCCCCTTTCCTTCATGTGTATACACACACAATCTATTAAGCATCCAGCGCCTGAATGGAAAGAAAGTGCAGGGTCCTGACGGAGACTCCCATCTCTGTCTAAAAACCTGTGCTGATAACCAAAGCCCCATCTTCACTCACATCTTTAACCAGTCTCTCAAACTGTGAGGTTCCCAACTGCTTAAAATGCTTCATCTGGGCCCCCAAGAAACACGTTGTCACAGGATTAAATGACCTGTTGCTCTGACATCTGTGGTCAGGAAATCCTGTAAGTGCCTGGTAGTGAAGCAGACCCTCTGCTGGATCCCAGTTGCTTATCAGGCTAACAGGTCAGCAGAGGATGCAGACAGCCTGGGTCTACACTTCATCTTGCGCTACCTGTATGTCACAACCACGCATCCAGACATATGTCATGATCCTTATTGTGGACTTCAGCTCTGCTTTCAACACCATCAACCCAGACATCCTCCACCAGAAGCTTCCTCACTGATCGGCAGCAGCAAGTGAGGCTGGAAAGCATATTCTTCAGCTCAAGAACCATTAACACCAGCACCCACAGTGGTGAGTTCTCTACCCACTCCACCATGTACACAAATGACTGCACCAGACCAGTCAATGAAACTCCTCAAGTTTGCAAACGAAACCGCTGTTATCCGCCAGGACAATGACGAGTCTGGATACAGAAAGGAAGTGGATTGGCTGGTCCACTGGTGCGGTCAGAACTACCTGGAGCTTAAGCCGCTGAAGACGGTGGAGACAATGGTGGACTCCAGGAGAACCCCACCCCCCTACAATGCCTCCCCTCACCATCCTCAAACACACTGTCAATTGTGGATCATTTCCAGTTCAAGGCACCACCCTTTCTCAAGACAAGGCTAAATTTGATTATGATTCTATAGACAAAGTTTAAATAATAGTTCTCATAAGAACTGTATAAATGATGGGGGAGAAACACTCATTTAAAAACAATTATTTAAAATCTTTTATATTTCCATACTTGAAATGTAAAGGATTTTAAAGGCTCAACTGATCATTAAAAAATGTAGATTAGAATCTGATTACGTAAAGTGAGTCTGGACTGAAAAAAACAAAACGAATAAACTCACCAAAGTTTGCTTCAGTTGAGAATGAGCAGGATCTTGGAGCAAGTTTTCAAAACTTTCAACTGCCACCAGTGATGATAATGGAAACTGCACAGGGATAGGCATGTCCACTTCCTGGGCAGATTGGTTAAGCTTGCTGGTTATATAATTCACCTTGGCAAGTACTTGCTCTTGTTGGTGTTTCATATATATTCCATCAAGCTTATTATATGGACTAGTGCAGCTGTTAGGAAGAATGGAAATATAAATCAACTTCAGTCCAACTAGAACAACACAATGAAGAAGAAAGCAATAATAACCTGATGCATGCTCAATAATCCAGGTAGAAAATTTTCAAAAAGTTCAATCTGGTCCTCTGGACATACAAAAAAACAAAACAAAGCAAAAAATTGTAGAAACGTTTTGTCTCTCATCCGAGAGACTTCCTCAGTCTGAGGAGCTGTATTCAGCTCAGTCTCTTAAATAGCACCTTCTCAAAGTGGATCAACCAGTTTGCTGCTGACAACCAAAACCAGCTGCTCACATGGTCAAGAAGGACCATCAGCCTAACAATGGATCATTAGCACACTGATGGCTGTTTACTATTCACAGGGGGTTGAGTGATACTAGCAATAACAGCATTTTAAGAGGGGGACAGTTGGACCCGGAGGCCTCCACCCCTGTTTAATGATGGACGATTTCTTTTCACAAAGATGGCCTCCTTTACTCCTCTCTCAAACCATTGTTCCTCTCTGTCCAGGATGTGAACATCTTCATCCCTGAAAGAGTGACCGCTGGCCTGGAGATGAGTGTAGACCGCAGAGTCCTGGCCTGATTATGTTGATCTTCTGTGCTGGGCCATCCTTTTGGCCAGTGGCTGTTTAGTTTCCCCGATGTAAGACTGATCACAGCCCTCCTGACACTGAACAGCATACACAATATCACTCTGTTTGTGGCGGGGGACTGGATCTTTGGGATGAACCAGTCTTTGCCGTAATGTATTTTGGGGTTTAAAAGCCACTGGGACGTTATGTTTAGAAAATAAACGTCTCAGTTTCTCTGATACTCCCTCAACATACGGAATGACCACTGGTCTGGGTTCCTCCTTTTCACCTGATGGCTGACTGGAGTCCTGTTTGGGTGTCTTCTCTGCTTTCAGGAAGGCCCAGTTAGGATATCCACATTGATCTAGAGCCTGTCTTGTGTGGCATTTCTCCTTCTGCCTGGCTCCTGAGCTAGTGGGGATGCTGTCTGCTCTGTGATACAGAGTCCTGATGACTCCTAACTTGTGCTCCAAAGGGTGATGGGAGTCAAACTGCAAATATTGGTCTGTGTGGGTGGGTTTGCGGTACACCTTGGTTTGCAAACGTCCTCTCTCAGAGACTGAGACCTCACAGTCCAAGAAAGCCAACCTGACATTTTTAACATCTTCTTGTGTGAACTTGATGTATTTATCCACAGAGTTGATGTGGTCAGTAAAATGTTGGACTTCCTGAGATTTAATTTTAACCCAGGTGTCGTCAACATACCTGAACCAATGACTTGGTGGTGTCCCTGAAAAGGACGTCAAGGCTCTCTTTTCTACCTCCTCCATGTACAGGTTGGCAACAATAGGAGAAACTGGAGACCCCATAGCACACCCATGTTTCTGCCTATAACACTGCTCCCCATATGTGAAGTAGGTTGACTGCAGGCACAGTTTCAAGAGTTGACACAGTTGTTCTGTGGAAAGCGTGGTCCTGCTGCTCAGAGTGGTGTCTGATTTTAATCTTAAACTGACCACCTCTACTGCATCATCAACAAGAATGCACATAAAAAAGAGTGATGTGACATCAAAAGAGACCATTGTTTCATCAGTCTCCATGATGATATCCCTCACCTTATCTACAAAGTCCATGGTGTTCTGTATGTGGTGTTCTGAGCTGCCAACTAAAGGGATGAGTACAGACGCCAGATATTTGGAAACATTGTAAGTGACAGAGTTAATCATGCTAACAATTGGTCTTAAAGGTACACCTTGTTTGTGGATTTTAGGTAAACCATACAGACTAGGTGTGGCCTCCCCTGGGTAGTCTGTGGTACAGAAGACGGTCAATAGCCTCGTCCTGCTCCAAATTCTTCAGGCAATCTATTAACTTCTTCTTGTAGCCACTTCCTGGATCTCTTTTCAGAGGTTCATAAGTGGTTAAGTCACTAAGGAGTGTCATAACTTTCTCATAATAGTCTTTCTGGTTCAAAATCACTGTGCACCTTTCTTTGTCTGCTGGGAGAATGATGATGTTTTCGTCCTTGCTAAGAGTGGTGAGTGCATCCCTCTCCTCTCTACTGATGTTGGAAGGTGGTGGTTTGGCATTATTGAGGCAGGATGAAACTTTGATTCTGAGCTGTTCTGCTCCACCCTCTTTCATTTTGTTGTTGCAGATGGCTGACTCAGTAGCTGTGATCATCTCCACCAGAGGAATTCTACTTGGTGCAACCGCAAAGTTCAGTCCCCTGGCAAGAATCTTTGTCTCCGGCTGGGTGAGCTGTCTGTCAGATAAATTCTTCACCCACTTTTCTGTCTCCCTGGCATGTAATTGACTACTGGAGTGTTGTCCTACACTGAATGTGGTGTTATTGGAATAGTGATGGTGTTTATGGGTCTCAAGTAAAGTTCTTAAAATTGTTGATCTGAGAAGTAGCTCGTATGATGAGCTCAGCAGATAGAAACTCTGGGTCAGTACATACCAAGAAGATGAACATACAAAGGGAAACACTCAAATGTTTAATTCAAATCCCATGACTATATGATATATTACTCACTAGAGCAGGGAATGGTGCCCAAGTCATTTCTACCTCTTAGCCAGTTAGGCATGTGCATGTGGCTTTCAGAAGAGGTTTGCTGTTCTGCTGGCCAACATTCAATTTGCGTTGGTGGAATGGGTGGAGAGGGACAACTGTGCTGCTCCTTGGCACATGGCAAGGTGGTGGTGGGACAGCAGGAGCTGGCGGTTGTGTTGAGGGTTTGGGTTGCACCCTGGCTCTCTTCCTTTGTTCATCTTCCTCACGGTCATCATCCAAATCTCCCAAAAAATGTCTACATTGGAGAGGAAAAATAATCAGTCAGTCATCATAATAACCTCCCTAAATAATTATAATATATTAATAACAGTAACATCTTCATTTCTACTTAAGCACGTTAATATAAAAAAATCTCTTCAAATTGTCATCAGCTAAGCTGCAATTATTTTTTTATACCGAGTTATTTGTTTATCAGTGTATACCAGGGATGTGCAACTTCAGGCCTCGAGGATGTCCTGCAGCTTTTAATGTGTCTCTGCTTAAAACACACCTGAGTTAAATAATGAGGTCATTAGCAGGACTATGAACTTGACTGCATACTGACAAGGTAATTCAGCCATTTCATTCAGCTGTACTGGACATGGGACACATCTAAAAGTTGCAGTTCACCGGCCCTAGAGGCCTGGACTTGAAGACCCCTGATGTATCCTCTAATTGTGCACGTCTGCACAGCACTGTTTTCCATTACGGCTGTTTTTGCATGTGGGTTTCAAACAGTTAAAAGTAGAATTTGCAGAGAAATATAAAACTACAAAATGCTATCGCCTTTTGCTTTGGTCGCATGTCCTCTTTTTCCTCTTTTGTTTGCAATTCTGAGGTGTTGCACAACAGTGACCTATTCAGGTGGTGACGTGCCTCAAGGTACTGCTCTAAAAAAAGGTAAAAAAATAATAATAATAATAATTCAGACAATCATAACATGGAAAATATAGTTTGATACTTTAGTACATTTCTAGAGGAAGTGGTAGTGCAGAGGTTAGAGAAGGTGGGCCTGTGATTGGAAGATTGCTGGTTCAACTGCCCGTACAGACAGCATAAAAATGTGGGTGGGATTGGTGAAGCACCCACACCTGTCTCCACCCTCATAATTAGAATGACATTATTCATCTATGGGCAGCAGGGGCGTCCAGCTGTGTCCTCTTGGACACAGGCAGATAAGGACCTCCGCGGGCGAACCAGGGACGAGGACCTCCTCAGGCGAACCAGGGATGAGGACCTCCTCAGGTGAACCAGGGACGAGGACCTCCTCAGGCGAACCAGGGACGAGGACCTCC
>NC_056509.1:25526101-25535891 GCF_014905685.2 Nematolebias whitei
GAACCAGGGACGAGGACCTCCTCAGGCGAACCAGGGACGAGGACCTCAGCAGGCGAACCAGGGACAAGGACCTCAGCTGACGAGCCAGGATTGAGGACCTCAATAGATGAACCACGGGTGAGGACCCCGGCAGACAGGCCACAGGCGAGGACCTCGGAGGACGATGTAGGGATCAGGACCTCGGCAGACAGACCAGGGATGCGGCGAGGCGAGGACCCTGGGATCTCTGCAGACCGAAGATCTTCTGTGGTAGGTTCATGATCTTCTGCGGTAGATTCAGGGTCTTCAGCGGTCAGCGAGTCAGGCATCAGATCTGCAGCTGAAGAGCCAGGGACCAGAGCTGCAGTAGAAGAGCCAGGGACCAGAACCAGATCTGCAACAGGAGAGCCGGGGACCGGAGCTGCAGCAGGAGAGCTGGGGACCGGAGCTGCAGCAGGAGAGCTGGGGACCGGAGCTGCAGCAGGAGATGATGAGGTCAGGACTGCAGCAGGAGAGGATGGGGTCAGAGCTGCAGCTTTTTTTGTATTTTCTCTCCTGTTTTTTTTTTCCCCCCTGCTTTGCTCTCCGTGTGTCTGAAGTGCCTGGTTCACATCTCCCGAACGTAAATTAATAAGATTATGGATCTGGTATCCTGGACATTCAACGCTATCGATAAGATTTTTTCCAACAAAAAGACAAGGTCCTAGAGAGCCTACGTGTCCAGCTGAGATGCACGCTGTGGGGTACGTCATAGACCCGTGGGGGAGTGTGGCAGCTGATGTGCCTCTCAGTCCTGTCTCAGGAGGATGCTGAAGACATTTACATATTTGGATTTATGATAGCAGGGACTCTGCTTTTTGGCATTGGCGGGGCTCTGTTTTATCGTCTATTGACGAAGACCTTGACAGCAGTTTCGGCCATGACAAAGCTTCCGAGTCAATGTAAAGGTTTGATCCGTGCCATGAGTTCTCATAGTCAGCTGATTTACGAGCTAAACCGTAAGGTGGAGGTGATTTATGAGAATCGCAGGCCACCTGCGGCTTCTGGGACTCGTCAGTGTGGTGGGATCGACCTTGAAGGAGACTCATAACATGGATCAGTGGAACGGATTCCCAGAATTAGGCCATTTCAGAACCAGAACGTCCAGATGGACTCAAGGCTGAAGAAAAAAATCTGTCTGCCTGAAGAAAATCAACAATCAAAGATTATCTGAATCTGACTCCCCACCGGCCTCGAAGACGGGCCGACTATCAAATTTCTCCTGGGTCATGGGTAACCAAGGACAAAAGCTTCATCTATTGCATCTACTCGCTTGGACCCCTTGAGAAGAAGGGACAAAAAAAGGGGGCGAAACTGGTACAAAGTACTAGTAGAAAGCGCTCAAAACCGTGGTCAACCGAGCATATTTGACCCACACCGTCAGTGGAAAAGGGGCATTAGTTTTACAGTCAGAGATTAAAAAAAAACATCCTTACTACACAAAACATTAAGACATTAAAATAACAATATGGAAGTCATCAATGTTCACCGAGAAGCCTGATCGCTACAGGGAAGAATGAGTTTTTTAGATTGTTCGTCCTACATCTGGGCAACAGATACCTACGTCCAGATGGAAGCAACTTGAACTCACCATGGAATGGGTGATCAGAATCTGCCTGGCCTTGTTCATGACCTCGTCTTGTGTAGGTCAGTGACGTCCTGTAGAGCTTTGCAAGCAGTTTTGCTGCACATCCTGACAATCCCCGAGTTTGTTCCTGTTAACAATCCAAACCAACAGATGAAGGTGAAAGTCAAAAGAGACTCAATAAAACATGAATAAAGCATTCTCATGAAAAGAGAATAAACTTTAAATGGATATGGTGAACAAAATTATCATTGTTATCAGTTTTATCATGGTATAGGCAAAAAGTTCTAAATATGTCAGAACAGTAACGATGCACATCTGTGGTCATTATTTTAGTTAATCTTGTTATTATGTTAATATTTAAATTATTTTGTAATATCTCTCCCAAACACACAAAATATACCAGTATTTGAAGTATTTTTCAAAATACTATGAAACCCCCTGCCACATGCTAGCAGTAAATTCACGGACATTTTATTTTATTTACATAAAAAATGGACATGTCTGAGCGAAGGACGTTTGATGGCTGTAGTTTTGATCTGCGATTACTGCAGCCACCTACTTCATAGAAACAACTTTTTACATTGCATAGATTTCAGCCAGCTGACTCTCGTCACCAGTCCTGACACACCACTCATAACAATTTTAAATCTACGAACAAATAAGCTCAAGACTGAATATTGAAATGACTGATCAGTGTAGCTAAATCTCGCTTAAATAATAGACAAAATAATATTAGTGTTTATCAAGCTTCAACTCAAATCTACATTAGCTAATGCCAGTGTTAGCAAATGTAGCATAGTTTGTAGCATAACCAGGCTCACTATGGTCATACATTACAAAGATAAAATCAGCAGAGAGACAGATATATACTCACCTGCTTTCCATCTGCAACAACAAGAACATATTAACAGTTTTAACAGTTTACTTACCGCACAAGAAGTTAACGATCTGCCGAAGGAGCCGTTTCACTGTCGCTGTCCAACTTCCAATTCCGAATGATGCTGTAACCGAAGAATGGTTTAAAAAGAGCGCTACGATGTGCATATCCGCTTAGGGTGTGAAGTGGGTCCGCTGTTTGACAGTACACTGTTTGGAGGCGGGCAATCAGTTGATCAGTATGGCGGACCTGCCCGGCTTGAGGGCGGATCCGCCCTGGAGCCCCCAGTTATCTGGGAAATATGGTCTCAAAGTTAGCTGCCGCAGCTTTTACGATGGGACGTTTACATACAATTGACCCTTAGATTGTTATATGAGATCGGTTGACATTACTGTCTTTGCAAAGTCTTTCTTTGCCATGAAAATGAACAGGTGACAACAGGTGTGAGGGCATCTGCATGCACACGAGGCAAAGACTTAAGTAGGATAACAGAGTCAAGACAGGCGTCAAAGAATCGACTATTTTCAGCCATACACGTCGCTCCCCCCCATAAGTCGCATCAGTCCATATTTGTCTAATAAAGTGTAAAAATCCATAAATATGTCACTTTGCCATGTACGTCACATCTATTATGTGTCACTGCTGACGCGTCACGTTTGTTACGAGTCACCGCTGACAACCCAGAAATATGGGCCGAACCCAGAAATGTGGGCTAGTGTTGTGCCAAAAATCGATGGACTATCAAATGGCAGCCACGGGAGCATGCACAGGAGGCTTTTAACAAGAATTTAACAAGATTAACACTTAAAAACAATGATTTGTTTGCTCGAAATTATAGTAAATGCGTGTCTCAGTCTAACGTTTGCTTAATACAGTAAATGCACTTTGATGTTCAAATCAGCTGCATCTCAAAAGCTGATACGCGGAAGTAAACGTGTACACGCGACGAATCGTTGTGCAAATTTAACAAGATAAACGCCTAAAAAATTATGTTTGCTCGAAATTATTTATTATTCATTTATTTATTAACCTTTACATAACCAGGCAAATCCCATTGAGATCACAGATCTCTTTTTCAAGGGAGGCCTGGGCCTAAAGGCAGACTAGCATGCATGTTTTTGGTCTGTGGGAGGAAAGCGGAGTACCCGGAGAAAACCTACGCAAGCACGAGAAGAACATACAAACTCCACAGAAAGACCCCAGGTCCGACCGGGGATTGAACCCAGGACCTTCTTGCTGTGAGGCAACAGTGCTAACCACTGAGCCGTCATGCTGCCAGTGCATTATAGTAAATGTATTTGCTTAATAAATGCACTTTGACGGTCAAATCATCTGTATTTCAAAAGCTGATATGTGGAAGTAAATGCATGCACGCGACGAGTCGCTGTGCAAACTTAACAAGATAAACGCCTATAAAAAATTATTTGTTTACTCAAAATTATAGCAAAGGTGTGTCTCAGTCTAACATTTGCTTAATAAATGCACTTTAATGGTAAAATCTGCTGAATTTCAAAAATAGTTTTGCTGCCTTGGTGCTCCTGGGAGCGCGCAGGAGGAAAAAGGAGGAGGAATGCGGCTAGTTTCTTCAAAATTTAACAAGAAAAGCACCTAAACAATTATTTGTTTGCTCGAAATTATAACAAACGTGTGTCTCAGTCTAACGTTTGCTTAATAAATGCACTTTAATGGTCAAATTAGATGCATTTCACCAGGGCAGTATAGCTGGTTTGACAGTTCCAAGCAGCGAGCAGAAGGAAGGTAGGGGGACTACGGCAAGCCGATTGTGTCATTAATAGCTGGTGAAGATTCTGTCATCCAGGACATGGTAAATTCAAAAAGGTTCAAGAAAAAAAAAGTTTAAAGTATAATAAAGTCCAGTTGTTTTTGTCTTGAAACTTTTTAAAATTTGTTATTATAGCCACGTTTACCTTTTACATGATACAAGGGCATGTCATACTGCTACTACTACTCTGCTGCCATCTAGTGGCTGAAAATGGTACTGTCCCCCTTCGTTTGTGTTGAATTCAACATAATATGTGCGCATGCAGGATGTGGAACGAACCATTGACAGGAGGTGGTTAAGGGAGGTTCTGGAAGGACTCCTCAAGATCTTCTGGAGTTTGTTTAAGAGGGCTTTCTGCTCAGATCGTCTCTGCTTTTCCAACGTTTTGTGGTTCCAGCGCCAGCTAAGCAAGTTTTTGTTTTCAGCCTACATTTTAAAAAGAAAGGTGACATTAAATAAAGCAAAACCACAAAGGCATTAAATATTTGTTGTTCGTGCAGCTTAATGTGGTCTTACCAAACTGCCAGGCTCCTTTGAAGATCCAGAATCATTTGTGGAAGTTCTGAATGTGAAAAACAAATCAATATGATAAGTCGAACAAGGCTGAGTCAGGTCCTCTGGACTGGTTCTTCTTTGTTAAAACGTTTTGTCTTTTATCCAAAAGACTGTTACAGTTAGGGGTCCCAGATCATAAGCACTATGTCGCATTGAAGGGACCACTCTTCTGGAGCAGACACCTGGTGGGAAAGAAAGTCTGCGAACTGGTTGTGCCGCCCTGGCAAGTACACCACTCACAGGGTGGACAGGTGAAGAGAGGCCCATTCCAGGACATCTCTGGACACCTTCAGAATTTGTGCTGACCTGGAGCCACCTTGATGGTTGATGTGGTAGACAAGAGAGGTATTGTCTGACCGAACATGCCTTCCCTCCAGGTATAAAGTACAAAATGCATGAGCACTCCTCCTCACCTAAAAAAGGGAGAGGCAGAGGCAGCCAAAGACAACACATCCTCCTCCACAGCCAACTCAGGCATGGGTGGAGAAGAGAATCTGGTCGCTGCCACCAAAGTATCCAGTTGGCGTGCCTGAAAAAGTGACTTCATTTCTGCCAATTCTGCAGACAACTGCTCAACCCTCGTGGAGAGGCCCTGATCAGATTTACCTTGCCTCTTCGTAGAAGGAGCCACAGAGACTGTGGCCTCATTCTGGCGCTTTGAGCGCCTAGGCGGGGCCACCTGCCCAGAAGGAAGAAAGTCGTTGCCAAACTCGGGGCGCAACTGGGCCAGCTGAGCCACCCTCACAGCATGGGGCATGTAACTGCAGTTCATGCAGGGCCAATTCTACTGACAACAAAACGTTGCCATCACCAATTGAAGAAAATCACCAAACGGAGGGAGGCTAACATCATTATTAGCTCAATCCAACACTGATCTCAAGGTTGGCCAAAATTGGGAGAGGGGGCGAGACGCTACCATCACCAATTAGGGCACAATACAAAAAGAAGAGACGCTAACACAATTAACTCAACACAGAACTGCGATCAGAAAGTTAGCTAAAATTGAGAAAGGCAGCGAAAACGCTGCCGTCACAAACTAAAGCAGAACAACAAATAAAGAGAGCATGATTAGCTCAACCCAAACTCTGATAGGAAAGACTGGTTAAAATTGAGAGAGGAGGCGAGATGCTACCGTTACCAATTAAAGCAAAATAGTGGAACAGGTGGCTCATGCAGTCAGCTGCATCCAGATTACAGGACGAAAAAACAGGCTAAAAATTGGGAAACACTGTGGTCACCAATTAAAGCAAAACAAGAAAGTTAGACACACTAACATCGTTAGCTCAATCCAAAACCGATTAGGTTGGTTAAAAATTGGGAGAGGGGGCGAGACACTGCCGTCACCAATTAAAGTAAAGCAACAACCTTAGAGAGGTTAACACCGTTAGCTCAATCTGAAACTGTTTATGAGGGCTAAAATTGGGAGTGGAGGGAAGACGCTACCATCGCCAATTAAAGCAAAATAAACGTAAGACACACTAACACTATTAGCTCAATCCAAACCAATTATGAGGTTATCAAAGAATAACCGAGAAAGCAAAAGGTTACCGTCACCAATTAAGACAAAACAACAACTTAGGCTACTTACCCGTTAGCCAAGCTCCAATAGTAACAGTGTATCATAATACAGTAGTCAGACACTGTGAGTTGGGAGAGGAGGCGCAAACGCTATCATCCTCAACAACCAGCCAAAACACAATGAACAAAAACTAACCTGTTGCAGCCCCTAGGAGGGCAATACGCCGCTACTCCAGCCAACAGTTTGACAACGGTGAAATGGTCCAAGGGCAAAAGGGCTGATGCCATGCAAAACGAACCGCACACGAGAAGAGGAGCAGAGCCTCGGATGACACCAGGCTATATAGCCCCTGAATGATTATCCAATATGTCACAGCTGTGAATCTGTTGGTATTACTACTCGAATGGCGCATGTGCAAAGGGAACATTCAGTGCTTTCAGCACCGCCTTCTGGCAATCAGTAGGGATGAAAAAGAACTAAACTAATGACAGCAGGTATGATTATTCTGGCCTTCTACATAAATGGAAATAAATAAATCAACTTCTACATTACCTTGTATTACGAGGGTTTTTCAAAGCATCTTCTTTCATTTTAGCAATGACCTTTCTTTCTTTTCCTTCTTCTACAGTTTCAACGTCCACAGTCTCATCCTGAAGAAACATGCATCATGAACCAACCCAATTAAAACCAGAATGGCAATCACAACAATCCATCATTTATTATTATGCAATTTATGTTTGCAAATTTAAGCCAGAGTCATAAATAATATAAAAATAAACTTACATCAAACTCTTCAACTGAAAAGTCAGAGCTCAATTCTTCAGAGGAGAAATCAAATGACTCCTGTGATGGTGTCTGCCTGCTGTCAACCTCACCGTTTTCCCCTGTTGGCACCTTCTCATCAGAAATCGGACCAGAAGAGGAACCAGGCTCAGGTGAACTGCTCAGCAGCTTCCTAGCTTTACTAAGAGTGTCAAAACCAACCCAATCTTTTGCCAAGTGGCTCAGATTAGAGGCAGCTTCCTTTTTCTGAGCTGCGCTGTCTGTTTCTGTCGCAGGAGGAGGTTTTGCTTCTTGTGTTGCTTCTCCAGCTTTGGATTTTGGGAGTTCGATGAGGGTGAAACCTCCGGGCAGGACAACGCCAGGTAGCTTCTGGCCTCCAACGGTCTGGTTGGATGGGGGGCAGATTCTGAAGGAATATGTGCCACTCTGACCCAGGAAGGGTGGGTTCTTCAGTGACGGTGAGACGGTGAGCGAGCTGGACAAAGAAGTGGAGCTGTTCTGGAAGTCGTGCTGGACTGGGACCAGCAACTGGACGGGGTAGAGGGGGGTCAAGGAGTTCTGCGTTGGCCCTGACAAACTGGATGCTTTGAGAGTTTGTAGCATCTCAACTAAAGAAAAATAAAAAAACAAGAGAAAAGTGATGAGACAAAAAGTAACTACTTGTCTGTTAGAAAACGCATAAATGACCGTAATCAGTCAACTTTATACAGATATTGAGCTAAAATCTGGTGTAGTAGTAGCCGAGTCACTTCCAGCACAAGCAATGAGCATAAACTGTTAGAACAAGGTGGCCAGCGATATGCATTCCTTCAGGAAATGTTAAGTCAAAACAGTTTTACATGATTTAAGAACATCAAACATTTGATCCAGATGCAGGAAAATGTGTATTTTGGCGAATGGCATAATAATATTCAGTTTTTTTCTAAGTGTTTAGTATGTTTGTAATGGATGGAAAATATCACATTTGAGGGCAGAAACACATTAAAAAAACTAATTTTATTCACTTATATAAAAAATATATATATATACACACACACACACACGGTAGTCTCTTTCTACTTTGCGGTTTGTTTATCACGAACTCGATCTATCACGGTTTTTCAAAATAAGATTGTAAATGACACAATTGGCTGATTGATGGATGAGCTGCACGATCGGCATGGAATTTTATGCAAAATAATTTGCAATTGTTTAGCACCTGCTGCACATTTGTGCAGCACAGAGCTACAGAAAAAGCTTCCTCCTGCACCTTTGTGCAGCTTGATGGAAGATGTGAAAGATCACAGATGTTTTTCACTTAATAATGTCAAATGTATATGAACCGTGTGTGTGTGTGTGTGTGTGTTTTAAGAGTTGTTTTGTCTGGACAGAGTGCTGCAGAAGCATGGAGCTTTCACCTGATAAAACTCGAGGCCTAAGCTGGTAGGAAGTAGGGCTGGGCCACATCATGTCGTTCACGATAATACCGGTAAAAAAAAAAAAAGAAAAAAGAAAGCTTGCCCGGGAAAATAAATTGCATCATAATATGCCACTTTCATGACATAAATACGTCAGTGTTTTCCCTACTATTATAAAAAAAAAAAAGCGGGGCGTCCCGTCCCTCTAACAAAACCGAGCGCGCCAAACTACCGAACCGAACTGCCCCCCCCACCCCAGTTTGATGATAAAAGACTGCAGAGAAGCTGGGGGGAGCTGCCGTCCATCAGCTTGCCGGAACCGGAAGTGGAAGCAGAGGAGGCAGGAGCAAAAATTATGACATTCTGTGCCGTTTGCGGTTTTTCACTTATCACGGGTTTTCAGGGTACAAAACCCCCGTGATAAATGAGGGACTCCTGTATAACAGATTTTAAAGAAAATAAACTATTCTCATCTAGCATGTTCTACTGTTAACATAAAATGCTGAGATGACTCAAACTGGTTCATTTATCATCTTTATTTAATTGTACTTATTTATTTTTAATGAAATAGGCACCAATATCTTAAGATCAGATCTGAGCATTAACTGATATATTCAAATCTGATGTATCCTTGTTTAAAAAGGAACTAAGTTAAACATCAGAAAAGGAGAATTGATCATCTGTGTCAGATTTATCTGTGGCTTTAGAACTAAACATAACTAAAGGTGCATTCCAAAAAAGTTAAATCTGGTCCTCTGGACATTCAAAAAAACAAAACAAAGCAAATCAACAAAAAATGTAGAAACGTTTCGTCTCTCATCCGAGAGACTTCCTCAGTCTGAGGAGCTGTATTCAGCTCAGTCTCTTAAATAGCACCGTCTCAGAGTGGATCAACCAGTTTTGCTGCTGACAACCAAAACCAGCTGATCACATGCTCAAGAAGGACCATCAGCCTAACAATGGATCATTAGCACACTGATGGCTGTTTACTGTTCACAGAGGGCTGAGTGATACTAGCAATCACAGCATTGTAAGAGGGGGACAGTTGAACCCGGAGGCCTCCACCCCTGTTTAACGATGGACGATTTCTTTTCACAAAGATGGCCTCCTTTACTCCTCTCTCAAACCATTGTTCCTCTCTGTCCAGGATGTGAACATCTTCATCCCTGAAAGAGTGACCGCTGGCCTGGAGATGAGTGTAGACCGCAGAGTCCTGGCCTGATGATGTTGATCTTCTGTGCTGGGCCATCCTTTTGGCCAGTGGCTGTTT
>NC_056509.1:25536291-25573114 GCF_014905685.2 Nematolebias whitei
CCCTCTGTGAACAGTAAACAGCCATCAGTGTGCTAATGATCCATTGTTAGGCTGATGGTCCTTCTTGAGCATGTGATCAGCTGGTTTTGGTTGTCAGCAGCAAAACTGATTGATCCACTCTGAGAAGGTGCTATTTAAGAGACTGAGCTGAAAACAGCACCTCAGACTGAGGAAGTCTCTCAGATGAGAGACGAAACGTTTCTACATTTTTTTGTTGATTTGCATTGTTTTGTTTTTTTTGAATGTCCAGAGGACCAGATTGAACTTTTTTGGATTTTTCTACCTGGATTATTGAGCATGCATCAGGATAAAGGTGCATTCACTCATTTTTATTTTAAAAATGAGTGAATGCACATTTAAAATATATAAATCCTGCCAAATGAGCATTTCCAACATGTCTGAAGAATACATATTTAGTCATTTGCTGGCTTGTACGATGATAATCGTTAGCTTGTTGAATCATGTTTTCTTGTTTAGGACGTTTAAAACAAAATGTTTGTGCTGAGACACCACATGGTGTACCTGCAGGTTGTAAACTTGTCTTCTGGGTCTTTTCAGTGCCAGCTGGAGGGACACCTGTGGAGGCAGCGTTTGCAGGAACAGATCTTGCAGCGTTGGTTTTGATCACTGAGCCTTGGTTCTGAGAGCCCGTTTGAGAAAGCCTACTGGGACCGGGTAGTCGGCCAATGACGTAGGCCGCGAGGCGGTTAGCTGGATGCAGAGAGCCAATGTTTCCAAGAGCCAGTCTGGCATAATTATAGTGTTTGCCATTAACCTAAAAACAAAAATATATTATGAAGTTCAACGAATGTAAAAATGAGCATTTATTGAAAAATATGCTTTTCTGTTAATGTAGCTGGATGCAACCAAAAACATTAAAGTTTTACAAAACTTCACTTTCATTAGAGAACTTCAAGAGACACTTGGGCCATTTAAAAGTAGGATTCTATGGAAAAGTTGTAGAAAAAGACTTACCAGCTGCAGATAGTCAACGTTTCTACACTTTTCACTTGTTTACAGACTCAAATATTCTGTCAATTATTAGTCTTTTGTAAATCAAAATATACATACATTTATTGTAATTGGTAGTTTTTATGTGTATGCTTATGTTTGTTCCTTAAATTATTTTAAATTGAATAAAAACAATAATAATCAAAATTTGAGACATTACTACAGATAATAGTTCTGTTTTTTTTCCTAGACAAAATATTTCTGATCAGGATTTTACACATTACACTCACTCCAGCATGCTAAACTGACAAAACATGTATTTATATTTAATATCTACAGTTAAACACGAGTGTAAGCTCTGATTAAAGTCATTGTAGTTGATTTTTTTATATAAATAGTAGACAACAAAGAATGAACAGTTTTTGCCCATTTCTATTTCTGCAAGTTCTCAGCTCTAGTGGTAAAACCAAAGAAAGAAATATGAGGAAGCTTCAGTGTGAAAAATACTTCCAGAAAATTTAGGTTTATTTTATTTTATTTTATTTGGGGCTGCAGTAGCTTGGTCAGTGCCGCGGTCTTGTAACCCTGACGCTGCAGGTTCGAGCCCAGGTTGCGTTAGGCATAAACAAATAGTCAAACCTTTCATGGGAGTTTGCTCAAGGCCCCTGAAGAAGGGAGCAGCCGAAGAAACGTAATTTATTTAATTGAATTTTATTTATTTATTTTTAATGAAATAAGCAACAATATCTTAAAAGAAACTCCCTCCTCCCCCCCCATACTCGTTTCGATACTTATCAGACCTGGAAAACACTAATTCAATCCTAGACTTCAAATCTGTGCAGGAACCCTGGATCACTGAACAGTAGCCAAGAGTTAAATCCCAACATGATGCTGATTATTGGCTGGTCCCAGTAAGGACTAAACTGGATCGCTGTAGTTTAAAAATACAGTAGTCCCTCGATATTTCGCGGTTCGACTTTTGTGCATAGTGATAGCTGAACATGGGCACCAGTGCCCCTCGCGACCCAAAAAAGGAAGAAGCGGGTAAAAGATAATAGATGGCTGTATCGCCAGTCAAAAGAACTACACTACCCAGAAGCCAACAGTGCCTCCAGCTGCTGCTTTTTGCCCAAATGGAGGGAAAGTTTTGCAACACAAAGACAGAAGTAACAATCTATTGAGCTCACAGAACAGGCAGGAAAGTCACAAATAATCCTGAAGCTCAATTGTCCACGCGCACATCAACCTGAATGGGGTGGTGGGCTTCATCGGTGCAGGGTAGGTCTGCAGAACCGGAACCGAGCTCGCTACTGTTCTGCAGAGCTGGTGAGTAAAATTTTGCAGTACTGTACAGTACATATGCGTATGTTATTAAAATAGGTTTAAGAGTTTAGAACACCGGAAGAGTGTGTGATGGGTTTATAAAGCCTTAAAATATATATAAATACTAAAATAAATACAATGTTCCTACTTGGCCGTTTTTCACCCATCGCGTGGGGGTGTGGAATAATCTAGGGACTACTGTAGCTCCAACTTCGCTGCAGTTCACACACGCTTACCAACGTCGTAAAGGTGGCACAGCTGAAGCGTATTATTATTTAATATATGTAAATAAATGTCTACAAAAACAAACCTAAATATATGGGGTTTTTTTTTACATTTATTTTGTAGTTACAGCTGTTTACTAATAAATGTGGCTGTGTGACAACTGAGACAAAGCTTCAACTCAGAAATATATTTTTATTACTTTATGGAAAGAAAAAAAAATTGAGATATAAATTGTATATCGATATTTATCTTAAAATATCAAAATATTAATTTTGGTCCATGTCGCCCAGTCCTAGTGAATATAATTAATATTAAAATAATCGTTTTTTATTTCAACTCAACAAAACCACCAATTCCCTAGTTTTCTTGCCGCTGTAATTTTTTTGACTAAACAGTTTTCACGCTGAGGTAGGTTTTTTTTTTTTTTTTGTTATGGTTCTTTTAAAAGATACCTCCACAAGTCCAGTTGCTTTGTAGCCGATGGGTCTTTTCCTAGCACTCAGAGAGCCGGCAGGTACTGCGCCTCTCAGGAAGGGCGTGACGCCGTACCACAGCTCTGGATCCTCAACCAGCTCATCTTCCTCCTCTGCATCAACACTCTCATCACTGTTATAGTCATACTCAGAGTTGTCTTCTGCTTCACAGTCACTGACATGGGTTGGTTTACTGATCTGGACCTAGGAGCACGTGGAGAACAAATTTAATTTAGTACAAACTTGAAACAAATGTACACACTATAAT
The DNA here is from genome assembly GCF_014905685.2 of Nematolebias whitei. NCBI lineage: Eukaryota > Metazoa > Chordata > Actinopteri > Cyprinodontiformes > Rivulidae > Nematolebias > Nematolebias whitei. Next base: position 25,539,532 of record NC_056509.1, read on the forward strand.
ACTCTGTAAAGTATTTATAGTAATATTCCTGTTAGGTAACATTTATGGACAAGAAAGGTGAGCGCACTCTGTAGGTGATGAGTGAGCCGCTGGGTTTCTGCAGGGTGACTTTAGTGACCGGGACGATGCAGTAAGGTCCAATGAAGAAACGCTGACAAAGCCGATTCCGATTCATTCGTTCACACAAACCTTCCAGGACCATTTTACGGTCCCTCTTCCACTGACACAGTGAGCGTATCTGGATCTGCTTCCTAGTTTCTTTTTCACTAAATGCGTTTTCCTGAGAACATTGTCCTTCTGAGGGGACAAAGAAGATGAACAGAAATGAATATCTTAAAAAACTAGAATGAAACAGATAAGACTGAGTCATTTTCATTACCTGCTTTATAACTTATCAATACAGGTCTGTTTTTAGATACGTTGTGAGATAAGTTGAGGGGTTTTGTTGCATCCTTTGGTCCAAGATTAGCAGCAGAGAGCTCAGACTCCAAGGTGAGCAAAGGAGGAGGCTGGCTGTTGACCGCTCTAACACGAGCGCAGGTCATCTTGCTCTCCAGGTACCTGTACACGGGATCCTTATCCTCTTCACGTATCTGAAATTAGGATTTCAATTAAAGACGATAAGAAAGAGACGGAACAAAACTATACATCGCACCTTAAATAAATATATTTCAAGAAAAACTTTATTTTACCGGTGGCGGTGGATTGGACGCACAGCGTTTTGGGACTTTTGGTGGGACCAAAGATTTTTGACTTTTAGGAACATTAAGTGAATCTGGATCTGGATCACAAGTGTTGAGTTTCCACAGTTTAGTAGCACTGAAACCCAGGCGAGACTGGGCTGTCGGCTCCATGTGGGTCGTAACTGGGGAGGGACAAAAAGCCTTGTGTTAACGTTTTAGAAGTCAATTAGATATAAAAAGCCAGAAAACAGAAAAAACAACAAAACTAAAACAAAAAAGATCATTAGATCTGTAGGAGTAAAAAAAACTATAATAGAGAGGTATACTGTATTAAAACGAAAGCATGCTGTGACTTGGGCCTTTACAATAAAGTCACAAATAGAGTAAATAAATTAAATTTGATAATTATTCCCTGAAGGAATGTTTAAATGAAGATAATTTTAGGCTTTTTGGATAAATGTTGGAAAAAAAAATTGTTTTCATTCATTCATTCAACTTTTATTTAGACATGTTAATCCCATTGAGCCTCGGGGACTTGTTTTGTTGGGTGATACGAGATTGAGCACAATCTGTAAGAGCTCAGAGTATGTGCTGGGATTGACTCTCAGCTACTCCTAAAACAATTGTTAGCTCAATATCTGTAAGTGTATCTGTTTTTTTATTTGTTTTTATTGTAATATCTGTGTCGCAGACTTCTTTTTTCTTCTAAGGTTGACTAGCGGTGGCAGCCATCTTGAACTGATTTGACTCCAAACGTTCATCAGTTGTAGATACACGTCTAATGATTACTTGCTCAAAATTTCTTTAAATCCATCCCCTAGTTTGTGAGATATTTTGCTAACACACACACACAGACAAATACATTACGTTTTGCCTTTTGACAGGGAGCAATAGTAGCAGACTGGGTCTGTTCCTCAGTCTCTCCCAGATTAAACTGTTTGGTGATCTTACTGTCAGAGCAGGTACAGTCAAACATGCACTCGGGCCGTTTGCAGTGGACACGTTCTTTTTCCCGATGCTGGAGGCTGGAGCACACACAACCCAGTCTGCAGAACTCTTGGCCACATTCAGGTCCCGCATCGGCAGGTGGCAGCGGAGGTGAACTTAAGAGCTGATGGGGTGGTGTCTGATTAAAGACAGAATATTTGGTTACTTCAGGTACACAAAGCTGGTAAACACTTTATTTTTCAGAGTAAAAGCATACCTGATTAGTCAGAACTGCAGACAGAGCCGTTGTTAGTCGTTCTGGAGTCAACTGGGTTCTGCTCAGGCCCTGGTTCAAGGCTCCGGTCTCCAGAAATGACAGTTTAAACTGATCCTTGAAGAGGTTTGAAGCATTCTGTGGCCACACCTGGTCCTGACCCAGCCTTTGTGCAGACGTATTACAGATCCCCGCTTGGTTTGTCAATAACCTGAAGCAAAAGGAAAGACCAGACTGGTTGAAATCACAGCTCCAAAACCACAGATAAATGAAAATGATCTACCTAATTTTCATTTATCGTCTTTATCGATTCTTCGCGTCTCTCTTTTTCTACTGAAGACACTGGATGACAAAAAGCTCAACTCTGGTGCTCTTCACCGACCTCTCCCTTTCTCCTTTCTCTTTAAAATCTGTTTTAACCGTTCAAAATCGGTTTTTGGATCGTTAAATGCAGCTAAGCCGAGAAGCTAAGCTACCAGCTGAGCTAACAGGGCGACTTCGGGAAAAAACCTCCGTCTTGTCAAAGCTCCAAAATTCACGGTCGAAACCCGTGCCTTCGTGTAAAAAGTTGTTTTTCCACTGCAAAAAGAAGATGAGAACTTGTTTATTGATTTTATATTAAAAGCTTTGTGTGAAAAATGCTATGCTAAAGAGCTCAAATCACTGAGCGTACGGCATTTTGAGAACCGAAAAACAAGGAGAGACAACCCATGTCACATCAAGGGGCCTACCTCCCATTTTTATTAGACACACGCTGCTCGCTCCCTCACTATCCATCCTTCGGTTCAGTTTTATACCGCCATCCAGTGGTCAAAAGGTAGTACAAACTAAAATTTACAAACGTTTCTTCATTACATTCATAACATTACTAATTAGTCAAATTTTAAACAATATTATCATTTATTGCAATAATTTCCGAGACAATCGTCCAGCAAAATTTGTTATTGTGACAGGCCTAGTTGAGATCATGACATTCTGTGCTCTTTTAGAGTGTTTATGAATATGGTCTAGAAACATGCCTGCTGGAGGTCATTTTGTTGGGCCCTGGCAGTGGACCTCCTGTTCCTCCTTGCACAAAGGACGAGGTAGCGGTCGTGTTGTTGGGTTGTAGCCCTCCAACGGCCCCCTCCATGTCCCCTGGTGTATTGGCCTGTCTCCTGGTACCTATTTCATGCTCTGGACAATGTGCTAAGAGACACAGCAAATCTTCTTGCCACCGCTTGCATTGATGTTCCATCTTGGATTAGCTGCACTACTTGAGCAACTTCAGTGGACTGTAAAAAAACGCCTCGAGATGCCTCTATGCGTGACAGCACTGACAAAATGAAAAAGTGACTAAAAGTTCAACCAGAGAGGATGAGAACAGAGAAATGACCTGTGGTCACCACCTGCAGAATCACTCTTATAGGGGTCTTGCTAATTGCCTCTCATTTCACCTGTTGTGTGTTCCACTTGCACAGCAACAAGTAAAACTGATTCACAATAAGTGTTACTACCCAACTGGTGGCACTGATTCCACAAACTGATTTGGAGTTACATTCTTTTGTTTAGGTGTTCCCTTTATTTTTTTGAGCAATGTATATTTGAGATGAACCATCCCAAAGATCCAGTACCCCGGCACAAACAGAGTAATGTTGTGTATACTGTTCAGTGTCAGGAGGGCTGTGATCAGTCTTACATCGGGGAAACTAAACAGCCACTGGCCAAAAGGATGGACCAGCACAGAAGAGCAACACCATCAGGCCAGGATTCTGCAATTTATGCCCATCTGCAGGCAGTGGTCACTCTTTCAGGGATGAAGATGTTCACATCCTTGATAGAGAGAAATGCTGGTTTGAGAGAGGAGTAGAGGAAGTCAACTTTGTGAAGAGAAACGTCCATCATTAAACAGGGAAGGAGGCCTCCATGTCCACTTGTCCCCTTCTTTACAATACTGTTCTTGCTAGTATCGCTCAGCCCCCTGTGAATAGCCAGTGGCCATCAGGGCACTTAAACCCCCAGTATACTCCATACACAGAGGTGCGCACGTACGTACGCGGAGGTACGAGCATAACCCCCACGGCATGTCCGTGCAAAGCTCAATTTTTACGACCGCATTCGTGTACGCGATGTCGCACAATAAACTGCCCAGCGACGGACTGTTTTGTATGCGACACCAATGTATTAAATTCCCCTTCTTCATCTCTGATCTGGCCTTTTCTTTTTTTGCCAAGAGGCAGTGATCTCTTCCTCCTCCATTAATGCCATGACTGAAATGGTGAGAAATGGAGGAATTTGTCACGAGCAAATTAAACTCAGGTCCAGTGTGGCTGCGGGAGGATCTGGAGATTTCCTGGTGGGCTGCTCTGATGTGTGGGCTGTAGAGCCAGCGCTCCCTGTTTTTTTTTTTAAGATCTTTTTATTAGCAACATATAAACAAAGAACACCGCTGTGGCTGAGGCTGCCAGCGCTCTTTTTTCCCCCCTGACCTGTCAATCAATCTAGTAGGCGTGTCAGCAAATGACCAATCGGCGACCTCAATTTGTCCCGAAGGTAAACGCCCCTTGTTTGTGAAGCTGCTCTGCAGCTGCTTGGGGTGTACGCTGGAGTATCATGTCTGAACCCTCTGTGTATAGTACACGCGTACGTACGCGTGAACGGACGTACGCAGCAGTATACTGGGGGCTTAATCAATTGTTAGGCTGATGGTCCTCCTTGATCATGTGAACAGCTAGTTCTGAATGTCACCAGCAAACTGGTTGATCCACTATGAGAAGGGGCTATTTATAAAACTGAGTTTAATGCAGCTCCTCAGATTGAAGGTCTTTTGGATAAAAGACGAAATGTTTTAACAACTTTTTTTTTTTATCTGTCCAGAGGACCTGACTTAACTTTGTTTGATAAGTTTTTATTGCTTTATTTATTTTTAACTTTGTGTTTCTGAAGATCTTCGTGTTTGGTAGCAAGTTATGCTGGAGAACCTTGATACCACACACACAATAATACAAACTGCGGTCCCCAACGATATGATGACAACACACAAAAGGGACTAAATGTTTAGAACTAACAAGATAAATCAGAAACAAACGCACCTTTGTGAAGTGTAGCTGTTGTAACTACATCCAGAGGAGGAGTCCGGGTGCGTGACTGAAGATCTAGACTGAGGCTCAGCTGGATTTTGTCGTTGGGGGCTGCTCAGATGGGAAGCCTGTGACCTCAGAGACGAATAAAGTAGGGGTTTGCGAGAAAGGGGGCACGGTCTGCAAGGCCTTTCTGGGATTTTGAATGCGCCGTTTCGATGCTTGAGTACGCTATCCAGGGTCTTTACGTAGCTTGAACTCTTGGCTGGCAGCTGATAGGACACAGAGTCCTCCAGGTTCAAGGAGAAGGCAGCAGCTCGATCACTGATTTGCTGAGCTTCACTTTCCAAGTACTCATCCAACATGTTGCTGCAGAAGGCAGACAGGTTCTTTGGAGATTCTTTAGGGGATAAAACAAAAACAAAAAAACAGAACATTTTATTTATTACAGAAGAATAATAAAAACAACAAATATCTTGAGTCTGGTTTCAGTTTAGGTAATCTTTCAGTAATTATAGAACAGCTGCACTAATCCCTGATAAAAATGATCCCGAAGCTACAAGACGACAAATCTTACCATTACAATTAGAAGCTGATGTTTCATGGCTCTTTGTAAACTTGTTTCTCCATCCCTTTATTTTAGTCATGTCACTTGTCTTTCCAGTTCTGGAGATAAAAGGTAATCCCTCATCTGTAAAATAAAGACACCAACCGCATAAACCCAGTTAACACTTCACAAAGTACTCAACATAAAAAGGCTTCCTTAATCCTTTAAAGCAATGACGATCAGTCTTGAAAGTCCAGATTTAATCAGTTTCTAAACCATCTACAAATGCTCCAATTTGACTGCAGGAAATCATGATTTTAGGATCTTTTACCCACACTGTTCAGCTGCTGCGTTAATTACAGAAATCAGAGCCTAACCAGAGCTGAGGTACAGTAGTTTTGGGGGTGCAGAAAAAAAAAAATAGATTTTTCGATGAATCTAGATTCTTAGTCCTGGCGATTCTGAATCGTTTCTAAAGGCCCATAAATCGATTTTAAAATGCATTCAAGTTTTGTACTTTTTCCGCTCCTACTCCCCGTTTGGCCGCCATAGAACTGAGCCGTTTAGGCCACCGTACAGCAAGCTAGTTAGCCAGCTCCCTCTATCTGAATGGAGCCTGCTAGCATGGAGGACAACGCGATTCAACCCGCTGCTTCGTCTTTAAAAATCATTCCAGGTCCTACAATGTTCCAGGGGAAAACAGAGCTTCACAAGAGCACAGGTGTTTACAAGAAGCGTAAAATAAAATTGCAGGACAGTATTTTGGAAATACGACAAAATGCATGGAAGATGAAAGCGAAGCAGCCGACCAGCGAACTCTGCAACAAACTTCCAGGTTTCTCCAAAGGCTGTGAAGAGTTCCCTCTCCATCTCCAGCTACATCACAAAGGATTTACGATCAGACAGCTCAGTGGAAGGTGAGGGGTTCAGGTTTATTTTAATACGATGGAATTAAATTCACATTATTCCTTCATGTAGAGTTGTTTTTTGGCTTTTTTTGCAATAAAGCAGCATCACAACTTCACCATGAAACAACAAATGGGAGAAGCTCTGATGCAGCTGCAGCTCAAAAGTAACTGTTATTTCTCATATTATACTAAAACTTATAGACAAGTTGTACAACAAACTTTATGTAATTTGTCTTTTTAACAGGTTGGAGAGGACAGATGAGACACATCACCTGGAGCCAGTTCTAAATGATACAGTTTATGGTTTATAAATTATTACAGTTCAGAAGAGGTTTTTGTGCAAACTTGCACAGGTTTTGAAATTTTGTTAAAGATTTACTAAATTTGAATCAATATAGTTAAGACTGAAGTCTGTATATTTCATATTAGATTAAGTTTTGAAAATATAACAAATGTTAGAGAAATATGGTTAAAAATAACTGGTCTGTATTTTATTGAGTTAAAAGGTTAATATACTATGGTAGGCTGAAGTCTGTTTACTTTTATATTTATATATTTTGAATTATTTGTCTGTGATGGACTGGAAACCTGTTGTTCCCCGCCTCTCACACAGTGATGGCTGATATGGGCACCAGTGACACCCATGACTCGTACAGGTTTGAACAAGTTTTTAACGTGGACGAAACGGGCCTGTCCTGGAAAAGCACGCCATCTCGCACTTTTATTATGAAGGACGAAGCCAAAGCACCTGGTTTCGTCTCATCTTCATCACCTTCGTCGTCATCACCGGACAGCTAACTCTTCATCTCCATGTCTTCTTCATCTTCATCTTCTCTAATGAGTACCCATTTAAGACAAATATATATATATTTTTAAAGGTTTAAGAGTTTAGAAAATTGGGGGGGAGGGCTCGGAACTGAATCCCCACAATAAACAAGGGACTTCTGTATATGTTGCAAAGAGTAAATGTATTAGACAGCATCAAAGTTCATGCTCAATAATCCAGGTAAAAATCCAACGATGTTCAGTTAGGTCATCTGGACGGTTTTTGCTGAGACATTTCGTCCTTCATCCAAAGGACTTCATCAGTCTGAGGAGCCACAAACAAACTGAGTCCCACAAGCAGTACACTCCCATAGTGGGGAAAAAAAAACAGTTTGCTGGTGATAAGATGGTTTCTAGGGCCTGCCCTCTTCCCAATCAACTCCTCGGAGGCAGCCATGCCAAAGTGGTTCAAAACATCAGTTTTTATTAGACGACATTGATCGGCATTTTTGTTTTTTGTTATTTTATCTTTTATTCTCGGAAACATTTCAACTGAAACACCTGTTTTTCCACTCGTGTATTGTTTGCAAAAAGCCGACTGTGACTTCAGCCCAGTGCAGCCTGAAGCACTTCCTTTTAGAAAGTCTTAATATTTCTGCTAGAATATTTGTGTATTGCAGAATTGATGTGTGAAGATCTATAACATAGTGAACATGAACACAGAATGAAATGTTTCAACATGGAGTTGATTTAGGACATAGTCATTAGCTCATTAATCCAGTCAGAATAAACAGATTTCTCCTAAATGGATTCAATATATTTTGATTTAATGGTTTCCCTCTGAACTTAATCATTTACAGCAGGATTCACATTATATCAATTATTAATTCCACAACTCTAGAGTAATACATTTATGAGCAGGTTTTAGTATTAAAGTCATAATCTATTAGTATGCGTTGACATAAGCGGTTTCTGGTTGCCTGAGACAAATTGTTTTTTGTCTCAGGCAACCAGATCTCGCCTCGAGGTTGTCCGGTGGACCTAAGTGAAATAGACATGGATTAAAGTTCTCCATCGTCATGGCAGATTTTTATCATCTGTAAAAACGAAAGGGGAAAACATGTTTTGTTGTGGTCTTTTAAAAACCATCTAATCTAATGATGAAGCAGACATTCATCCAACGCTGCTTTCAACAAGAGAACCAGAGCCACAGTTTGAGCCAATCAGAGCAGAGTAGGTGGGTTGTGTTGTCTGATGCATGGCAGGTGATCAAAGTGTTCCCAGCTTAGAGACAGACTGCAGGTGAGGGCACCAGTTACTGTGTCCTGGACTATAATCTAAGGAGGACACCTCTCTACCCTAACTAAAGATGATATGTAATAAGTTAATAAATGGCTATGTATTAAACGTATGTGTTCACACATGACCAATTCACTGCAGCTGGGGGAGATGCCAGAACTGAAATACCCCCCACACTGCACTCCTACCTCCCCGGGACTTTTGTATCTAAAATCTAATTTTTTTAAATTAAATGTTACTATGTTCAGAGCATCGTCCTCATTGTGCAGATGTGTGCAGCTTCGTGTGACTAAACTTCTGGTCCTCAAAGGAAACAGCGCCACTGCAGGAGCGAGCTCAAACTGTTGGTCTCTCTCATGGTGACAGAGGCTGCGTCTGCTGCTTTAGTTCTTATAATAAAACAATATGAATACTAAAAGATGAATATTCATGTCCCAAATTAAAACAAAAACATGTCTGTTTTAATATCCTCCCAAACTCACAAAATTCTCAGAAGTTTGTAATTTTTCATAAATATCTGCAAAATTCAGTTCATTGTAATATTTTAGCAACAACGACAACAACAACAACAACAACAACGTGTTGTGTGTGTCTGGATGTGATAAACTTGATATTTAGAATCCTACTGAGAGGTAACTACTGTGACTCTTCCTCCAGAAAGATGTTGGTCTTGATGCTGCAGGTTTTCTTCCTACAACTTTAACTCCATCAGAGAACGCTTACTGTATACTTTTACTAAGGTCATGTACACAGTATAATGTGTACTTTTACTAAGGTCATGTACACGGTACACTGTGTACTTTTACTAAGGTACACAGTATACTGTGTACTTTTACTAAGGTTATGTACACAGTATACTGTTTACTTTTACTAAGGTCATGTACACAGTATACTGTGTACTTTTACTAAGGTCATGTACACAGTATACTGTGCACTTTTACTAAGGTTATGTGCACAGCATACTCTATATATATGCAGGAAAAATCTCACAAATGTGTAGTGTTTGGGGGAGGGAGGCGCTAGGGTAAACTCTAGGTGGAGAAATATTTTTTCCGCTTTAATCTCTGCCTTACATAAACTGAGTGCGCCTCTCTTGCAAAATCTGATAACAAGGAAGAGGATGAGGAGAACGAGGAAGTTCCACTCCAGCAGCTGCTCAAAGAGTCGGCCACTCTGTAGCTGGAAAACTCCAAAACAGGCTACAAGATGGCTGACAGAGAATATTTGTACTGTGTATAATAAAGTAAGGTTTTTATTTTCTGCTGCTCTCTTTGTCAGGGGTCACCACAGTGAGTGAACCCACATGAAAGATCTAGCAGTTTGTTTACATCGGATGCCCTTCCTGATGCAACCTACACTGCAGCCCCTTGTGCTGTATACTTTGTATATAGTGCAATATACTTATTACATTATTATTATTACTACATTTTTCTCAACATTTTTTGCCATCTTTATTATAAAAGCAAAGTAAGTAAAGTGTTATGTGTTGTCGTCATTGTATGTTTCTATACAATGACAAAATGAGTTCTTTGCATTTAACACATCACACCTGAGATATATCTAGGTCAGGCATGGGCAAACCCCGGCCCACGGGCCATATACGGCCCATTGGGCTTTTTAAATGGCCCGCCGAAATTGTCCAAAATTTGGTCAATTTAAAAAAAAATAATAAATAAATAAATAAATAAATAAATAAATGTATACTTTATTTTTCAGGGGTGCTTATGCACCCCTCAAAAAAAGTTAAAATCGCCACTGGTTCAAATTATATTTAAAAAACTGAATTTAATAGGAAAAAAAACTGATGTCGTTTTACCTGTAGTTCCAGCATTTCCCCAGTAGAGGTGCACTACAGAAACTGGCGTGTATTACAGGCAAATTAACAGTGGAGAATTTCTTCTTCTACGCTTTTATTTTTACTTTGCCCTAAAAACTTGTCTGTAAAAACATGTTTATCAAAGAAAAGTGTACCATGAGTGCTGAGTGTTTAAAATGAAATGGACAACAACATATTGTTTCACTGAGGTCCAATCAAAAGCTGTTTTTATGCCAAGAAACTGTTGCGGTTTTCAAAAAGTACACTTTACTAACTGCTAACTATGCTAGCAAGCTTTTCTCCGATGGCGATTTTTTTTTAAAGAAACATGGTAAAAACAGAGCAGGTCTATTGTGTCCGGAGGGCCAAGATAAGTTAGAAAAAAATCAGTTTATCACGCAGGACTGTGACTCGCCTTGTGGAACTGAATGATTGAACATGGCCAGCAAAATAAGCTAAAAGGCAGAGAGCCCTTTAAGTTACGGTTTACTGGATGGATGGATGGATTTTTATCTGCGGCACTAACAAAACAGTTTTGAGATAATGGAGGTGTTTTTGACCCTGGAGTCTCTGAAAGGAAAAACACGGAGAGAGGATTTTTATAACTGTCTGGTGTCATGAGAGAATGAAGCTTATGTGGAGTAAAGTTCAGTGTCACAACAGACAGATCACCAAATTTAAGTGGAAAACATGTCGGGCTGCTGACAAGAATCCAGGATAAAGTGAAAAGAAAACCTGGACCAGGATGTTATTTTTCATCCATCAGGAATCACTGTAATTCATGCTTTGTGTGTGAAACCGTTAATTGTGTGTGAGTTATCAAAAAAAAAAAAAAAAAAGTGAAAGACCAAAACGTGTGAATTATTGTGCAGGTACTCTGTTGTGATGCTGCATAGAGGAGCTGCAGGAGGATGACGCCTGCTTCCATTCCCAACCTGCTGACCTGCTGTCATCAACTTTAGATCCTGTAGTTGTAAAAAGTTTTGTGAGGAGTTTGTAGAGGTGAGCTGCCATTTTATTTAGAGTTTTCTCCTATATTCCATTAGCATAGTGAGGTAAGACATTTGTGGTTTGGTGAATTTTATTTTTCTTCAGGTAAGAGAAAATACAGTGGTTTGTTTTGTTTGTTGTTTGGGCCTGAAGTTGGTAAGACTCCACAAAGTCAATAATTTCACTATTGTAAATAAAATCACAGTTCTATCATATAATCCTGACTTAGTGGTTGCTTGAGTGGTGCAGAAGGTAGAATCGCCCATAATTAATAGCGTCCCAGCAGCTGTTATTGCACTGGGGTGTAACATCACACAAACACTCCATCTATCTGTTCCGGGACCCGGCCCTTCGCTCCAATTTCAGAACTCAGTGTGGCCCGCGAGTCCAAAAGTTTGCCCACCCCTGACCTAGGTGGAGCAGTGGGTAGCTATGCAAGCACCCGGGGAGACATTAGGGATTAGGTGTCTTGCTCAAGGACACCATGACATGTGGGCATGGCCAGGAGTTGAACCTGTGACTTCTTGGTCCCAAGTCAGCTGCCCTACCTCTAACCCATCTCGGCCCCTTAATGAGATATCTATAACACCCATCTATACATTGAGTTCTGATGCATGCTCAATAATCCAGGTAGAAAAATCTAACAAGGTTAAGTCAGGTCCAATGGTATGCTGGAACAGTGAAAAATAAGTTTCTGACATAAAAAAAACTAGTGACTGGTGTATCGGATAAAGCCTCCAGTATACTCGGGCGTTCGTGAGTCCGCGGAGGTCCGCGTGTTAAGAGTTGAAACGGATGCCCGCAGGGCATGTCCATGCAAAGCTCAATTTTTACGACTGCGTATGCATACTCTGTGTCGCACAATAAACTGCCCCACGATGGACTGTTTTGTATGCAACACCAATATATTAAATTCCCCTTCTTCATCCCTGATCCGATTTGGTTTTTTTGCCAAGAGGCAAGCAATTTCTTCCTCCTCCTCCATTGAAGCCATGACTGAAATGGTGAGAAATGAAGGAATTTGTCACGAGTGAATTAAAATCAGTTCCAGCGTGGCTGCGGGAGGGTCTGGAGATTTCCTGGTGGACTGGTCTGATGTGTGGGCTGCAGGGCCAGTGCTCCCTGTTTTTTTTTTTTTTAGAACTTTTTATTAACAACATATAAACACAGAACACCGCTGGGGCTGCCAGCTCTGTTTTTTTTTTGTGTGTGTGTGTGTGTGTGTGAGACCTGTCAATCAATCCAGTAGGGGTGTCAGCAAATGACCAATCAGCGACCACAATTTGTCCCGAAGGTAAACGCTCCTTGCCTGCGGAGCTGGTCTGCAGACGCTCAGGGTGGACGCTCGAGTATGAAGTCTGAACCCTCTGCGGACGTGTGCGCCGAGTCCATGCAGAAAAAGGTCTGCACAAGTATACTGGAGCCTTTATACTCAACACATTAAACGGCAATGGGAAATGGAACTAAATGTCGTTTTGGATAATGATTCTTGGGAGAACATTTGTTCTGGTTGCCACAGGGGAGTTGGGAGTGAACTGGAAAGAGTCTGAAAATGCAAAATTAGGTTTTTAGAACACTATTTAGGACTTTTCTTTCTGAGAGTGACGATAATGGTGACTGTTGGAGCAAATGTGGTGTTGTGGGTGACCACACCCACATATTTTGGGACTGCCCCCAGGTGCAGGGCTTCTGGAAAGGTGTCAGGGATGTGCTGGAAAAATTATTGAAGATACAAATCCCTTTTGACCCTTTCATCTTCTTACTTGATGTGTTCCCTGATCACCTCAACCATGATCAAAGTTCTCTGATACATGTTCTTCTTATGAAGGCAAGAAAAATGATCACGGTTAACTGGATGAAACCCGATCCACCAACCATTGAACATCAGATTCCAAAAATAAGACGTGTACATAATGGAACAATTAATGGCTCAACTACAATTAAACATTCAGAGCTTTAAAAGACTGTAGAGACCTATTGTTAACTTTCTTAAATAGACCAAAGTTCATGGTCAATAATTCAGGCACAAATCCAACAATGTTTAGTCAGGTCATCTGGATGGTTTCTTATTTTTTGCTGAGATGTTTCATCCTTCATCCAAAGGACTTTTTCAGTCCGAGGAGCCACAAACTGGAGTTCAATAACCATCACACTCCCATTGTGGAAAAAAACAGTTTGCTGGTGATAAGATGGTTTTCTGGGGATCACCCTCTCCCCCGTAATTTCTTAAATAGAGCTCTTTTGTGGTTTTATTTTTGTTTAAGCCTGTATGAAGACAAATGTATATTGTATTTTTGGTGTTGAAGAGATGGCCTAGTCTCAACAGTTTGTATATAACCTGCCTAAAAAAATAAAATAAATTGAGTTCATTTTGGCATCAGTGTTTTTAAAATTAAATGCCAAACTATTTTGGTTCACAAAGCTTTCGCAGAACATGAACCCATTCAAAAAAACAAAAAAGAAAACCAAGTGTGCAGAGTCACGAACGATCCAACTCACCAGCAGAAGATGGAGCTGTACTGCTTTGTTCAGGCAGGAATGGAGAAGGTAGTGGCAGACAAACCCCCAGATAGTTCAAGTCAATGGGCATTGTGGGATCTAAAGCACTCAACTTCAAACCCACTAAAAAATGAACACGAGTCAAACATACAGCATACATTTACGTTGTTTTCCCACATGTTTAGGTGTTTGTGTGAACTCACCCTCCTGCAGCACAGGATGGATGACCTGTCTATGTTTGAAAACACTCAGATCATTCAGCAGCAAAGACTCCAGTTGAACCATCTTCTCCTCCACAGTCTCTGGATTCGCCTCCACTGAGAGACCACAGAAATGTTCTTACACACCCATTTACACCACTCTTCATTCAAACAGAAAATACCTGGGTGGCAATGTAAAACATACTGTTATACAGCTAAATAACATTTAAAAATCATAATTACTCATTTCCTGAGACTCTGTTGGCCTTGCTGAGGAAACTGGAGATTCTTTTGATGATACAGTTGCTGGCATGTCTCTGACATGAAACTCCAGCGCTTCCTGTCACACACATTAAAAAAAACATTTAAGATTAAAGTCTTTACAGTATTCAAAAAGCGTTCAATACAAAAACAACTCTTTTTGAATTCATCATGTCCTGGATGACTGAGAATCTTCACCACCGTCTTTACAGTATGTTTGGAAAGATGCTGACTGCTCAGCCTTACTTACAGCTATGCTCATTACCCGTCACCGAAAAGCCAAATAAAAAATAAAAAAAGCAATAATGCTTGTGTCTGCGTATTTGATTCATCTTTCATATTAGCAAAATATATCTTAATTGAAACTCGGAAAGTAATCATAGGCTGTACATCTAAACACATCACCTTTAAGTCAAGCCAACTCAACATGGCTGCCACAGCTAACCATAGCTATTACCCACAAATGGCTACATTATGCAACATCATATCCACAATATCCTACATCCTAGATCTTTTAGTTTGTTTATCGTAGATCTTAGATCCTTGTATACTGCTTCTTTTTATACTTTATATTTTTGCTATTTTTGAGCGTAACTGGGACCTTGAGTACACATTTTCATTCCACCTCATGTACCACGTGATATGAATGATACTTGAACTTGAGCTTTGCTTAATTTCACTGATACTGTTGAGTCAAACCTGTCTGCATGTCTATTAGCAAAATATTTTATAAATCACTGAACAAACGTTATTAAAATTCTCAGAATGTAAACTTTAGTATATTTACTAATAAACTTTAACTTTTGGATTCAACACAATTTAAAAAGGCTTCTACAGCTAACTGACCTTAGCCAAGACCAATATACTTTGCATATACCGAGTGAAAATCTGATGTGGTGGTAGCTGAGACTCACCCAGAACATAGCCTAGTAACATAGCGCTGTTTTTAAAGTTTGCCCCAAACAGCTATAACTCTGTCATTTCCCATCATAAATATCTTAGTTTAAAAATTTGATATAAGGCAGTAAGTGATGAGCATTCCTTCAAGGACTGGTAGGCCTTCAATTTAGTTCTCTAATGTACCTTTGTAGTAAATGATGCAAATAGCAGGCCTTCAATATCATCCAGCTCTGGTTGCATAGCGACAGTCAATGATGGGCTGGGGGCTACAGTGGGGGAGGCGGCAGCAGTAGAATCAGCAGTGGCAGCAGCTTTCCACATTCTTGGCCGGCAATTTATCCCCCACCGTCTCTTGACCTTCCTCCTCCTCTTTTTGTGATATGGACGTGTAGACACTGGGGTGGAGGTAGAAGAACCAGGAGTAATGGATGGTGCTAGTTGCACATTATGAGTACCAGTGACACTGCTCTCTTCATCGGGTTTGTCACCAGGATGTTTATGGAGGAGCACAATCTCACCCAGAGCATGTTTGCCTCTTATACAAGGGACATACGAGACGCCACGAACAGATAGGTCAGACATTATAGGCTGCAGCACCAATCTGGTCTCTGGTGTGGTTGATGAAAGAGAAGCGTTTACACTCGCTGTGCTGTAAACAAAACAAAATAGAAATCATTACACATAGAAAATGCTACAATACGCTGCTTCTCTTACAAAAAACAATACATTAAAATAAGATAGCAACACAACATTTGATATGAACTTAACCATCTTTAAACATTTTCTGGATGACTCATTTAGTTTCTTACAACACTTAAGAATTTTGACACACCCTTCTTAACAACATAAAGAACCATTCACTCATACGTACCTCTTCAATTCCCACATTAGTATTTAAATTGGGTTGAAATCTGCACTTTAGGGCTTGTTTAAACGTGGAAACAGAGATTTTCCGAAGTTGACTGAAAAGTCACATTTTCACTGTACGCCATGTTGAATACGTTTCCATGCCAGGTCTCTAGCTGGCGCTGTGATTGTGTTTTAACAGCACACATATGGAGTGTTTCCCCTACCATTATCCAAGGAGGGAGCCCCACCATGTGGACAGAACCGAGCGTCCCGCCTATCAAATCCCCCACCCCCCCCACAGGTTGAATCGCTCCTAGGTTTGGCGAGTAGCACAAACAGCACTCTGCTAGTCATCATTGCTCATCTATTTGCATGTGTGCAGAATAACTAACTACTGACTGCAACCGTAGTGTGCCTGTGTGACTTCACCTAAGACAATTGAAATGACGACAAGGGGCTTCCAAAAACTTCCATTCTGAGATATGGATTCAAAAATCTTAGTGGCGGAAAATAGATGTTGTGTACATGAACTGTCAAAATGCATCAGAAATGTTACAGCTTCACTTAAAAACTGTATTTTTAAACAGGACCTTAGTTTCTCACTTTACAATAGAAGAATATTAACCCACCCGTTTTTGAAATGTTGTTGTTTGTTACCATAAATCACCTCCTAAATCGTCACAGTAACATTTCAATTGGGATGAAGTTGGCACTAGTCTAGACTGTTTTCCGTTTATACCATTTCTTTGTAGAGTTCCTAGTGTTCTTGGGATCTTTTTCTTTTAAATGATCCAACTTTGGCAAAGCTACATTTGAATGAAAAATAGCCTCATGTTTGTCTTTAGAACACTTGGGTTAATTGGTCAATGGCTACCTGGTCCAGGTAAAACAAAGCCCTAATTATCAGCTCCTCGTTACTGTGCATTATAGCTGGTTTGAGGCATTTCTTGGTTTGAACTTTTGATGTGCAAAAACAGGAACAAACTCTCGGGGATTGTCAAGATGTGCAGCAAAACTGCTGGCATAGCCCTAGAGAACCTCACCGACCTTAGAAGGCGAGGTCAGTGAACAAGGCCAGGCTGATTCTGGCAGATCCTGATCACCCACTCCATGGTGAGTTCAGGTTGCTTTCATCTGGATGCAGGTATCTGCAGCCCAGATGTAGGATGAACAGACTGAAAAACTCTTTCATCCCTGTAGCAATTAGGCTTCTCAATGAACAGTGATGATTTTTGTACTGTTAATTTTAATGTCTCAATGTATTATTTAGTAAGGGTGTTTTATGTGCCTACTGACAGTGAAACAAATTGCCACTTGGTGATAATAAAGATTCTTGAACTTGAACATTGTGCTGATATGCCAAACCTGGCTTTCTCCAAATGTGGTGCTGTACAATATGGTCCAACAACTAGGGATGCATGATATTATCGGCATCGGTATATATTGGCGTTAAAGTTCAATATCGGACATCGGCCATTCCATTAAAATAACTCACTGATATAAAAGGCACTGTTTTTGCTTGCAGTGGCAGCATGTGATGACGTCACGTGCACCTACCTGATCTCACGGCGGAGAAGAAAATTCAAAATGTCTGCGGTGTGGAAGTTTTATTTTTTGTTGGTGAGGATGTCTGATTCCAAAGATTTATGAACTACGTTGAGCCTCGCTACATTGTCCCCAGTCTGAGATATTTTTCAGACGCAACTTTACCCGAATTACAAGCCGTCATTTCCAATGTCCTTGAGAAGCTAATAGCCAATAGCATTTGGGTGAGTTTTACCACAGACATTTGGACGTCGTGTTAGCCCCGTTAGCATGATTAGTCTTACAGCACAATGGATAGACAAACACTTTGAACTTAAAAAGGCTGTCCTTCATGCACAGGAGTGCAGAGGATCCCACCCTGCAGCTAGGAACCTGGAACAAGCCTCCACAAGTGAGACAGCATTGCAGGTGACTAATGCTAATGAATAACATTTAACACTTTTCATTTAATATACGTTAGAGTTATGCATATCATATGGCTTTTACTGAATATATAGCAAATAAGCCTAAATAAGAGAGCTATGTTCTGATAAAAGAAACTACTGTATATAAAACATCGGTATCGGCCAAACAAGTGTTAACATATTGGCATATCGGATATCAGCCAGAAATCCAATATTGTGCATCCCTACCAACAGCCCAAATTTAGTCTCGTCTATCCAAACAATACTGATCCAGAAGTCTTGACATTTGTTCAAATGTAACTGTAAACCTGTTTGAACATAAAATTACTAACTCCTATTAATATTAAAGGGTATTGATGCTTCCCAAACCAATTGTAGTAAGAAATGATAGCTTCTCTGAAGTTTAGTTTTTGTTAAATATTAGCAACAGTTTAATGTTTTGTTGTTGATTATCCAAGGCTGTATTCAGCTAATGTTAAAGTGCAGTAAAAACCAGATGAAACATTAACATTGCAAATTCAGATTCTTGGGGGGAAAAAAAGATACAATTGATTTTACCATGACTAAACAGACTGGTTTGTGTGCTTCCTAATTCCATATCTAATGTAAATGCAATCAAGCAAGAGAACCAATCAAGACTCGTATGCACTTTTGCATCTACTTTACTTTGATGATCTACAATCCAGGACTGTAAAACAATCTGTTGGGTGGATTGCTCATTGTTCTGCTGGTATTTGTCCCATGAGATTATTTACCTACAAAAAAATACCGTAGTGCAACCCACAGAAAACTGCTTTGTGAAGGAATGAATCTTAAAAACCAGAGCTGTAAATAGCACTGCCTGCCACGGTCTGAATTGAACTTTCTAGAACACAATGGAGATTGTCCTCAAGAACTTGTGTGCCGTCCTCTCCAGACGCCGTCCATTCATTCATTATATCAACTCAACCATCTCTATGTACAGCTGCATATTCGTCTTCGCCTCTATATTCCAGCTTCAAGCCATTCAAATCTTAAGCCTAAAATTGTTCAAAATTTGCCTAAACAGCAGTCTAAGTTAGTCACCAACGCATACTTTATTTATACATGCAGCTGATGTGCCTGCATTATTCCTGATGTCATTTTACTGAATTTACTGAAGGGCACAAGTAAAAAAGGTAAATTGGGTGAGACCATCTTCCTTTACACCATGTAAGGAAGAATTATGAAAATGTCACAACAGAGGGATTTTAATGAACAATTAACTAATAAAAAACGTTTTAGTCTATAGGACATAAGACATTAGTTGAAAGCACTTGGCAGACATGTAACTGAATCTGGTGTTATGTCTGGATCAGCACCATGATGCTTTTCTTGACATTTTGCAAAGGCAAGAAGGTTAGATTTATCCAGAGATATGTATCACTTTCAACATAGATCGGGTCAGACTGCTGCAGACACATCAGACAGACAGTCGAGACAATAATGGGTTTATTTAACTTCTGATTGATTTCTGAATTAACTGTTTAAGTGGATGGGTGGATAGACAGATTGACGCTCAGAAAATGAAGCAAAATAAGAGTTAAAGATGCAGCTCAAATGCTTTAAGTTATTTCTTGTTATATTCTACTGTCATCATCCATCAGTATCTTACACAATGCTGAGTATTTTTAGACTGACATGAAATCTTATGGCAAAACATGTTGTAACTGAGTGTTTTGGTGGTGCTGTGACTATCTTCCCCCCCCCCCCCATTTTCTCCAGTTTCTGTGATACTGCAGTGCATACAACACCGCAAAACAAATTGGACTAAACATGAATAGTATTGGCACTTTGAGACACCTTTATCCAAAACCTTAATGTTTAAATCATTACTGCACAATAGAGACAGATGGCATCTCTCATTGTGATCTAACTTAGTTCATAAAGACTATTTGTTTTTATCTGGTGTGTGCAAACATGAAAAAAGCTGGGAGGAACATGAACATGGAGGTGATTAGGGCATAAATGACTGACAACAATTGCAGATATTTCATGACCTTCAAAACTGCTTGAGATTAATTATTTTAGTTGTTTTCTAATGGACGTGTTAATATGTGAGAAGGAGAACTCAAAAAATACTACACTATGTGCCTAACATTTTTCAGTCAGGTCATCTGGACAGTTTCTTTTTTTGTGCTGAAAATTTCACCTTCGATCCGGAAGGCTTCATCAGTCAAAGAAACATGCAAAACTGATTCTTCCCCTAACAGCTTACTCCAAAGAGGAACAAACCAGTTCTGCGTGTGATAAGATGGTCTCGTTGGTATGCCTCCTCCTCCATTGCCGACCCTCTTCCTTGTTGACAGTCGTGTCAAACTGGTTGAAAACCATGGATCATTGATCATGGACTTTGTTGTTTTCAACCCGTTTGACACGACTGTCAACAAAAAAAGAGGGCCGGCAATGGAGGAGGGGGCGTACCAAAGAGACCATCTTATCACAAGCAAAACTGGTTTGTTTCACTTTGGAGTAAGCTGTTGGGGGAAGAATCAGTTTTGTTGTGCGTTTCCTTGACTGATGAAGCCTTCTGGATCCAAGGTGAAACGTTTCAGCACAAAAAAAATAAACTGTCCAGATGACCTGACTGAAAAATGTTGGATTTTATACCTGGATTATTGAGCATGAACTTTGTTACTAGACTATGTGTCTTTTCCTTCAGTCTTTGTTGAGAGTTAAAATCAGCAGGACCCTAGTTTACAGAAGATGCAAAAGATGCAATTAAGTCCCGCCTTCTTCTCTGCACACAAACATGGTACTCGAGGCTCAATGAGACTAACCTGTATAAATAAAGGTTGAATGAATTGCATGACCCTTCTTTAAAGTATGAGATAACTTAAGTACTTTGAAACGTGTTTAAAAAAACATTGTATAAATATACAACAGCAAGGTAAAAACTACAAGAATGAACAAGTCAATGCCTGAAAATTATTTTGGAGGGGTGTTTGTTTTTTATTTTACGAAGAACAAAGTCAGGACTTAAAACTCGCACTGGGACCATTCTATGTGGACTCTACAGTAGAGCCTGATCGATATGTCAGTAGGGCCAATATTTTAGGCTGATATACAGTAGGTGTTTGGGAACATAGGGGTGCACAGATTTTCTTAATTTTGATAAATCAGAAATTGGCTGATACACGAGAAACCGATTTTACCAATTTATTTAGTTTCAACAACAATTGTCTGAACTTCATTTTGAGCACTACCTCATGGCCAGTTAAAACAAGTTTGTATTCTTTCTAGGATATTGTTCAAGGGTACGTTTTTCAACAAAATAAGATTAGAAAATTGATGGTGCATTGTGACCTTACCACACCTGACGGTGTCACTTATAAAATAAAATCGTATTGGCCAAAATCGGAATCGGCAGGTCAGACTTTTTAGAAAACGGTGATCGGCCAGAAAACTGCAATCAGTGCACCCTAGAACATATCAGTATCAGTGATAATTGGTCTATTGTGTGCCGATATAAACACTTTTAAAGTTCACCCTAAAATGCTGGGAACAAGCTGTGTCCTTACTTGTAAAAGGTATAACTGTACAATGTAACCAGCAGAGGGCACATGTGGACTACAGTCGTTCAAGTCATGGCCGTGCACTTTAACTTTCACCAGTGCCGAAGCAAGGAACAACTAAATACTGTGTGGCATATTTTTCTGAACAGAGAACAACAAGTTTATTGTAACTCAGTGTTTCCCCTACCATGGCGCCCCTCCCTGCCTACCGAACACCCTCTCCCTGACACGACGTAACGATAAGCTAGCGGGGCGCTAGCTAAAAGCACTCCCATCCCCTCAAGTTGAGCCATCTCCCACCCCCACAAATGTCAGTATAACAGTCTCCACCCTCTCCAAACCCCACCTTCCTCGACAAAAATCACAGAAGAGATGAGTGCCCTGCCAGGGCAAGTAATGTAGGAGAAAAACTGTACCTGTAAAATAAAATAAAAACTACAATAATTTCTCTAATGCTTTGTTTAAAGGAGAACTGCACATCTGAAAGGCCCTTATAAATAAATGCATCTTGACATCACTATTCTTAGAAGCCAGGAGACCGTAAAATTTCAACTTTAGCGATCCTAGGCCTCGTCAGCGCTAAACAGGGGCTTTCAAATGTAAACAAAAGGCAGATGAGTCGTTTAGCTGTAAGCAGCTGTTGCTACTACTGGCTTCCAACAACAACTCTTATTTGATTATGTTAAATATCTCTTAAACAATGCTAGTGAACAATGACATGAATTTGGTTCAACGGTGTTTTGATTACTTTTGTTTCTGCAGCAAAACTAACATTAAACTACTCTGTACAAGTCAACTTCACATCATCAAATTTGATGCAGATGTCCGAGTAATATGGCAGATTATTTGTATTTGGTACATGACGCCTCTAAACATCTAGTGTAAACATTGTTTTATGAATATATGGAAAAGAACATCCACCTATTGATTAGTTTTAAATACAATGATATAGATTTATCACAAAGCTTTAATAAGGGACGTCTGAGATTGTCATCATTGTATGTTCCCATGCAATGGTGAAATGAGTTCTCTGCATTTAAGCCATTACAACATGAGACACACCCAGGGAGCAGTTAGGGATTAGGTGTCTGGCTCAGAGACACCACGATATGTGGAAATGGCTGGGAGTCAAACCTGGGACTTTCGGGTCCCAAGTCGGCTGCCCTACCTCTACAGCATCTCGGCCCTGAAGCTTAAAGATCAACTATAGCAATTTATTACATAGGACTTAATATGTAATAAATAAAAATGACAGCCGATTGCGTTACGTTTACAGTTTTGAATTTAGACAGATACCTTAAACCTAAATGTGTTTGCTTTCTGAGAATTTGATCTATTTGATCTAAAGTTAAGCAAACTACATTGGGTTTATTTCAAACTTTATTAAAGACTAATTATCACATGTACATTGTTTTTAAAGACAAAAATGATCATTTACACTACTGGCCTCTGAAATTATACTTATGGTGCGTGGTATTTTAAATTAAACAACAAATTTGTCTTTTTTTTATTTTATTTTTTTTACTTTTGATCGTTAGCTTAACCATTTCTTTTTACAAAATTCTAAAGTAAACTGAAAATTTATATCGCAGTGTCTCCCCTAGATAACTTGACATGGCGGGGCGCTCATCTCGTCCGTGACTTTTGTCGAGGGGGCGGAGGGACATATCAGAGCTGTGCAGTTTGTACTGGCAATTTTTGTGGAGGGAAAGGGGTTCAGCGTGAGGGAAGAGCCTTTAGCTTTTTAGCTAGCGCGCCTGTATTGTGCGTCGCTAGCTTAGCGTTACGCTAGTGCCAACAGGTGGGCGGGGGTGCGCGCAGTTTGGTAGATGGGGTGTTCGGTTCTGTTAACGAGGCGGGGCGCCCCACTTGTATAATGGTAGGGGAAACGAAACACTGTATAGAAAACAAAAGTCCAATTATATCATTTAAAAATGTTTTAACTGAAGATCAGATCATAGGAAGGTTTGTAAAGTGTCCTCATAGTTTCATAGACATTTATTAAACATATCAACCTACCTGGACTCCATCACCTTGTGCTCACTTGGTTCAGCAGGATTTAAATCTTCAGGCTGGATGTCTACCTTCATCACAGGCGTAGAAACTCTGTAAAGACGAGAATTGTGCCCGTCCTCCCTGAAGCCCTTTGCAAACGGGTTGTGATTAATTTTCAGCTGAGTGATGCGAAAATTCTGATAAGTTGTCACCGCCATGAACTCGGTTTGTGGAAAGGTAAAGGTCATGCTTTCGGGTCCTATGACCACGGGTTTCTCGGCTGTGGGTGATTCCTCATCAGGAACGGGAATAACGTGAAGCCTTGGAATGTAGCGATGCATGGAGTGCAGGATTATATGACCGTCCTGGTCCTGGAAGTTGTTGGTCAGTTTCAGTTTATAGAAAGACACCAAGCTGTTCATCCACTCTGAGCCTCGACTGGGGGAGAAATGGTGGGAGAAGGCTCGGATCAGGCCCTGGTTTTGGTGCTCTGTCGCCCCACTCACCTCCCATTTGGATGTGGCCCAGCGGTACTTGAACTGACCTGACGGCACTATGGACAGGACAAGACTGTACATCCGATCAGGGTCCAGACCAGATAAGCGATATCTGCAATAGGGGAACATGCGGCGCCCGTTTTTTGTGAGGATCATCTCAGTTCCACATTCGCTAAACTGCTTCCAGATGTTGTTGTTCTCCAAAGTGACGCTGACACCTTTGAAGGTCAGCACAGGAGGAAAGTATTCTTTCAATTCTGGACCCCCAAACGTGGTGGACAATGCTGAAGACCAAGGCAGGAAATCTGCTATGTTGAGACCGTTCATCTCTGAGCATTTTAGGGAATCTGATGCAGATGCCACGTAAGAGGTAGCTGGGCTTTGATCAAACGTGTCCTCAAATACGGAAGTAGACGTTTCAGCAGGCTTGGCTGGGCCTGCTTCAGCAGGCAAAGACATAGTAGAACTACAGTCATTATTAGCCATGGAGATGGCTTTACTCTCCAAAATGGAGACAGTAGTGAGGTCAGGTCCTGTAGTTGCAATAAAGGAGGGAGATGACGAAGGGACAAAGGCAGGGGGAGCTGAGAGGAGGCTTTTATCTTCCTCCACTGCATGTCTGTCCTCCATGGCTGTGATCTCAGAGTCAGAAGTGGACATCATTAATGGCTCTGATCTTCAAACTGCATTTGGTGCCTGAGAGAAAATCAAAAGATTTTTTGTTTAATATCAAGTTCTACAAAATTTACACACAAGACAAAAATGAGAAATGATTTCCATCGACACCAAAAAAGTTAGAAGGGGTGCTGGTAAAGTGTATAGCTGCTCTGTACCCTGCAGCACATACTTTTTCAAACTCATGTGCTTATCATTGCCGTGTCCTTGTCTAGGGTTCAATTCAGCAAACAGAGCTCAGACTTTAAATTAGGGTTTGGATTTTGGTGACAATTTAGACGACAGGGATGGTGATTTGGCAAAAATCAGCATACCCTCAAACTGGTAGTAGTACAATTACTACCCTAAAGAGGGCTGTCATGGTGGGTACAAAGGAGCTCACGGCTTAGTATGGAAGCAGACGTACCAATAAGTAAACGCACAACATTCAGCCAGAACAGAGTCCCTCCTTCCAAAAAAACCAAATGTGTATCTTCAAGAGTTACCATTGTTTATATACCACAACTTCTGTGAAATAAAATGAAGGCAGGACACAACTTAGGATTAGAGAGACCGGTTTATTTTATTCGACCAAAATTGGCCACTCTGTAAAAACTGGAACTCCGTCATGCCTGTGCATACTTGCAGGTGCATCTCTAAACATTAGAATATAGAGAAAAAGGGTTTTTTGCCAATCATTTTGTAAAATGTAACTTTTTTATTATATACCGTAGATTCATTATACATAGAGTAAAATGTTTCAAGTCTTTTATTTCTTGTAATTTTGATGATTATGGCTTACAGGTATAAAGAAAAACCAACATTCAGTGTCTCAGATTAGAATATTGTCAAGATGTTCAATCTAAACTCCTGTTGTCACACCCTGATCAGCTGATTAAATTCTAGACATGAGCTACAAATGTCTCATTCCTCAAGTCAAGCCACTCCTGAACCAGACATCAGAAGTGTCTTACCTGCTAAGGACAAAAAGAACTGGACTGTTGCTCAGTGGTCCAATGTCGTCTGCTCAGATGAAAGTAAAGTTTCATGTCATTTGGAAATCAAGGTCCCAGAGTCTGGAGGAAGAGTGGAGAGGCCCTGAATGAAGTTTCTACAGTCAGTGATGGTTTGGGTCCAGTGTTGGTCAACGAGTTTTCTGAAGTCCACAGAGTCAACGCAGCATCTAGCAGGACATTTTAGAGACTTCATGCTTCCATCTGCTGACAAGCTTTATGGAGATGCTGGTTTCTTTTCCAGCAGGACTTGTCTTCTGCCCACGCTGACAAAAGGTACCAGAAGCTGGCTGTGGAATATTCTAATTTTCTGAGAGACTGAGTTTTGGGTTTTCATTATTTGTAAACTGTAATCATCAAAAATTACAAGAAATAAAGGCATGAAATATTTCACTCCGTGTAATGAATCTATGTAAATTAGTTTCACTTTCTGAAATGACTGACAAGAAAGATTAAACTTTTTCAAGATATTCTAATTTTTTTGAGATGCACCTGTTCTCATCTTACTCAATAACCAAGTAGGAAAATGAAGCTGCTACAACCAGCTCCCTGTAGCCCACATTTAGATTTTTTGGAAGTGAAAATCCTCTTCTATATACAGTTGTTAAATATATATTTATTTAAACTAAGCAACAATGGTTATAATTTGTTTAGATATCAACCATCTGATGCCCTGATTTCTAAGAACCAGCACCAGCCATAAAAAATTCTCATATTGGTCAACTTCACGTGAGGACATGATAAACTGACACATTATTTGGTCCTTTAACAAGGTGGTTCTCAACTGGTCCGGCTTCAGGACCCACTATCACTTCCTAAAGACAAACCATAACAAAAATCAAGGACATTTTTCAACGTCTCAAATTCATTGAATGAAAAGAAGGTGCAGTTTGAACCAGACATGAAATAGATCATCATAGAATACATGTCATGATGCATGCTCAATAACCCAGGTAGACTAATCTAACAAGGTTGAGTCAGGTCCTCTGTATGGATTATTCTTTGTTGAAACATTTTGTCTTTTATCCAAAAGTCTTCACACAACACTAAAAAAAAAAACAGTTATTAAAAAAAAAAGAAATTAAAATCTGTGCCTCTTTTATGATTGTCTATTGTTGTTATCCACTGTTATCATCACTCTTTGTTAAAGAAATCAGTAGGGGTGCACCGATAAATCGGCCGGCCGATCGATCGGCCCCGATTTCCTTAATTTGGGGAGATCGGCGATCGGCCGATCTTTAAATGAGAAGCCGATTTTATCCACCGATCTTATCTGCCTCCGGAAAGGTCTGAAAATCAGCTGCTGTCCCCTTTTGCTCCACTGTGAGAGCTCACACACAGGTCACTCGGAGCAGCCATGTCGTCGGTTTGGAAGTTCTACGCTGTAAAAGAAAATGAGCCAAAGATCGCAATTTGCAATTCGTGTAAAGCCGAAGTAAGTCGTGGTGGAGCCACCACCAAAACCTTTAATACAACAAACCTCGTTCGCCATTTAAGAAATCACCACGCCGCCAAGTATGCAATGTTTGAAGAGAGCAACCAAGCTAAGGCTAATGCTAAAGCTAGCGCTAACAAAGA
Source organism: Nematolebias whitei (assembly GCF_014905685.2). NCBI lineage: Eukaryota > Metazoa > Chordata > Actinopteri > Cyprinodontiformes > Rivulidae > Nematolebias > Nematolebias whitei. The sequence goes on from NC_056509.1 coordinate 25,566,728, forward strand.
GGCAGTCGGTGGGTCGCTGTTAGCTTTTATGAGCAACGAAGAGAGCAAAGCTACCACGAGGAAAGTGATGGAGTTCATGGCATTAGACAACCAGCCATTTTCAGTCGTTGAGGACAAAGGTTTTAGAAGCTTGATGCAGCACGTGTGCCCACGATATAATATGCCGAGTCGGAAATATTTTTCTGATGTTGCATTACCGGAGTTGTTCAGCCAAGTTTCGAGAGACACCCGCAGCCTGCTAAAAGCTAATACAAATACACTCAGCTTTACAACAGACATCTGGACTTCTGATGTAAGTTTAATGTCCATGTTAAGTTTTACTGCACAGTGGATTGACGAACAGTTCGAACGTCATCAAGTACTCTTAAACTGTAAAGAAATGGCGGGGTCTCACACTGCGGCCAATTTATCAGCAGAGTTTAAGGCGATGCTGAATCACTGGGAAATCGATCATGGAAGAGTTCACGTTGTTTTACGGGATAATGCTCGTAATATGGCCAAAGCGCTGGATGATATCAACCTGAAAAGTTTACCCTGCCTGGCACACACACTGCAACTGGTTGTAAATGAGGGACAGCTGGCGCAGCGCAGCATCACAGACATGGTGGCAACAGGAAGGAGAATTGTTGGACATTTTAAGCATTCATCACTTGCCTATTCCCGACTTTATGACATACAGACACAGTTAGGTCAACCCAGGAAACGATTACAGCAAGACGTTTCAACGAGGTGGAACAGCACAGTCTACATGCTGCAGTCGCTGTTGGAGCAGAGACGTGCTATTGGCGTGTATGCTGCTGAGCATGAGTTACCAGCCACACTCACAGCACACCAGTGGGAGCTACTGGACAATGTGCTCACCATTCTTGCACCTTTTGAGGAACTCACAAAGGAGATTAGCTCATCAACAGCTACAGCAGCAGATGTCATCCCAGCCATCACTGCACTCAAGCGGATTTTGGAGAGGCAAGCGAGCACAGACCGTGGCGTGGGTACAGCCAAAGCTACGTTGCTGGAGGCTGTTGTGAGAAGATTCAGCAACATTGAGCATGAGCCCCTGTACAGCTTGGCCACTGTTCTGGATCCAAGGCAAGTAACTATTAACATTCTATTTTAGCCATTATTACTTTTAGCCTACTACTATATTTCAACAAACATTTAAATTAAATTAAAAATAAACATTTATTGATTGAAATGCATTTCTTTATTTACATGCAAGTCATAAAAACTGTTAATGTATACAAAACACAATGATTGACCCATCTTTCTTTGTTTATGCAAAACAAGGTACAAGAATCGCTACTTCTCAGCAGAGGTGAAAGATGACGTGAAACTGCTCCTTTTGACCAAACTTGCAGAGGGGGGGACCAGATGCACACCTGCTGCAGGAACATCCTCTGAAGTGGGACCTCCTGATATCGATGAACCTGCAGCCAAAAGGCGTAGTCTACTGTTTGCAGCTCACGACGAAATCTTAAAGGAGAACATTGAACAGGAGCAACAGCTGGCCAGCCCTTCAGCTATGCAGGTACAGAACTACCTATCTGAGGTTCCTGTTGAAAGGAGCCAGGACCCATTGGTCTACTGGAAGATCAATGAAAATCGTTTCCCTCATCTTGCTCTACTTGCCCGAACCTATCTCTCTGCCCCATGCACAAGCGTTGAAAGCGAGCGCCTGTTTAGCTTGGCTGGACATGTAGTAGATGAGAAAAGAAGTCGCCTGTCTGGTGACAAAGCAGAAATGCTTTTGTTCATCAAGAAAAACCTGCCACTAATGAAAGTGACTGGAATAAGTCTGTGAGAACTAACTTACCAGTGTTAGTTCTTATTACCCACTGACTTGAAAATGTTACACTTGTTGCATTATCTTTTTTTTTTTTAAATGTAACAAGTGAAAGAGTTGAAGGAACTGAACATTTTTTTTTAGTTAATTTTATAGTTTTAACAAAAATTGTGTAAACTTCATTTATATTTCAGAATACTACCTCATGACAAGTTAAAACAACAAGTTTGTATTGTTTCTAGGGTATTTTTCAAGGGTATGTTTTACAATAAAATAAGATTGGTAAATTGAAGGTGCATTGTGATCTTGTAACACCTGACACTGTTGCTTATAAAAAAAAATCGGTATCGGCCAAAATCGGAATCGGCAGTTCAGACTTTCAAAAAATCGGTGATCGGTGATCGGCCTGAAAATTGAAATCGGTGCACCCCTAGAAATCAGGTCTCTCTTGTAAATGAGTCCCAGAGGCTGGAGATTAACCTGTCTAAATAAAGATTGAAAAAAGTTTAATGTGAAACCTAAACAACCAAAAGTGGGGATGGTAGGAAGAGACATATTCTCCTTTACATTCAATCAGCTACATTTTAATTAAAACCTAAAAACTCTTTACTTAAGAAACTTCAGCCCATTTTAACAGACTTCTAGGTCCTACAACAGGGAATATCACTGTGTCGTCAGAATCACGTGACCACCCCCCGATTTAAAACCTTGCTGGTGTAGTGAACTAAGCCTCCGGTCAAAACCTGACCCTGAAGACCTTCATGGGACAGAAACTGTTATTTCATTGATTTGAATCCAGAAATACAAATTAAGCTCATCCAGAGACTTTCTAATTGTATCCTGCACTAATCAATTGAAAGAACACTCTCTTTTATGTTATCATTACTATTTTTACAAATGTCTTGATAATCAAAAGGTGTTTAGTTCAAACCATTTTAAATGTTGAAGTGAACTACTCATTTTAAATCAACTGTGAAACAGTATTAATGATTTTTAATCCTCATTCAAAGTAGAAATCAAGTTAATGTCTGTTACAGAGTAATTATGCATTTTGATCTTCTGTCTGAAATGAGAAGTAGTGATGTCGGTCAAAAGTCAGAAAGAAGTTATTAGAACGAACTGTCATGTTTTTAAACCTCTCAGACAGAAACAAGAGAAGCTGGCACCTGGGGTCTGTCATTTAGCCAAAACATCTCTCTGTCTGCTCCAAAACATTTCTCTGTCTGTTCCTAAACATCTCCGCTGTTTTTCTGACTTGTAGTAACCTCTTACGTCACTAAAACCACACCCCTGTTGGTTCTTTCAACCAATCAGGACTTCCCAAATGGGACCGGAAACAGAACTCTTTAAATGTCGACACTTCCTAGTTCCAGTCAGTTCTGAGACATGAACCGGAGTTCTGGGAGATGATCCAGAGTTCTGAGAGCAGAAGTGATCCGAAGTTCTGGAGGATGAACAGAAGTTCCATGGAGAACAGAGAGTTCTGCTGAGGAGGAGTTCAGCATGTTTGCTGAAATTCCACTTAACTTAATCCTATCTTTCGGGGAAGTTTATTTTGGAAGCTGAGCCAGTCAGCCTCGTGGTCCCAAGTTGATGAGAAGCAGATAAATCCCTGGAGATAAAACGACTCAGCCTTGCTGGACGCCAGGAGAAGGCCTCTCTGAAACCCCACCAAGGTAAAGGGTCGACGCTCGGGTACATCTAGCCGAAATCACTGGGAAACGTGCTATCTGGTTTCAAACAAGATAACTCCCCATCTTTTCTTTATTATCTTAGTTAACCCTAAGTATCCACTTTCCCTCCTTAAACTTTACTCCAACTCTTCTACCTTGCCAGTAATTAATTTAAGATATCTTTAAATGTCTGTTGTATTTCAGTTGCAAGTGAGAAATCATGGCCGTATGATTTCTCATTGTAAAGCTCGTTAATTAAGCTGTGTTACTGCGTTCAATCAGAATAATCAAGTGTACAATGTTTGATGTTAAACTTTGATTCTGTTAATAAATGACCACATTCATTTTGATGGGTCAAAGAAAATTAACGTCTCATGTCACTGGTTTTTAGACCATCTCCGACACAGTACTTCTAAGCACAAGATCACTCAGTCCAGAAAAATGAAAGAATCCGTTTAAATTAAGTATAATATCATGTACTTGAACTAGTCCAGATATTATAAAATGTAAGAGAGCACCCCTGAGCTAAATCCATCTCTCTTGCTCTCTCACTACACTGGTGAGCAAAAAGAAAACACGTGCCCAGTGGTGGGCACAGTTTCACTAATCTGCTAACAGCTAATAGCAAAACCGATTTATTTTGTTTAGCAGATTAGCGGTTTCTCCAACTTTGGAAACCGTTAATGAAATTAGCTTCTTCTACATTAGGTTTCACCAACTTTGTCTGCTAACAAAATTCACAAGCTTGTTCCTGTCGGTTGTGGGCATGTCTTGAAAAGTCCGTTAGGCACGCTTCTGGCTCACTACCTGTACACAGGACATGACTGATCGACGCAGTTTCAAATGGAAGGAGACGACGAAGTGTGACGCAGACTGACAGTCGTCTTAGACCTATTTACACGGACACGATGGGGGGAAACGTGTAGGTTTGTTCGTATGTTAATTAGAGGAAAAGATTTGCGTTGACACGGACAGATTTTTTTTTACATGCATCCGGAAGAATCCCCCCCCCCGTAGTTACCATGCCGGGTCATTAGATGGCGCTGTGAATTTTGTACCTTCACCTAATGCACATGCATGCTGCCTCGGCACGCTCCTTTCCTCTGGGCTATAAGCTCAGCTAACAACAACTTCACAAGTTAAAGCTGGATTTTGAACAAGAGTCGACAGATTTGATGCCAAGCAGGACTGCTTCATCCAACAGCTCCACACCGGTCGCTGAGTGGACCAGAACCGAGTCGACGATGTCGGATTTTACTCCGTGATAATCAGTAGCTGATTCACAGCAGGTAAATCAACTGTTCTTAATAATGTTTGCTTGTGTTTTTTTCGATCACACAACAACCAGCTGAGTTTTTATTTTTCCTGAAAGAAGAAGCTGTCCTTCCACCAGGCGGACCGGTTCTGAACGAGGCTCGGCCCAGGTGCAGTGCAGGAGGACGTTGAAGACAGAGATGTTAGATGAACTATTTATTTAAATTTCCCTCAGTTCTTTTATTCAATCCATTAAATGTTTTAAGCTGCATTAATCAAAGGAGTGACAGCCTGAACGAGCCAGATGGACAACGTGGGACCAGTATATCCAGGATGAAAACAAGAGTCCAGTTCATTAACGTAGTTTACAGTGTAGTGAACCAGATGACCTCAAATATACCAGATGGACAGAGACTGTTATTTTCATTGATCTGAATAAGTCTGAACCATCTGATGAACTTTCTTTCTTGAATTAATCAAGCAGAAAAGACAATCCTCTATAATCATTACTGTCTTACAAATGTTTTGATAATCAAATTGTGTTAGTTCACTCAATGCTTTACAGGTTGAAAAGAACTACTAATTTTTATTTTACATAAACAGTAAGTAATGATTTTTGTTCCTCATTCAGAGAAGAAATCACCTGAATATGCCTTTCTTGATTTTCTGTCTGAAATGAGCAAGCTGTCGTAAGTATGTTAAAGGTTGGTTTTCGGTCAACTAAAATGTTTACCGAGAAAAATGTCATGTTTTACTATTTGAAAAGATTACAAAGTGTGAGACTCCACGAAGTCTGCTGTTGCTGCAATAATCTTTTCTGTATGTTGTAAACAATCCTTGACTTATGATAACATCTTACGTCACAAATCCACTCCTCTTTCTGGTCCTTCCACGAATCAGAAAGCTCTAAATTGAACAGGAAGTCGACCCAAATAAAATGTGGCAACTTCTCAGTTCATGGAATAGAGAATAGAGATAGAGATTAGAGAATTATGAATTCCAGAGTCCGAGAGAATGAGAGTTCTGAGAGATGCAGCCGGTTATGAAGAGTTTGGAGTTATGAAGAACCAGGGACGTTTGGGATTATACTTCTGTTTGAACTAACCACGCACGACTCTCCGAGGATTTCTAGCTGTTCTGAACGGAGGCGTTGAAACAGTCTGAAGGACTCTTACTGAGCTGATCTATCGTCAAACCAGGTAAAGATTTCCTCTTCGACTCAAGTGTACCGTGGACGGGCTGAGGATCTGACGAAGCGTGCAATTTCTGGTTAAACAGATTAAACTTCCCTCACACAGTTCTCTGTGAGATAATCTCCTTTCACTCTAAAACCCACCTCTCTCTCATAAATCAGTACAGATATTTTAGAAATATCTTAAGCAAAGTCCTCAAATCACCGCCGAGTGATTTGAAGTTCATTTTCTGTGAAACTGTCTGTTATTATTTTCATATTTTGCCAAATTAATGTAAATGTTTGATGTTAAACTTTGATTCTGAAAATAAATGATTCCATTCATTTGATGGGTCAAAGATAAACAACGTCTCTCGTTACATTTCTGTTAAATTCAATGCACGGCATTACACAGTCAGAAAAATGAAGAACTCGTGAATATTGTATGCATATATAATTCATATATTTGTCATACAACAAGTGACACGTACCTCACGTGACTCACT
>NC_056509.1:25583114-25613376 GCF_014905685.2 Nematolebias whitei
GGGGGGGGGGGGGGGGGGGGGGGGGGGGGGGCACTGGTGTCGTGTAAATGATCAGCAGAACCGCAGAGAGAAAGCTGCGGATTCACTCAAAATACGCGCCGTGTAAACGGCCCCTTAGTGGTTTAGCGTTAATGAAGCTAACTTTTTAGTCAGCTGAATATGGTTTAGCAGAGATAGGTTTTTGTTTAGCTGTCCCCACCCAGGGGAAACAATTGCCTTGGCTTGTTGACTGGAAGTGGGTTGGGGGGCTGGAGAGATGGACATGTCTGTGTATGTTGGTGCCAGCGGTTTCGTGGGGGTGGAGAGTGAAGCGCTACGTCTGTAGCTTTGTAGCTAGCACATCTATATTATGTGCTGCTAGCTTAGCGCCACATCAGCGCAGGCAGTTGTTGACGACAAAATGCTAAATACCGAGAAAACCAAAGGGATGCTTTTTTCAAACAGGAAGTCGGTCCCAGCAGTTCTTCCTCTGATTTTATCCTCAAATGGTGTCCCTATTGAGTTTGTCGAGTCCTATAAATATTTGGGTATCTTGGTCGACTCACATCTCTCTTTTAAGCTGCATGTTGAAAACTTGATAAAGAAACTGACATTAAAATTGGGTTTCTTTTTCAGAAACAGATCTTGCTTAAAACTCTGAATGCTAGAAAACGCTTTGTATCTGTGACTTTCCTTCCCTCCATTGATTACGGTGACATTATTTACATGAACGCTCCTACAAGAACCCTGCAGATGTTGGATGCTGTCTATCATGGTGCACTAAGATTCATAACTGGCTGTGATTATCGTACCCACCACTGCACCCTGTATTCACCGGTTAACTGGACATCATTAACTTCATGCAGACTCTCTCACTGGTACATTTTCATCTTTAAATCACTTCTTGGTCTGCTGCCTTCATACATCTCCTCCTACATGTCTCTGTGTGAGTGCAGCTACAGCGTGCACTCTCAGGACATTATTACCTGCAGTGTTCCCTCAGTGAGGACTGAACTAGGCAAGCGGGCCTTCTCCTACTCCGCTCCCGTTTCCTTGAATATCTTACAAAAACATTTGAAGCTCTCGACCTTGACCTCTCCAAGTGGCTTTAAGAATCTGTTGGACTCCTGGCAAGGACCAATGCAGACATGTTCCTGTTTTTAGTTTTCTACATTCGCCTTAGAATTTAGCTGTTTTTTGTTACTTTTTTCTTTTAGCCATCCTATTTGTTTTAAAAAAAAACTGCAGTATGACTTTTTATAACCGTTTATTGTTGTCGCTGTTGTCCACTGTTGTCATCATTCTTTGCTGAAATCAGGTCTCTCTTGTAAATGAGTCCTCGAGGCTCAATGGGATTTACCTGTCTAAATAAAGGTTGAATGAATGAACGAGGTGGGCAGGAGTTGTGGGTGAAGGACAATTTCAGTAGGCAGGGTGCTCGGCTTTATTGACAGGGCAGGGTGCCCTCTTTGGAGAACAGTAGGGGAAACACTGCCACCACTGCACGCATCGTTTACATGTGTCACATAAGGTCATACGCTGAGTTACGTACGTCAGATACGTCAATGTGTCACGCTACATTGATCATTCACTTTTTCACAAATTTAAATAATGGTTCAATCCTGTGTTGGGGTAGGATGTGCAAATAAGTGGTACAAGGGGAGTAGAATGTCCCGGCTCCATATATATAATACAAAAGATAGATGACGAAATATTCTCCCTCATCACTAGAGTTCATGCTCATTAATCCAGGTATGAATCCAACAATGTTCAGTCAGGTCATCTGGACGGTTCATTTTGTTGCCGAGACGTTTCATCCTTCATCCAAAGGACTTCTTCAGTCTGAGGACCCCACCAAACCAGAATCCCACAAGCAGCTCACTCCCCGAGTGGGAAAAAAGTTTGCTGGTGATAAGATGGTCACTGGGGCCCGGCCTCTGCCCAGTCAACTCCCTCAAGGCAGACCATGCCAAAGAGGTTCAAAACACCAAAGTTTTGACCATCCCTCATCCATCTAGTGACTCTCTAGTGAACAAACCGAGGCCAAGCTTCCTAGCATAATCAGACAAATCTAAATACGCCGATAATGGGTTGATTTATTCTTTAGCGTCATCCATTGTTGTTTGTTTCCTGCCCGCCAGCAAACTGTGGGAAAATTAGCACTCTTGTTTACAAACTTGATCATCTCTTTTGAGAAGTACTTTCAAACGGCCTCAATCTGTAGCTCTAGCTCTGACCCACTGAGTGTTTATAACAAACTCTTCATTCAATTTATTCCATCACTTTACTCCAGCATCAACCACATTATTTTTGATCGGGCAACACGAACCACCAGTTGAGAATCCCTTGCTTTACAAACCAAATGTCACATCTTTTCCAACAGACGCTGACATGTTTAACTCTGGGCTACTTCACTTGTTAAGATTGACCAGATTTGTTTTGAAAAAAAAATAATTTTTGAGCTTAAATATAGTCAATGGCTTCCTGTTTAACGTTATAATCCTCTAAAAATCAATTAATTAAAGTGTATTTTAAAGTTTGGCTCAGTATTTTGCGCTCAAACTGAGTGGTGGACTTTGAAGTGGACCACTTATTAGTTGTCCGAGGATACAGGCCTTGTTTCAATCTGTAATATACTCCAGAACAGAAGAATTACCTTGAAGAACGGCTCAGGACGGGTCAGAAGAGTAACCTGTTTTGTTGTTATCCTGCCCCCACCTCCCTGCTGTTATCACACGGTCACACCGCTGCAGAACCGAGGTGTTATTAATCCGCTCGCGCGCATTAAATTAACGTTTACCCCCAGAAATGGTCGGACTTACAGTTTAGAAGAAGAAGATGTAGAAATATGAGCAGCAGCTCTTCTTCCTCACACGCTGCCCCCGCGGGGAGAGGAAGGCCGCCCGCTCCACTCACGCTGCAAGTTGGAGGAAAAAAAAAAAAAAAAAAAGTTGCACGCTTCGCGGAAGCCTCCTCACCTCTTCAAACTGAACGCCTCGCGACACACCGGCTCGGTTTGACGGTAGCTGCTGCTGCCACGTCGTCTCCGTCGGTTGTAAAATTCCAAACAAGGAACAAATCAATCCTCGAACGTGAGCACGAACTGGCAAATGGAGGCCGAAAGCCACGCCGTGTGCTCGCCTCCCATCGACCGACCTGCGTTTGTGAGTGTGTGAGCGAGGGAGGGGGGGGGGGGGAGAGGTGCACGCGACGGAGAGCCTAAAGCGCGTGCACGGTCAGCCTATCACCCCCTAGCTCTTAGGTTCGATGGCGCGTGATTCCCTAATGTTGGAAGGAGAGCGGGAAAACATCCACAATATTTATTTATTTTCTTCGCCACTTGCTCGAGCCGTGTCCGCGCGCGCGTTAAGACAACTCTTTAAAAGTCCCAGAAAATTGTTTCTGATAATAAAGGCGTGACATTTTGGCTTTCTTCCTCCTTCTCACGCCAACCTTTCCTTCACACACACACTCACTCATTGGCACACGCGCTGTAACACGCACATCCCAGCGTTCGGGTTGTGACGTAGGCGGTGGAGCTCCGGTAGCCATTGTACAACCCAGCATGTGCTATCACCGCGTTAGTGACTTTTTAAACAAAAATAACGTGCGAATACAGTCATTTTTAAAACAAATAAAACGTCTCTGATATTTTATTTAAAAGGTAAACCTCGTTAAAGCATCAACGCTTGACTGCAACCATCAAATTAAAAAGTTTGCCGATCGATTGGCTTCGAGCTTTGGAAAAAAAATGGCGGCGCTGAGAAGTACTGGACTGCACTTCTTTAGCGCCTTTCCTAGATCTCTACAAAGCTAATTGAACAAAATATTCTAAGGAGTGCTTTATCACATTCATACACCGATGGGACACACGAGGCAATGGGGGATTCAGTGTCTTGCCCAGGGAAACTTCAGCATGTGACTGCTGGTGGATTTGAACCCCCAACTCTTGCATTGGAGGAGGACTGCTGGAACCACTCCTCCACCCTGTAGGAACATTAAAAAAAAAAAAACCCTCATATAATCACTCAAATAAAACAGCTCTGTCCATTTTGCTTATTTGGCCACACAGAGCAAATCTTACACAAGTGGCTCTGGCATAAATCTTAAACAAATTAAGGCATTAATTTAGGATTTCCAGTTTTATTCAGTGATAATCGCCAAAACTATCAAAGAGGCAATTCTTGCTCTGTAAAATGTGGCACAGATCTACCATCTTTATTTTTTAGGGTCTTCATTTTAAGGGTATCTCCGACCACTTGGGCTTTATGCTGTTATTGCTCTATTCTACTAAAACATGTTGTTTACGACACATGAAAACTACTTTTAAAATTGTATGCTTATTACGTTTTTCACTTAAGAACGTTTCCATTCATTTACCGGCACAGTTATGACATACACAAATTTCAGTTGAGAATAAAACACAGAGTCGAGGCTGAAAAGTTATAATGCATGATAATTAATTAATTAATTAATTGGGCAGCTGTGGCTGAGAGGTTAGTGCAGTCGTCCTCCAGTGCAAGAGTTGGGGGATCGATTCCACCAGCAGTCACATGCCGAAGTGTCCCTGGGCAAGACACCAATACCCCTCATTGCCTCCGTGTGTATCCCATCGGTGAATGTGATAAAGTACTGATTAGTCTTTGTTAAAATATACTAGAGTCAGAGATTCTTTATTGTCGTTCGTACCACATGTGGTGTGAACGAAATTATGTGCACAGGGTCCCAGTTACTGTACATCCAACAATAAAATGTAAAAGAAAAACAATGATCACATCTAAGATATGAACTAAGAAAAACATCAACTCAAAATACACTAAGCACTCATAGCACAAAAAATAATTACGTCGAACAGCAGCACAAACATGAGTCTGTGTGAGCAGATGAGCACGAATGAACACGTCAACATGAAACAGATCAGCAGCAACATTGAAACAGATCAGCAGCAACATTGAAACAGATCAGCAGCAACATGATGTGGTTTTTCACAGTGATTATTCTGGTTAGATATTCATGAGTCTAACAGCCTCAGGGTAGAAGCTGTTCCTCAGTCTAGTGGTTCTACACTTAATGCTCCTCAACCTCCTTCCTGAGACGAGCAGGGCAAAAAGTGTGTGCTGGGTGAGTGGGGTCCTTCATGATGCAGGTGGCCCTCTTCCTGCATCTGGAGGTGTAGATGTCTGTGATGGTGGGGAGACTGACTCCAACATCTTCTGTGCAGCCTTCACCACTCTCTGTAAAGCTTTTCTTTCTGCAGCTGTGCAGCCTCCATGCCACACGTTGATGCTGGAGCACAGGATGCTCTCCACTAGAAGGAGGTGAGGACTGAGCTTCCCAGACCAGCTCGTCTCAGCCGTCTGAGGAAGTAGAGTCTCTGATGTGCTTTCTTGATCAGGCTGGTGGTGTTGTTGCCCCTGCTGAGGTTGTCATTCATGTGTATACACAGAGTGCTGTGTGAAGGGGTAAATGAGGACACAAATTGTGTAGTAAAGCATTTGAGTATCTTGATAAAATAGAAAGGTGCTATATAAGTACAGTCCATTTACTATTTAATGTATTTGTCGTTATGCAGTTATGCACAACATAGCCTATGGGTTGAAACAATCAAATATGATCTGATGTTTAGTATTTTAGCTTTAGAGATAAGCCAAAAGGAAAACTGAAGCTCACCCCCCCACAAACCTATAACTTTCCCATCCGTGGGGCAGCATCGGACAGCTGTCAGGTGCACTGATTAATGTGTGGTTGCTAATCGTTGTTGTGTATTGCTTTGTGGACCACGCAGAACTAAGTTACGCTTTACATGGGCTCCAGCACCACCGCTGCCCAAGCTAGGACAAAAAGCATATAGTGGCTAGATGGAAGTGAGAAAAATATATTTAAATTTTTATTATTATAAATATGTAACACACTATTCTAAATGAGCATATGTTTTGATTCCAATGTTTATTGCGATCAGCTTGTAGTTTAAGCAGAGCTTATGCAGAATGGCTCTCTCATAAACTGCACAAACGCTTGCTATTCTGGCTAACTTGTTTTTTTTTGGGGGGGTTGTATTTTTAATTAGGAATAACCCAGGAAAATTGGTTTGAATCCCACCTTTAGGCATTCAAATTAGGATTTCTTGAAGCCATTTAAAAGAGGAAACCTCAAACCTTAAATCAGGAGCTGGCGTTTAAAACAACCTCACCAGCACTCAAGGAAAGTAGCAAAAATGAACATATTTTATACCCAAAATCTTTAATTGTTGGTACTGCTCAGAAAAAAGTGCTTTAAAATATTCCTCAGGGTTTATATTTTGGAAATTTCATTCAAGAGATCCATATAAGGTATTTCATCACATTGTGACACAATGAAATTACTGAAAATTTGTGAACCGATGTACCTGCACCTACTGTATATATTCTTCTCTACACACCATCATGCGTCTTAATCCTCAGCTCGACGTGACAGATCACGTGTCAAATGAGGATCCACTTTATTCAAACACAACCAAGGACTGATCATGAAAAAAATCAGGTTAACAATCATACATCTTTGTTGTCACCTGCAATTGTCTCGTCGAGTTTGACTTGATTCAGATAAAACCTTTTGACAGTTTTTCCCCCCACAGGAATCTGTTATGATCCAGTCACAGAGGCAGTGACAGACTAGAAACAAATAGAATGTACATTAAGGGACTGGCATCAAAACACTTTTTGTAAACTGTACATGTTATATTAACAGAAAGATCTGCAGAAAGGAACACCCGAGCACTAAATGCCCCGATTGATCATATAGAAACTGCACAGCAAACATAAAGAGAAGCACACTGTTCAGAACAGAAAGGTTATTATAGCTACAGAAAAACACCTAGCACGAACACTAAATGTTTGAGTTAAAGGGATAAAATATAACTTGCAGAAATTGCGATACTGGTGATAACATAGTTCAAAATAATGATTTCCTTAAATATCCATCCATCCATCCATTATCTTCCACTTGTTCTGAAGTCGGGTCTCGGGGGCAGCAGCTTGAGCAGAGAAGCCCAGACATCTCTTTCCACAGCCTCTTCTTCCAGCTCTTCTGGGAAGATTCCAAGGCGTTCCCAAGCCAACCGAGAGACAGTCTCTCCAGCGTGTCCTGGGTCTTCCCCGGGGTCTCCTCCCAGTCGGACATGCCCGAAGCACCTCCCTAGGGAGGCGTCCAGGGGGCAACCTTAACAGATCCCTGAACCACCTCAACTAGCTCCTCTCAATGTGGAGGAGCAGTGGTTCTACTCCGAGTCTCTCTCAGATAACTGAACTTCTCACCCTATCTCTAAGGGAGAGTCCAGCTACCCTGCGGAGGAAACCTATTTTAACCGCCTGTATCTGCAGTCTCATTCTTTCGGTCACTACCCAGAGTTCTTGACCATAGATGCGGGTAATAACGTAAACCGACTGGTAAACAGAGAGTTTTGCCTTACAGCTCAGCCCTCTCTTCACCATAACGGACCAGTACAGAATCTGCAATACTGCAGACGCTGCACCAATCCGTCTGTCAATCTCACGCTCTATTCTTCCCTCACTCGTGAACAAAATCCCAAGATACTTACTATACCATACCATTTTATTTATAGAGCACTTAAAACAATGACAAGGCCAACTCAAGTGCTGTACAGACAGAAAAACAGGCAACACACAAAGCAATATACAAAATGAGGTAAATCAGAATATAGACATAAAAACGTCGCAGATAATAAATATAATGACTAACCAGTGTGGAGCGTACAGGTTCAAAACACAGATCATCTGGTGTTGAAAGCTACTGAATAGTAGTGGGTTTTTAAACAGGATTTGAAAACCGAGAGGGAGGGGGCCTGTCTGACAAGCAGAGGTAACTCGTTCCAAAGTCTTGGTCCTGCTACAGAGAAGGCCCTGTCACTTCTGCGCTTAAGACGTGTTCCTGGAACTGTGAGGAGCAACTGGTCCGCTGACCTCAGGGAACATGGTGGGACATACGACTGTAGCAAATCAGAGAGATGGGGGGGGGGGGGGGGGGCTGTTCAGCAATTTGTAGACAGACATACAGGAGTATTTTGAACTGGATTTGAAGGTGAACCGGTAGCCAGTGCAGGGAGGCCAAGACTGGTGTAATGTGCTCTCTTTTGCCTGTACTGGTTAAAAAAAATAAAAAAATCAGGCTGCTGCATTCTGGACCAGTTGTAGTCGTGCAATGGAGGTCTGACTGATACCAAACATGAGCAAATTGCAGTAATCAAGCCTAGATGTAATGAATGCATGTATTACTGTTTCCAGGTTATTTTTGGACAAAATGGGCTTCAGCTTAGAAAGTCGCCTCAGTTGGAAGAAACATGATTTAACAATCATGTTTACATGATTGTTAAGTTTCAGGGAAGGGTCCATTATCACTCCCAGATTAGTGACTCTTTGTTTTTCTGACAGGGTTAGAGCGGAAAGGTCGATGCAATGGTTTGTGATTGTGTCGTTGGGAGGGAACAACATGACTTCAGACTTCTTTTCATTAAGAAATTTAAAGCCATCCAGTCCCTGATGTCAGCCAGGCAGTCGAGCAGAGGTTTAATAGAGCGTGTACCGTTGTGTCTTAGGGGGAAGTAAATTTGACAGTCATCGGCGTAGAAGTGAAAGGGTATGTTGTGTTTCCGGAAAATAGCACCAAGTGGCAGCAGGTATAAAGAGAATAGAAGGGGACCCAGGATGGACCCCTGTGGACCCCCCCCCCCCCATTTAAGCTCTGCTGCTGCATAACTAAAATCTTTGATGGAGACACAAAAGGATCTGTCAGCGAGGTAGGATCTGAACCAATTGAGGGCTGACCCTGTGATGCCCACCCACTGCTCCAACTTAGCAATGAGGATCTCATGGTCAATGGTGTCAAAAGCGGATGTCAGGTCCAATAGGACAAGCAGCACAGAATCACCAGTATCTGTGGATAAGAACATGTCATTAAAAACCTTCAGTAGGGCAGTTTCAGTGCTATGGAGAGGTTTAAAGTCAGATTGGAATAGATCTAGGATAGTGTGATCCTTCAGGAAGCACTTCAACTGGGACTCAACTATTTTCTCCAGTATTTTAGAAACAAATGGGAGTCTGGAGACAGGCCAGAAGTTGGATATGACTGAGGGGTCAAGGTTTGGTCTTTTCAGGAGAGGCTGGACAGCAGCATGTTTAAAGGTTTTTGGCACCACACCAGTGGATAAACTACTGTTTACTATAGCCAGAATGGACGGACCTAGAGTAGGAAAAACTTCCTTTAGTAGTCGAGGGGGGACCACACCAAAGGGGGAACCAGAAGATTTCAAGCTGCACATAACCTGCTCTAGAGAAAACAGAGTGATGTGTTCAAAATGGTCAAATATTGTAACGAACCACCTAACGGTTGGACCAAAATCACCACACAAAAAGTCAAAATTAAATTATATTTATTTTCATGGTGAAGTATAGCAGATTGTCAAGTCAAGTCAAGTCATATTTATTTATAGAGCATAATTTAAAACAGATAGACTGTTATAAAAGTGCTTAGATTGGACCGGTTCTGGTACTGGTTCCGGATCAGGAACGAGTCGAGACAGAGATCAGTTAGTGGTCGTGCAGGAGATGATGGAGAGCAAAAGTCAGAATGAGGAGGACCACTAACCGTCTCAGATGAGCTTGAAGGTTCTGGAGACTGACGAGGTCCAAACTGATCCGGATTGCTGCAGGAGAGGCTGAGTCCGGAGAGGGGCTGCAACCGGCTGCAGCAACAGATGGGTGGTGAGTCAGTTGAGCTAAGAGACGTGGTCACACAAGCCAGGGTCCAAAACTGGAGAGCAGAAGACAGGAGGTACCGGAGGAGAAGACGAGGAGGCGTTGTCGTGCAGGCGAAGGTCAGAACCGAAAGCAGAAGATGTAATAATCCAAAGGGTCGAGCGAGAGACGATGTCCAGGTGAGTCGTGGGTCCATGAGCCGGGAGGTCAAGCCAAGAGGGGAGAACAAGAACCAGGAGCAGGACAGGAACAAGGAGACAGGTAAACTATAACAAGGGGACACAAAAGCTATGGGGGAACAAGGCAGGCTCATAAACATGAGGTATTTACTTGCAGTAAACTGTTTTCAACTACCGGGCACCGAAGAGGAGAAAGAGTGCAGCTTTTAAAGGGTGAGAGAGACAGGTGCAGCCAGTTGAGTTCAATCAGCTGCTGCTGGCTGCAGTGAAGACAAAGCTAAACAACCGTGACATCACCCTCAACCAGCATGCAAAGAAGACAAACTAAAACTCACGTACATAAAACATTACCAGAGCGGACAGAATAAATGAAACTCACAGAAAAGATCTATAGCAAACTTTAAAGGGTGATCAGGGTGACAGAAAATATAATCTATGGAACGTGATTTGTGACAAATAGAACTACAGATTGAGGTGGGATGGATGGGTCATGAGTTGGAGGGGAAATGAAAGCCCGGGTGGTCGCAGTTTTTTCCAAAAAGAAATGTAGGAAGTTCTCGAACAGCTCAGTCGAGGCTTCCAGAGCTGATGGTTCAGTGAGGTGGAGAACAGTGTTTAGGGTAGAGAAGAGGACACGTGGGTTGTGAGAGTTTGAGGTAATGATATCAGAAAAGTATTTGGATTTAGCAGCTTTTACTGCTTTCTGATAACGGCGCCAACTCTCTTTAAGTATTTGAAAAGAGATCTGCAGCCTGTCTTTCCTCCACTTTCGCTCCGCCCTCCTACATTGCTGCCTAACGGCCTTGGTGACATCACTCAGCCAAGGTTCTGCTCTGAGTTTTGATTGATTGAGTTTTGATGCGGCACCTGTAGCCCATTTCCTGCATACACCTGTGCACGGTGGCTCTGGATGTTTCTACTCCAGACTCAGTCCACTGCTTCCGCAGGTCCCCCAAGGTCTGGAATCGGCCCTTCTCCACAATCCTCCTCGGGGTCCAGTCACCTCTTCTCGTTGTGCAGCGTTTTCTGCCACACTTTGAGGCCCTCCTACATTGCTGCCTAACGACCTTGGTGACATCACTCAGCCAAGGTTCTGCTCTGAGTTTTGATTTTCTAGTTTTAACAGGACCAACATGATCCAGAGCCTTTAAGCAGACAGAGTTGAACTGGGATGTTAGCGCCTCAGTGGTGGTGAGAAACTCCGGGGGCTGAATGATCATTTCAGAGTTATAAACATCTGTGAAACGTGCGGCAGTGAAGTGATTAATGGTCCAGCTGCGACGTGCAGGAATGCACGGCTTAGGAGTTAGATTGGGGAGGGTGAACTCAAACTGGACTGGCATGTGGTCTGAAAAAACATTATCACCAATTTCAAGATTACTAACAGTCACATCACGTGTTAAAACAAGGTCCAGTGTATGTCCGTGCCCTTGGGTGGGACTGTTTACATGCTGAGTTAGGTTAAATGAGTCCAATAAATCTAAAAAGTCCTTTACCAAGGGCTTCTCCTGACAGCACACGTGCAAATTAAAGTCCCCAATAATGAAAACATAATCATATTTTGGTGTGATTTCAGCCAAGAAATCAGAAAATTTATTTATGAAATCCTTAGATCAAGGTGGGCAGTAGACGAGTGTGCATAAAGGCGAAGGCGAATGGCTGAGTTCAAAGACGCTCAGCTCAAAGCTGGCGCCGGAAACTGGGATGGGCAGTTGTTTACCGTCAAAAGTTGATTTGAATATTGTTAATAATCAATCACCGCGCCGGCCTGATGGCCACGGTGCGTTAAAATAAAGACAATTCGGTGGCAATAATTCCGTCAAGGCACTGGACTCACCTGGAGACATCCAAGTCACTGTGATGCAGAGAAAGTCCAAATCGTGCTCTTGAAAGTAGTCCCTGAGGATAAAAGTTTTTTTGGTAACAGATCTTGCGTTGACCAAACACATTCGGATACTGTCCAAAGTGGACCCAGCAGCGGTGGAGAGAGCACGCGCCAGTGGCCGCAGATTTTCAATAACAGCCCCTCCGGGTCGGCCCATGCGCCGCACCGGCCGACAATTCCCGTTGTTTACCTGGTCCGGGCACGCAGGAAGCTGTGATTGAAACCATGACCACCAACTGGAGAGGAAGATGCAGCACGCAGGGCTTTAAGCTTTACCAGCCGCCCAGCACACTTTCCCCGGCGTCTGGAGCGATATCTCCGAGCAGGCAAGTGAGGGGAGCAGCGGAGGTAAACAGGCACGTCCGCCAGCTGCGGGGGAAGGGGGTGGGGGTGTCCAGCGGTACGCTCACATTGATCCAAATAAACGACATCGGCAGCAGAAAATCGAAGATCCAGAAGCTGTTGTCAGTCATACACCAGTAGCGAGTTTATGTCCCAGATGAAAAACAAACAAAACACAAATAATCCAAACACCATCAGCAGAGGTGGATTGCAAGCCATGTACGCGGGCACCATCTTACCGGAAGTCCTTACTTGAACTCTTCCACTTGAGGGAAAACCTCCCCTTCGATTTGGATAGAGCAATCCATCCTTTTACAGTTGAGGACCATGGCCTCAGATTTGGAGGTACTGATTCTCATCCCAGCTGCTTCACACTCGGCTGCGAACCGCTCCAGTGAGAGCTGAAGATCACGGCACGATGATGCCAACAGGACCACATCATCTGCAAAGATCAGAGATGGAATCCTGAGACCACAGAACTGGAATCCCTCCGCCCACTGGGTGCATAGAGAAATTCTGTCCATAAAAGTTATGAACAGAATCGGTGACAATGGGCAGCCCTGGCGGAGTCCAACTCCCACCCTGAAGGGGTCCAACTTTTCATTCAACCTTTATTTAGACAGGTAAATCCCATTGAGCCTCGAGGACTCATTTACAAGAGAGACCTACTACTACTAGACTTACTACCGGCAATGCGAACCAAACTCTCGCACCGCTTGTATACGGACTGAACAGCATGTAACAACGGGCCCCCAATCCCATACTCATGGAGCACCCCCCACACAGTACCCCAAGGAACACGGTCGAATGCCTTCTCCAAATCCATAAAACACATGTAGACTGGATGGGCAAACTCCCATGACCCCTCGAGGACCCTAGTGAGGGTAAAGAGCTGATCCAGTGTTCCACGGCCAGGACGGAACCCATATTGTTCCTCCTGAATCTTAGGTTTGACCAACGATCTGACTCACCCAGTACCCCTGAATAGACCTTATCAGGGAGACAAAAGAGAGTGATGCCCCTATTTCCTTAAATATGAAAATCTTATTTGATCTGACTTTTTGCCGTTAGACATAAAGGTTTTTCTTTAATCATACACTAAATATTGTATTAGTATGTTGAAGCATTTTAAAACTCAAAGCAGTGTCAGGAAATGTTATCTGTAGCTGTCAACAACCGATCCACTGACCTGCCATAACTTCTGGAAGTTCTTCCACAATTAAACATTAAACCTCCTTTAGAATTAAAAAATAACACAATATTAAAATAAAACCTCAAACACCAGAAAACATGGAGGCTAAAATTTCACATTGCAGCCCGACTCAAACAGATAAGAATTTGCTAATAACAGATTATAGACGGTGAATGCAAAAGTTTCTATAAGGATGTGAACACAGTAAGAAAAAGAGACACGTTTTTTAATTTTTTTTATTTCTTCATTAATGCAACTTTTATAATAATTTAGCAACTTGACAAAAAATTTTCAGAGATTTAACTTTTATTTACATCCTGTATCTAAGCAGTCACACAGATTAGTTGGCCTGCCTTAACATCAAATTGCAACTTTTTATTATTTACACGTCTTTTCACTCATTTCCTTTGACACCAGTAAACTAATGAAAAAGCATGATCAATATCTATCCTGAAAAGGTCCAAGAACTAGTTGAGGTAACTCCAGCTGCTTGACGACTCTGTCAGGTCTTTGTTTGAGACGGTGCGAGGAACAGAATTGCTTCGTCTCCCTGCTCACACTACAAATAAAGGTCATGTTGTTCTGTGCACACGGCTAAAAGCCTCACTGTGTGGAGCTGCATTAAAAGAAACAAGGCGCCGTGTGAGCCAGCATGTTTCAGAGTGGAGCAGAGATCGTTGTTTACTACACTGCTCCGTATGAGACCGATTTATTGTTGGAAAAGAATCCGGAAAACAGTTTGTGCAATTTGAAAAAATATAGCTTGCAAAAATGTTATTTTCTACAAAAAAAGTGTACAAAAGAGACTAAATGAAATGAAAATTTATGTTTAGATATGTGAGTTAAAATGAAACAAAAATACATCTGTTTCAATAAAATACATGTGAAAGTAAAAAAAAAATTTCTAATAAAATATAGATTGAATTCAATCTATATTTCTAATAAAATATAGATTAGAATTCAATCTATATTTCTAATAAAATATAGATTAGAAGTCAATGAAAAGTGAAAACCAGAAGTACAATAGATAAATGAAACATGACATTTGCTCAAAGTCGTGAACAATACGGTAATTCAACTAAAATAGACCAGAGTGAACTGGGGAGTCTTTAGATTACCGGTACTTTAAAAAAAAGCATCAAAACTCAGTGAAATTTAGAGCTCAGTTAAATTTACCTTATATTAAAATTAACTAGAAAAGCAAATATTTTATTCACACAGTGTAACATTTTTCTTCATTAGATGAAAAATTGCAATGAGCTGCAGTAAACTAACTAGATACATTTAAAGTGAAGTGAAGGTTAATCATTACATTAAGCATTCTACAATTTTAATGACGGGTGTCCTAATGAAGACCTTTGATCCCTGACACCAATTGAGCCATTTAAAAATAAGCATTAGTTAATACCACGTCTAAGTCTGAAACATTATTTTGCTAACTGTGACGGTTATCACGTCTGTGGCCTTTGTGATGTATGTTTGGTTCTATCCCGGTATTCTGTTAGCAAATCTTTTACCCCCTGATGACAGATATACACTCGGGCACCTTTAACTTCCAAGCATATACATCACAACTGGTGCCATATTACAGCTGCTGTAGGGTAGTTGTGTTGCAGTGCGGCAGCCACAACAACAACAACAACAAATCATAGATAGTATTAGATCGGGAGCTGATAGCACAACTCTATTACCTTTCAAGGAAACATGCCGTGATCAGTACTTTGATATAATGTCCACTCGGGACATCGCCAATTTTAAGCTTCAAAAAAACTTTTCTTTTGAAGAATAATATTATAGTTCATAATTTAAAAACAGAGGAGCTCAGAATAATGGGCAAAAAAGAGGCTGGTCTAAAGCTTAAAAAGTTGTTTAAAATGTTGTAGAGAGAACAGATGATTTCCAATCCCATACACGTATGGACTGATGGCTGTATAGGAAGTTGAGATGAAGAACTCAATTTCTAACCAAAAAGGGAAGTCATTTGGGCTTAAAAGCCATTGGAGGATCAAGTAGAGACTCCAGTCTACCTGGAATAACCACATGGCTGCTACTACAGCACCTGTACTTCGATGTAAACTGTGGCCATGACCATGAGCATGACCATGACCATGACCGTGACCATGACCATCACCATGCCCGTGACCATGACCATGACCGGGACCATGACCATGATTATGACCATGACCATGACTGGGACCATGATTATGATCATCACTGTGACTATGAGTCTTCTTGCCGTGCTGGTGCTGATTTGAACAGCTACTAACGTCATCCTCCGGTATCACTGCCTTCTCCTGGTTTAGAAGAACTATGATGATGAGGCAGCTGCTGACTGTGACGATGATCAGGGGCAGCAGGTAGCATATCAGTAAGAACACATATTTATACACAAGGTTAATTGTTGGACAGTCATTTTTACTGCAGTTAAAGAAATCAGGAGGGCAGCTACTGCTGTTTTCTGTAATGTTTTTCACCGAGCCTTGAAGGGTGATGGCAAAAATGGGAAGGCCGATTACCACCGAGAGCATCACGCAAATCCCACTCATCACCCAGGCAGACCGAAGGCTGTCCAGGCAAATCGGGAGGTTGACTCTTTTGGCATCCCTCAGCTTTTGGTAGCGGTAGACGCTGATGACGACAGTGAAGAGTATGCTGGCCATTTCACCAAAAATGGTCAGAAACTTGAATAAGCGGCACCACCATGCAGCAGTGGTGGTGGAGGAAGTCCGAAGGATGATAATATCATACATGTTTATGATGACAATTTCCTCCAAGTTGGCTGCAGCGAGTCCCAGAAGAAACAACTCGAACGATTTAACATGGGAGGACTTGGTCTGAATGATAAAAATGATAAGAAAGATGTTGCCTGCTAATCCCATGAAGGACACGAACACTCTCAGTCCCAGGAGTTTGATGGAAAACTCAAACATTGTTCAAAGTTGTAGCCGGATCCCACAAAATGTGTCACTTCTGTTGTTCTGTGTTCTTGCGGATGAAAATGGCTTTCTAGAGTGAGTGAGCATCAGTGCTGCACCACCAATCCCACAGCTTCGTCATCAAGTTCTCAAAGAGGGCAAGGCTGGTGATTGGCTGTGTTGATTAGAGAAAACAAGAAGGAACAAGAAAGCCTGGGAGTAATTAAAGTTTTACCTCTGAGCTTTTCAAAGCTTCATCATGAGACCTGTGTCTGAACTTTAGCAGAGACCTTTTTTTTGGTCAATTATCCAGTCTTGATAAAGCACTTGTTTACAGTGTGAATGCTGAAATACAAAGTAGTGTTGACACTATGGTTTTCTCGTTAATAGTTTATCCTGTACATTTTTCCAGCATAGTACAGAAACAATCTTTCAGTAATTTTACAGTGACAAAATAATCAGCAGAATATGAATAGGGAATTTGTCAAGAGGGTAGGACTGAGGGATGTAGGGACAATGACAGCTAAAGGTGGAGGGCTGGTTAACATGATGCAGAGAAGGAAGGTAATTTATGTGTGCATGAATCAGGGGAAAGGGCAGCAAGACTTGCAGCACTGAGGCAGAGTTTAAGGTGTTTTATTAATGGTGTGGATAGAAAAAGAAATAGAGAAGGGGTGGTCCTGAAGGAGGAATTTGCAAGTAATTTAGTAGAGGTGAAAAAAGTGCCAAATATGATGATGTGCCTGGAGTTAGAAGTAGAAGGTCTGATGTTGAATATTGTCAGTGGTTATACTCCACAGATTGGGTCTGACGTAGAGGAGAAAGATCAACTTTGGCAGGATATGGATCAAGAGATATAGAGTATTCCCTGGGAGGGAGATTGAACCAGACCTGAATGGACATGTTAGTGAAGGAAACAGAGGGAATGAGGAAGTAATGGGTAAGTTTGGTGACAAGGAAAGAAACCAGGAAAGACAGATGGTGGTGGATTTTGCCATGAGGATGGAAATGACTACCTATTTCTAAAAGAGGGAGGAACATAGAGGGACCTATAAGAGTGGAGGAAGGAGTACGCAGGTCGACTACATTCTGTGTAGAAGAGGAAACCTGAGGGAGATTGGGGACTGGAAGCAGTGTTTAATTTGAGCCGGATCCTTCCGGAACAAGATCCAGGAACCAACAAAGTCCATGCTCAATAATCCAGGTATACAATCCAACAATTTTCAGTCAGGTCATCTGGACAGTTTCTTTTTTTGGTGCTGAAACGTTTCACCTTCCATCCAGAAGGCTTCATCAGTCAAGGAAACACACAACACAAAATTGATTCTTCCCCCAAACAGCTTACTCCAAAGTGGAACAAACCACTGGTCCAGATGACCTGACTGAAAATTGGTGGATTGTATACCTGGATTATTGAGCATGGACTTTGTTGGTTTTGAACTAGTTTGACATGACTGTCGATGAGGGAGAGGGCCGGCACCGGAGGCGGCGGCGTGCCAAAGAGACCATCTTAGCATCAACATAACTGGTTTGTTCCACTTTAGAGTAAGCTGTTGGGGGAAGAATCAGTTTTGTGTTGTGTGTTTCCTTGACTGATGAAGTCTTCTGGATGGAAGGTGAAATGTTTCAGCACAAAAAAAAAAAGAAACTGTCCAGATGACCTGACTGAAAATTGTTGAAGATCCAAGAACACTCTCATTTTGACTGTGTGCGTTCTGGCAACTGTTTGCTTCGATCCGGCAACTCAAATCTCTGCCCATAAAAGTCCAAAGTCATTGCATATTTATATTTTGATTATTTATTAAAAATACAACGAGAGGAGACGTTGCCCAGTCTGTGGAGTATTTGTTCCGGCTGCATTACGCACACCAGCTTGCGCACACGCTCCTGCCCAGCAGAGAGGACGCGGATCGCATGTCCCGCTGGGATGAAGCGTCTTCATCCACCTTCAGCTGTGCGCCCTGCAGACACTTCACGTTTTAAGCACAGGAGCGTCTCCAGACAGCTCTGCAGAGCGCGCACAACTGCTGATGTATCGAAACTCCTGCATACATTTCAGAAGTAATAAATAAAAAAGTTTACAGTTAAAAAAAAAAAGAACGAGTGAAGTGTTTGATGTGTTATTCACATTACATCACATTTCAAAACAACGGCACTGATTTGTCAAAATAACAGCGATCAAAATGTCGAAAAGACAATTTACGATCATAAAATAAATGGATGGACGGACACTTGACAGAATCGGAGCTGCTCTATTCACTGCTCTCTAAAATAGTAATTTCAATTCAACCTTTATTTACACAAGTGGTCAGTCTCATTGAGCCTCGAGGACTCATTTACAAGAGAGATCTGTTTTTAATCAATTCAATCAAATGTTTACAGATGTTTAACAACTGGTTAAAATACACCAAAACGCAGGGAATGGCATCTCTTTTATTCCAGATTTTCTGGGGGAGGATCCACAGACCAAATCAGGGAGTGAAAATGGATCTGTCCATAAAACTAAACTGTCATTTAAACACAATAATCAAATCCTGCTTCTTTCAGTTGAGTCCATCATGTGTAAAAGAAGTTGTGACAGTAACACATGCTTTTATAACATCCCAGCCTGGTTACTGCAAACTGCTTTTTTTAAAAATTATTCAGGCTTCGTTTGCTCGTTTTGAACTGGTTCGCGTAACTGGCTTCCATTTCACTTCTGAATTCATTAAAAATCATTTTGTAAGATTTTAAGTCTCTTAACAGTTCTTTGCCTCTTATCTCTCTGAAGTGCTGCAGCTGTATGTCCCACAGTGCTCTCTGAGGTCAGCAGATCATATCAGATGCTTTTAATGGTTCGGATGCAGCTCAGAGCTGATGCTGACTTTTTCTGCTGCAGGTCTAAAACTCACTGTTTTTTAGGCTACCTCACTGATTTAAAATCTTGTTTTAGAACCTACTTTCCCTCCTTGGCATTCAACTCATTGTGAGATGACTTTGACCATGATGTGATTGTATAAAATAGTCTATTTGTTTAAATGATATTTTTCATTTTTGCAGAATTGTGTATTTTGTCCTTTGTCTTGTGGTTGGTTGTTTTACTGTACAGCACTTTAAGCAGCTTTGTAGCTGTCTTTAAGTGCTTTAAAGTGATGTGGTATGTATGGTAATGGATTTGCTAGTTATAGTTTTTAGCTGAAATTGGCCTAATTTGAGTGTTTAGTTGATGTAATAATTTAAGCTTAAATATGGTGTTGCAAATTTAAATTTTTAGTTATGGTTTTATTAAGGTTAGCTAAAAATTTTGCCCATTTTAGCTACTGTTTTTCTGGTTTTAGCTTTAGCTTCTAGTTTGGTGGTTTTAGCTTTTAATTACTGTTCTTCTGGGTTAAGATTTCAGCTATGGTTTAGCATATTTTAGCAATTAGCTATGGTTTGACATATGATTTTTTGTGATTTTAGCATTTACATATAGTTGTGTTTTAATTTTTAGCAACTGCTTTATGGATTTTAGCTTTTAATTACTGATTTGCTGGGTTTAGCTTTTAGCTAAAGTCTTACAAACTTTAGCACTCAATATTTTTTCTGCTAAATTTAGCTTTAAGTTACTGTTTTGGTAGTTTTAGCTTTTAATGACTGTTCTTTAGGGTTAAAATTTTAGCAAATATTTACTTAGCACATTTTAGCACTTAGCTATGATTTTGCTATGTTTGGCTTTTAGCTATAATTTTTGTGGTTTTAGCTTACAACTACAGTTTTACTGGCTATAGCTTTTAGCTGCAGTTTTTCTAATTTGTGCTCTGGTTTGGCAATTTTATCATTTAGTCATAGTTTTGTCAAATTTAACTTTTATCTGTTGATAGGGATTTTTTATTATTATTACAGTTTGGTGGTTTTACTTTTTAGTTGCTTTTTTGCTTTTAGTTGCTTTTAGAATCCAGTTATAATTTTGTTGATTTCTTTTTTTTGCTAATTATTCTGTTTTCCACATTTTAACTTCTGGTCAGCTTATATGAACGTCGCCTATTCAGTTTGAATTCTTCAGTTAGCATTCTATTTGCATTTACACAAAAAAAACATGTTTTATCCAAATGATTTTAGCTTGGTGTTCTCTGCTACATATTTGTCCTTTTATTCAGACAGATTGGCACATAAAATTTAAAACTACACTTAAACTACACTAACTTTCCCTGAAGACCTTACCTCCTGAGCTGTCTGTAAGCAGGTAAATGTGTTTATTCTGAACTTGGTCTCTAAACGTACAGTTTGTTCTGGGAGCACGCTTCCCGTTTCAAAGAAAAAGTACCCAATCTATACAAACTTCACATTCCTGCAAAAGTGGCCATGCAAACCAGCAAGATGTAGAGAAATGCTAAAAAAATAAAAAAAGAAGTTAAGCTGAATGTGGACTCTGGACCCTTCTGTTGGCTCAGAACCAGCTCATGTTCTAACTTGTTTTTTGCTGCTCCGTGCTGTCTAGTTAGGGGTTGTTTTTGTTAACTAAACCCTGCATCCTGATTCAGCTTAATTGTGAATCCCTCAGTGGTCATGTAACTAAGGAAAGGCCGCACACAAGCAGCAAAGAGGTGAAATAAGTGTCCAAGTGTCTTCAGACCATGAAAAGCCAACATGTTTATTTCCAACAAGCAGAACATTTACCTTTGGGCTGCTATCAAAGTTTCAATTTGTTGCAGTTTTCTAACTGCAATTTTTCTCAGTTTCTATAACAGTTAAGTACTGCTAATACAGAAAATATAAAGGTTTGTTCACTTTGCTTTCTAGGGACAAAAACAGTGTGTAACACTTACATTCTGAAGACCTGGAAAACTCTGCACATCAACTTGGTCCTAAACTGTTTTACCTCGGCTACAATGCTGCATAAGATTTAATTAAAATGCTAATGTGTGGGAGCTGCAGAGACCAAATACATAGCTGGCCAATTAGCTACTGTACAAGAAATAATTGATTGGTGGAAGATTTAAGTTTAATTACCACTTAATGAAAATTAAGGATGTGTTTGACACTCGCAATGAACTCTTGGCTAATAAAAAGGCTTATCAGTGCTGTTAATTAAGAGTGTAAAAACGAGTTTCAGAGAGGGCAGACGAAAGCTGGAGTGGGTAATTGATTTGTAATTTTACTAGAACGAACAGAAAAACTTATTTTACTGCCATGGTTGCAAATATTTTATGGCTATTTCAAATATCTAGTTTATGAACGCATGTAAACATACAATATGTATGAGCATGTAAACTTTGTGTGTTTGTCTGTTAGCATCTCATGGTCTGAAACTGACTGAATGTAATCATTAGATGGTCATCTATCCAGCCTCCCTAACCCGGGGTGTCCACCACCGAGCTCATGGATGGCCACCGCGAGAAGCATCGACAACCTTGCGGCCAAAGCTAAAGGCAGCTACCTCAACAAGCAAGGCGCGGAACATGGCCCACTCGGACTCAATGTCCCCCACCTCAGCTGGGATGCAGTTAAAGCTCTCCCGGGGGTGTGAGTTGAAGATCTCTCTGACAGGTTCTTTTGCCAGGCATTCCCAGCAAACCCTCACTACACGTTTGGGTCTACCGGGTCTGTCCAGCATCTTCCCCCATCATCTGATCCAACTCACTACCAGGTGGTGATCAGTTGACAGCTCAGCTCCTCTCTTTACCCGAGTGTCCTAAACAAATGGCCACAAATTAGATGACACAATTATGAAGTCAATCATAGATCTATGACATAGGGTGTCCTGGTGCCCACTGCACTTATGGACACCCTTATGTTCGAACATGGTGTTCGTGATGGACAAACTATGACTAGCACAGAAGTCCAACAACAGAACACTGCTCGGGTTCAGATCAAAGAGACCGTTCCTCCCAATCACGCTCCTCCAGGTCACACTGTCATTACCCACATGGGCATTGAAGTCCCCCGGCAGAATAAAGGAGTCCCCAGCTGGCAAGTGTACCTTCCAGCACCCCTGCCAAGGACTCCAAGAAGGCCAGATACTCTGAACTGCAGTTCGACGCGTAGGCACAAACAACAGTCAGAGCCTGTCCCCCCACTCGAAGGCGAAGGGAAGCTACCCTCCCATCTACCGGGGAAAACTCCAACACACAGGCACCAAGTCGGGGGTGGGGGGGTGGGGGGTACAAGTAGACCCACACCAGCTCGTTGCCTTTCACCATGGGCAACTCCAGAGTGAAATAAGGTCCAGCCCCTCTCAAGGAGATGGGTTCCAGAGTCCATGCTGTGCCTTGAGGTGAGCCCAACTATATCTAGTCGGTACCTCTCAACCTCACGCACAAGCTCAGGCTCCTTCCCTGCCAGAGAGGTTACATTCCATGTCCCAAGAGCCAGCTTTGGTAAGCCAGGGTCAGAGCACCAAGGTCCCCACCTTAGGCCACTGCCCATAGCATCATGTACCCGACTTTTATGGCCCTTCCTGCAGGTGGTGGGTCCACAGGAAGGCAAACCCATGCTGCTCCTTCAGGCTGAGACCGATCGGGCCCCATGGGTAGAGACCTGGTCACCAGGCACTCACCGACAAGCTCCTCCTCCAGGCCTGGCTCCAGGGTGGGGCCCCGGTAACCCACGTCTGGGCAAGGGACACTGAGTTCCTTGTTTTATTTTGTCCATAAAAATCTTCTGAATCGCTCTTTGTCTGGCCTGTCACCTAGGACCAATCTGACTTGGGAGACCCTACCAGGGCGACAGCATAGCTCCTAGGATCATTCAGGCACACAAACTCTTCCACCACGAATAGGTGCTGATTCATCTATAACTGATTATTATTTTAAAATCATCTAAATTCAGATGGATATCACACCTACATTTTTAAGTGGTAGTAGCTCAAAGTCATACCAGACACATACTCTGAGCACTAACAGATCAAATGAGAACTTTGTTTAAAACTTTGACACCTAAGGCGGTGAGCAATACAAATTTCTTTAACGAATGCTAATATTGAATATTTGGGAAACACTCAATGAATTGCCATCAGAGTATTTAACTGGATTAAAGCAATTTAAGCCAAAAAAATGTTTCAGTGTTAACACTACTTTCAGGTAATCAAGAAAAAAGTGAAAGTCCTATCTCTATTAGAGTAAATAAACTTGATTAATTTGTTCCGCTGAAAAAGAAAGTGAAATTGGTTGAAAGTGAAATTCAGGCGGGGCCAAAACAATGTACTGGATGGGCAGGCTAGGTCGGTGTCAGGCTTTTGATTGTGTCAGTGGATGCACACGGCTGATGATCCAATTTGGATCACCAGCCGTTTGACCGGGCGCTGACCAGCCGGTTGAAAGAGGTTAAAAAAAAGTCCAGATGGCTCGCTGCCAGTGACCCACCTGAAGCTTAACTGGACTCAGCTGCTGAGTCAGCGGATGCGTTCGGCCGACGACTCAATTTGGATCATCAACCGCGCGCATCCGCAGACTGTTAATAATTATAATATTATAATAACTAAAATAATATATTAATATTATTCTGAATAAGAATAAGAGGGTCGCGCTAATTAGCAGCAGCTTTGTGCACTACGTCCATCTTTTGGACGACTGTACGTACATATCAGAATCAGAATAAACTTTATTCTGGCATTGCACCGAGATACAACGCGAATATGTATGTACAGTCGTCCGAAGATGGACGGAGTGCACGAAGCTGCAGCTAAAATAATTAGCGCGGCCTTCTTATTCTTATTCAGAATAATATTTTGCTTAGATAAGAAAAGGAAAAAAAATATGAGGAGAGACGGTATAAAAAAAAAGATCTCTCACACCATGTCCTAGACAGGGCACAATTTGAGGCATCAAAAAAACCTACCACAGCAAAGCAACATAAACAGACGTTATACATTTACATATAGGCGGTGAAAACATTGAATTTTTAAGGGAAAGTCATAGCATAGTCCAGAGCCCCCCCTCAGCCATTGTCCAGATAAGAGGTGACGTTCATCTTCAGCTCAGTTGAGGTTCTGTTACATGTTCTCATTGTATCTCGGTGCAATGACAATAAAACTTATTCTGATTCTGATAATTCGCTGACTCTTGTTCATGTCAAACTGATTTGCTTACAAAAGCATTAAAAGCTTAATAAAAAAGTCCGAGGTTTTTTTTTTGTTTGTTTTTTTGTTTCGGGCCTGTAATCACAGTTAATTTGTCGGTTTTGTGTTGGGCTTGAAAAAAAATGATACGGGTTCGGGTCGGGCCAGGTCAGATTTTTTTAGGCCCAAATGCAACTCTACCCTATAGCTATAAGCATTGATGTCTTCTTCAGATTCTTTATACCGGTAAATAAAATCATTTAAACTAGAGATTAAATTCACAGCATCCTTCCTACTATTGCCTCTGATGCCTGATGCCTCTGATGACAGTGAGAAGACTGAAGAGAGGAGGCAGGAATATAAGGAGATGTGAAGTAGCGCAAATCGGAAGGTGGCTAACTTAAGGCAGAAGGTGTGAGTTGTATGGAAGGCTGGACACTAAAGTGGGTGAGAGGGACTTGCACCGATTGACGATACAATGGGATCAAACTGGAAAGGATGTGCAACATGTTGGATTTGTGAAAGATAAGAATGGTAATGTTCTAACAAGTAAGGAGAATGTGATGGAAAGATGGAAGGAGTACTTTGAGGAGCTAATGAATGAAGAGAATGAAAAGGAAAGAAGAGTAGAGGTCATAGAAGCTGTGGATGAGGAAGTGGGAAAGATTAGTGAGGATGATGTCCAAAAAGCTCTGAAAAGAATGAAGTAGGGGAAGACCATAGGACCTAATGACATACCAGAGGAGATTTTGAAATGCCTTGGAGAGATGGCAGTGAGGTTTTTGAATGAAATATTCAATAGTATACTTGAGGGTGAAAAAATGCCTGAAGAATGGAGAAGTAGTGCACTGATGCCCAAGTGTATTGTACAGAGTTGAAGCAATTACAGGGGAATTTAGATCAAAGTTCATGCTCAAATGATGTTGATGAGTCACACAATGAAGATCTGGGAGAGAGTTGTGGAAGCTAGACTTAGATGAGAAGTGACAATTTGTGAACAGCAGTATGGTTTCATGCCAAGAAAGAGCACCACAGATGCCATCTTTGCTTTGATAATGCTGATGGAGAAGTACAGAGAGGGTCAGAAAGAACTCCATTGTGTCTTTGTGGATTTAGAAAAAGAATATGACAGGATGCCGAGGGAGGAGGTGTGGTATTGCATGAGGAAATCTGGAGTGGCAGAGAAGTATGTTAGACTGGTACAGAACATGTATGAGGACAGCAGGACAGTTGTGAGATGTGCTGTAGGAGTGACAGATAGCTTCAAGGTGGATTGCATCAAGGATCGGCTCTGAGCCCCTTCTTGTTTGCTCTGGTGATGGACCAACTAACAGATGAGGTCATGCAGGAATCCCTATGGACTATGATGCTGCAGATGAAACAGTATATGGTGAGAACAGGGAACGGGTCAAATAGAACGTGGAGAGGTGGAGGTATGGACTTGAAAGAAGAGGAATGAAAGTCATCTGTAGTAAGACAGAGTGCATGTGTGTGAATGAGAGGGAGGCCGGTGGAACAGTGAAGCTACAAGGAGCAGAGGTCACAAAGGTGCAGGACTTCAAATTATTGGGGTCCACTCTCCATGAAAATAGGGTGTTGTAAAGAGGTGAAAAAGAGAGTCTAGATAGGATGGAGTGGATGGAGAAAAGTTTTGGGACGAATTTGGAACAAAATGTGTCAGCAAAGGTCAAAGGAAAAGTTTACAAGACAGTGGTGAGACCAGCTATGTTGTACGGTCTGGGGACAGCGGCACTGACAAAAAGACATGATAAAGAACTGGAAGTGGCAGAAATGAAGATGTTGAGGTTCTCCTTAGGAGTGACAAGGATAGATAAGATTAGGTTTCTTAAGTAAAGGTTTTATTACAGCAACATTAAAGTGCTGTGGTACGTAACCATTCATTAGAGACAAATTAAGGAGATCCTAAATGGGTTTCTTGTTCTTCTTCTTTTAGCTTTTCTCTTTTCAGGGGTCGCCACATCCTTCTCCATCTCTCTCTGTCCTTACACCAACTACCTCCATGTCCTCTCTAACTGCATCCATACATCTCCTCTTTGTATTTTTCCTGGGAGCTACATTTCTAACATCCTACTACCAGTATACCCACTGTCCCTATGTCCAAACCATCTCAGTCTGGCCTCTCTAACTTTATCTCCCAGTTGTTCAACCTGTGCTGTACCTCTGATGATCTTATTCCTAATCTTGATTCAGGAATCCTGGCCAGTTATAGACCTATATCTAAACTAACATTCATCTTAAAAATTATTGAAAAAATAGTTGCAAATCAATTATTAATAATAATAATAATAATAATAATAATAATAATAATAATAATTTATTCATATTGTACTGCACTTTACATTTTACAATCTCAAAGTGCTACAATATAAAATATCTAGAGAGAAATTAAAAGGCTAAAAGACTAAAAAAAGGACTAAAAAAATTAAAAAACTAGAAAACTAAATAAAATAAAAAACCCTGCAGGATTAAAAATACCTTTAAACAAAGTTTTGTCTGGGGAGGGTGGCACTGGTAGGAATTTGTGGAGCCGAGGGATCGTGTTGATGTCTGAGCAGTGAGCAGTTCTTTAAGATAGTGTGCAGCATTGCTGTGAATGGATTGGTGGGTGAGCAAGGAAATCTTGTCTTTAATACAGAGTGAAATGGGAAACCAGTGGAGGGATTTAAGGATTGGGGTGATGTGATCATGTTTCCTTTGCTTCATCAGAATCCTGGCTGCACTGTTCTGCACATACTGAAGTTTTTGAACGTGCTTGGATGGAATTCCATTTTAAAAAGTGCATTGCAGTAATCCAGTCTTGATGAGATGAAAGCATGGCCAAGTTTTTCAGCATCGGCAAAGGAGAGTAACGGATGGAGTTTGGAGATGTTTTTGAGATGAAAGAATTAATTCTTGCAAAGGTTTTTAATAGGGATGCAATTCTAAAATGAGAATCAAATCTTACACCAAGATTAGTCACTGTATCAGAAAAGGGAATGTTTTGGCCAGAGAAGCTTATGGTAGAGATAGATGTTGAGTGAGTCTGATGTGGGGTACCAACCAAAATAGCTTCTGTTTTTGATGTGTTTAATTGGAGAAAGTTGGCATTCATCCAGGTTTTTGGCAATTATGTGAACATCTGGACAGAAATAATCTGAGGAGTTTTAGTCATTCATTCAACCTTTATTTAGACAGGTTAATTCCATTGAGCCTTGGGGACTCATTTACAAGAGAGACCTGATTTCTTAACAAAGAGGTCAAACAAAGAGTCATGGTTTAGAGCTCATCATAGCACAGAAACAGCACTGGTGAAAGTTATTAATGATATTCTCATGGCCTCAGACAATGGATTTGTGTCTATACTGGTCCTGTTAGACCTCAGTGCTGCATTTGATACAGATGATCACAATATTTTACTACAGAGGCTTGAATATGATATTGGGATTACAAGAACAGCTCTAAAATGGTTTAAATCATTTTTATCTGATAGATTCCAGTTTCTAAATATAAATAACGAATCTTCACACCAAAGTTATTCCTGGAGTTCCTCAGGGGTCAGAGCTTGGAGCAAAACTCTTTTCTTTATTTTTTCATTCAACCTTTATTTAGACAGGCCCATTGAGCCTCGAGGGCTCATTTACAAGAGAGACCTTTATACTGTATATGCTTCCATTAGGTAAAGTTATCAAACAGCTGGGAATTTTTATTTTTATGCTGATGATGCTCAGTTATATTTATCAATGAAAGCCGATGACTCCAATCAGTTACTTAGATTACAAGCATGTATTAAAGACATAAAACCCAATTTGATCCTTAATTCTCTTTTAAAGCCAGACAAGACAGAGGTTGTGATTTTTGGAACTGAACATCTTAGGAATAAACTTTGCCTTTCACTTCCTCTGGATGGCATTATTTTGGCCTCCAGTTCTAATGTAAATGTGTTATTTTTTTATCAGGATATGTCTGTTAAGGCCCACATTAAAAAATTATCAGGACAGATTTCTTCTACCTGTGTAACATAACTAAGATTAGAAACATATTGTCCTAAAATGATTCAGAAAAACTAGTCTATGCATTTATCATACTGTATATAGACTGGACTATTGCCATTTTTTTTTTATACTAGTGTCAAAAATATTTAAAAAGTCTTCAGTTGATCCAAAATGCCACTGCCAGAATTCTAACGAGTGTTTGTAGGAGAGATCATATCTCTCCAGTTTTAAATTATCTCCACTGGCTTACTGTCAAATTCAGAATTGAATTCAAAATCTTATTTCTAACATACAAAGCGCTCAACAACCTAGCTCCATCTTATATTACAGATCTTATTGTTCCATATATTCCTAACAGAGCACTATACTTTCAGACTGTAGGTTTACTTGTGGTTCCTAGAATTTCCAAAAGTAGAATGGGAGGAAGATCTTTCAGTTATCAGGCTCCTCTCTTGTGGGAACAACTTCCAGTTTCTGTCCATGAGACTGACACCTTGTCCAGTTTTAAGACTGGGATTAAGTCTTTCCTTTTTGATAAATCCTATAGTTAGGGTCGGCTTGAGTTTTCTGAGCTATCCCTTAGTTATGCTACTATAGGTTCAGACTGCTGGAGGACAAATTGACTAAATTTACTTAATCTTCTGCTTTACTCTACCTATTTGAATTTGTAATTATTTTTGTTCTTAACATGTGCTTTTTGTCTTTCCTCTAATATAAAGTACAGTTGGACCTGTTATGTGTTTGTTTCTCTTTCCTGTCCTCTTAAACCCCAGCTGGTTGAAGCAGATGTCAGCTCGTCCCAAGCCTGATTCTGCTGGCTGTTTCTTCCTGTTAAAAGGGAGTTTTTCCTTTCCACTCTTGCCATTATGCTTGCTCAGGATGGGAGACTGTGGCAAAATGAAGATTCAGTGCAATCTACTGGCTTCCTTAGATGGATAAGTTTTACTAAGTGGCTTTTATAATGTATGTGAATGTTTTTGTACAGTGCTCTGAGACAACTTCTTTGTTGATGTGGTGCTATGTAAATAAACTGAACTGAAATGAATTTAAAACATCTCACTTTTTAAATGTGATGTAAACACAGCCTCATAATCTCATTTTTAGGGGTAAGGTTTCATTTTTGCTCCCCCAGTCTGCACCATCCTGGAGTGTTTCAAATGATGTGTCACTTTCAGGTATGCAGGTTAACACGTTACTCATAACTGCATTCTGTATCCATAACAGTCACAAGCCAGGTTCCCCACCAGCTGCAAGATCTCATCGGTCAGGTACTCGAGCACTGCCGTCAGGTAGACAGGAATGCATCCACGGCCACGGTGCCTCCTTTTTTAACTCATTTGTGATTTGGGACTTTTGAGGTAATATTTGAGCTTAGAAATGTTAATCTGCTGCTCCTGGTTGTAACCAAAAAAACAAAAAAAAAACATAAAAAAAACATTGTTGTCATGGTTACACATCATAACAAATGTCCAAAAGTAAAAAGTTTTCAGTAAAAATCCTTCCAACTGCACAGCATCCGATACCAAAGGAAATAATCATTAAAAATAGTGATTTACATCCAGTAAAAGAGGAATTAAAGTTTTCAAAAGCAACGTCCCAGAATGAAAGTAACAGAGCTACATGCAGCCGCCCCGAGCGGCACATAGAATGTTCTAGAATTCTAGAAACCGTAACCTTCTAGAACAGGGGTGGCAAACTCATTTACAAAAGGGGGCAAAATTAAAACCTTTTTCAAACTAAGGACTGGTTTCAGAATCTACATTAAGTCAAGTTAGATACCAGACATCTTTTCCTGGTCACAGGTTCCTCAACAAGAGTTTGATTGGTCTCATTTGACGTTTTCTGTTGCACTTTTCACACCATAACCAAAGATTACTTAAAAAAAGTGATAAAAGTATTTTACATTTAAAATAACATCTTGGGGGCCAGATAAGATGTCATCAAGGGCCACTTTGGCCCCCGGGCCTTGACACACATGTTCTAGAACATTCTAGAACGTTCTAGAAGGTTCC
>NC_056509.1:25613476-25620974 GCF_014905685.2 Nematolebias whitei
GGGGGGAGGGGAGCAAAAGTTATTAGCTATTTTTTTTAGACTTGACTGTGAGCGAGCAATAACAAATGATCATTAAGAATCTGATGACGTATGCAACCTGGACTCTGAGCACCTGTTTCCATCAGGTCCAACAGGAAGAGTTAGTTTCTCTGGCCTGACTGCCACTTTACAGGTGCTTCCAGTTGTTTCCTTCCAGGAAAGTGAACAAGGACTGGATCCAAACAGCCCCCCACCCCCCACCCCCTCCAAACGCCTGCGTCGATTCCCCTTTAAAAGCCACACCATGCTGCCATCATAGCCTCAGCACAGAAGTAGGATGTGGATGTTCTTCTTCTTCTGCTAAAATAAACACATACTGGAGAACCTTTTCTTTTATACCAAGGGTTTCTTGTCTCAAGGAGAAGAAGAGGAGGTGATCAGTGTCCACTCAGCCCTGTCTGTCGCCCTGTCTGTCTCTCTATCTGTCTGTCGCCTTGTGAAGCTCAAACTGAAAGCTGCGCGTGCTGCGTTCAGGCGTACTAAAAAGTGACGGAAATGTAAGTGACGCGCGAGCGAGCTGGACGGTAACTGAAGGAAGGAGGCTAGCAGGCTTCAGAAGAGTGGACTGTGTTCAGGAGAAGGAGGGGGAACAAAACAGCTCGGCTCGGAGCAAAGTTAAGTCCGCTAGGTAAATCTTTTTTTTTTTTTTTGAGCCTCCGGCGAAACCTTGAGCGATATTCGGATCTTATTTCCTTCACTTCAGCCTCGGAGGGAACGAGGTTCGGAAAAAGAAGGTGCTCCGTGTAGCTTTCTGAAAACGAGGTAGTGTCTGCCACACGAACGTTGGTTACGTACTGTAACCCCAGATTCTATGAATATAAGCGTAGCCCTTTAAGGCCTTCGCTTTAGTGGGTTTATCCCGTTATGCAGAGCATAAGCACTGAAAAAAATTAGTCCACGCCCACCTGCTGTGTGGGCCCTACCCGGTCCGTATAAATTACGTTAAGAGCGGGAAATCGGCTCCCAAAATAGCTTTTTTCTTCAGCCATTTAGGAGCCAGTGAGGCCCGACGCTTAAAGGGCTACGCTTATATTCATAGAATCTGGGGTTACAGTACGTAACCAACGTTCTATGTCATATAAGCTTCGCCCTTTAAGGCCTTCGCTTTAGTGGGTAAAGGGCGAAGCCGATGTGGTCCTCGCCTCACTGGGTCCATTCGAACACAGTAAGAAGCGGAAGCTTGCCCAAAAAACGTCTTGTCACTCAGCTCCCCATGTGCATAACTACGCATCGCGTAATTATGTGCCATGCACAGACGCATGTTGTGTAGCTATGCGTTCTGACAAAGCATGAATACCCCGGAAAACTTTCAACGGGAAGAAGAAGTTGAAAAGAGGGGGGGGGGGGCGGGGCATGAACCAACTGGTTCATGGCTGAACAGTATAAACAGATTAATGTCCATAAATTGATTATAAATCAATTGAACTGATTGGTAACAATAATCATGAACTGATTAGTGACAATATAACCAAAATCACAGACACGACTTGTGACTGATAACAACATCTCACACTGTAATGCATGCAGACAGAAGTGAGCTTAAACAGAGTTCCATGAGAACAACAATATTCATTCTGTTAGAGCACTAAGGACAGAATGTGTCATGGAACGAGCCGTTACATCACGTAGGTAAAAGCGAATAAATGAGCAGGGTGTTGACCATGCAGCCGCAGTGCAAATGTCCTGCATTGACAAACCATTATGCAGAGCAGTCGAAGATGCGATACCCCTGGTCGAGTGTGCTTAGAGGTTGACAGGAGGCTCTAAATCTGATGCTCTGTAGGCTTCAGAAAAGGCCTCACACAGCCAGTGTGATAAGCGCTGGATGGATAACGGCGACCTGTAGAAACATCTCTATAATGCACAAACCATTGTTGAGTTTGAAACGCATTGCAGCTGTGTGCGTTATGTAACACGTCAAACGCCCGCACCGGGCAGAGAAGATGAAAAGATGCTTCCTCTTCTGATCTGTGGGGGGGAAAAAACCCCTCCAACGATATCACTCTTGATTTAAAAGAGCTCGTGATGTTTTAGGCATAAAAGCTGGGTTGGTCTTAAATCAGCTGAGCTGCCCGTCAGCCTAATTCTAAGGCATGACGAAGCAACAGAGAGGGCAGATAATTACTTACCCTCTTAGCGGGTGTTAAAACCAGCAACAGGGCTGTTAAAAGAGACAAGAATTTAAATGAAACCTGATCCAGAGGCTCAATTGAAGCTTTGATCAGGGCTCGCAGGACCAGCGTTAAACCCACTGTGGAAAACAAGTGGGCGTGAAAACAGGCCTACATCTCTGTACACCTTTTAGAAACCGCTTCATCAGCGGGTGATAAAAGCTGTTCTGACTCCAAACCCTTTGTGGCAGGAAGAGATGGCTGCAATCGTACGTTAAAGCGTACTGAAAGCCAACTCCCTATCCATCAGCTGTTGTAGAAAAACAACACGCCGCTTAAAAGGCATGAGGTGGTCTCTAAACCTTCTCTGTGCACCAGCGCTGAAAAGCCGTCCCCTTGATGTGTACAGAACTGTGGTAGATGCAGCACGTGAATCTTGAATTGTGCACACTATCTCCTGAGGGAGACCCATCCTCTAAGTGGAACCGCTCAGCGGTCAGACCCACCGGTGTTGACCTATTTCTGGGTAACTCTTGGTCGCTCCTCCTGCCTGAAGGAGAGCATCCTTCCTCCATGACAGTTCCACGGCGACCCAACAACAGACGTTGCAGGCCTGGGAACCATAGTGCGTTCACACGCCGGGAGCCACCAAGGAGGGCTGTCAATCCCTCCTCTTGAACTCGGTTCATGGACCGTAAAAAACAGAGGAGGTGGGGGGGAAAGAAACGCGTAAAAAGCATTTTGGGCCACCGACTGTGAGCAAATGCGTCCCCCCCCAGCGATGGATCGTCTCGCGGGCTCAGGGAAAACCGTAGTTGACATTGAGCGTTCTTCTCGCATCGCAAACAGGTCCACAGCTGCTTTGCCAACTTCTGCTGCGTCTGAAAAACATCAGATCCGGATGGAGGATCCGGTCCACATAACGTGGGCCGCCCTTGGACGTCACATCAGCCCCTCTGTTCAGAACATCGGATATGTAAACTGCTCTAATAAAAGCAGGTTTGATGAACCCAACTCAGTAGCTTCCGCGCAATGTGTAACATCTGGGCTGAACGCACACCCCCCTGGCGGTTTATGTACGCAGCAGTCACCATGTTGTCTGTGTGAATCAACACGTGTTGATTCTGTAGCACGGGAGCAAAAAGTTGAATCACATTCAGCACTGTGCGACACTCCAAAACATTGATGTGGGCTGATGTGCGGTGGGGCCACAGCGCCCCTACTGCTTGAGATAGGCATGTTCCCCACCCCAACCTGACAGAGACGCGTCCGTGAAGACTGACACGTGACGTGGATCTGCTGACGGGGACTCCCTCTGACAGAGCCAGGGTGTTTCCCCAGTGTCGGAGGTCTGCTCCCATGGAGGGAGGGACAGTGATCATCCGTCTCTTTTGTTTTACTGGATCCACACGCAGACGCGTAAACCACCTCTGGAGGCGCCTCATGTGTAACAAACCCAGCGGGACCACTGTGTGAGCTGATGACGTCATTCCCAACAGCTTCATGACGGAGACAGCTGTTACCACTTTGCCAGGTCTTACGTGGCGTAATTGGTTTTTAGAGTGTCGATTCTTGTTTGTGATAAACGAGCCGTCATGGTAATTGAGTTTAATTCCACTCCCAGATAACAATTATCTGGGCCGGGAAAATCGAGCTTTTCTTCCAGTATGGCGAAAACCAGATTTAGCAGGTGTGATGCTAACACCTGAGCCTGTATCAATGCTTCCTGTCTGGAGTGAGACAGGGGCAGCAGGTCGTCCAGGTAAAAACAAAACCCTCATCCCTGCTTGTGCAGTGGATGCAGGGCTGTCTCCACACACTTGAGAACGTACGAGGCGCGAGGGAGTACCCAAAAAAGGCAACCTGTTGTACTGGTACTTCATCCCTTGAAAGGCGAAACGCAGAAATTTTCTGTGTTTTGGGATGATTGGTGTGTGAAAATAGGCATCTTTTAAAACGATGGAGACAAACCAGTCGTTTTCCTGGATGTTGTCCAACAGCTGTCTGTTCATCAACATGTGAAAAAATCTGTTCATGATCGCTTTGATGAAAGCTGACAGATCCAGAATCGGTCTCATCCCTCCGGTCCTTTCGGGGACCAGGAAGTAGCTTGAGTAAAACCCTGTGTTTTCCTCCTCGTTGGGAACTCTTGAGATTACACCTTTTATCAGAAGCTCTTGGATTTCTGCATTTAAGGCTGAGACTTGGTCTGGTGATGACAGGACCGTCTCTATAACTCCTCCGAACGGAGGGGGTCGGGTTGCAAACTGCAGCGTGTAACCCTTGCATAACACTCTGTCCCTCCATCTGTCCGGTGAGCATGTTTTTAACCACTCTGCGTGACGTTCGTGGAGTGGACGTGCGTTTAAATGATGTGCCGTGTTTTGAACGGATGTCATCCAAACCTCCGCCTCGACCGCCGTCATGCGTCGCGGAAATGTTTTCCGCGTGACCCAAGGCGAGGCTTTCTCGAAAGGGCTGTTCTGCGCGCGCCCGCGCGCTGTGACTGGATCGCGGACCAACCTTCATGTCCGGGCGGGGCGGTGTGTGCTGAGGCGAGGCGTGTGTCAGCTGATGAAGTGAAGGTTGTGAGCCTCGCGGGAGCGCACGTTTCCTCTGGAGGGACGCGCGCCGCTCTCGCTGAGGGCGGGGCCCGTCATTGGATTCATTCAGCTGTCTCACGCTTATGCCGCCGTGAGCTGCTGATCGCTGGGACGCGGTGGATGACGGCCACTCGCGTTCATACAGGAGAGGCGTGTGTTGTTTTCGCTGAGAGCAGGGACCTCCACCGGACCCGGCCTGCGGTCCCACATTTATCCCGATGTGGGCCGGTGAGCGCCGGGCAGCTGTGCGTGCATCATCGACACAGTGCCGTTGGATGGAGGCTGCTTGTCTCGCTCGGGAGCGCGTAAACACCGTTGGGAGGTGATCGTGCGGGCCTGATTGACAACAAGTTATTTCGCTTACCGTGGTGTCACGTGAGCGTCTG
Organism: Nematolebias whitei; assembly: GCF_014905685.2. Taxonomy (NCBI): domain Eukaryota; kingdom Metazoa; phylum Chordata; class Actinopteri; order Cyprinodontiformes; family Rivulidae; genus Nematolebias; species Nematolebias whitei. The sequence continues at coordinate 25,618,616 of NC_056509.1, forward strand.
GGCATGTGAGGGAGCGGCGGTGGATTTAAAAAACCTTTATTTAAGGACACCGGCTCTTTATGAGTGGAGGGTGTGTGTGTAGCGGCTGTGAGCTCATCCGAGCTTACAGACTGGCTAAAAACAGGCGTTTTGATCTTTGAAAAATCATTTATTCAATTCCTGTGTCATTTATACACACATCCTCCGCAGACCGTCATTTCTTAAAACTTCTCCCCCGTGAGCTCTGCGGTTTGTTTGCTCCGAGCGCCGTCTGCAGGCGATCTCTGGGGAAAACGCTGAAGTGCAGGCTGCCGGACTGAGGAGGGGTGGTCTCTGGCGGGCGGGGCTGGTGGTGGAGCTGGGCGAGACGAAGCTGCTGCTGCCGTGGAGCGTCGATGTCTCTGCCTCTGCTTTTGACGATCTCTCCAGCGGGCTGGAGGACGGAATGAGCCGCGCGGCTAGATGAGATGGCGTACAGCTTCCGACGTCTCCTCCGACTGCTTCGAATTCGTCAGCATGGACGTCAAGCTGCTTCCGAACAGCGCGTCCGATGAGATGGGGCCCTCCATCCGGTCTTTGTGCAGCTTTTCCGGCAGCAATGGAGAGTGACGGAGCCAGATGGAACGTTGGATTACCGTCATCCATGCTACAATCCTCGACAGGCAACCCGAGGGAGCGGCGCACATGTTGAGGATGGCGTCTGCCGATCTACACAGGGAGCTCTTAGTCTCCTCCGGCAGGTCTGAGGTCTCAGCCTTTTCGACATGCTAAATGCTAGCAGCGCATGTTGTTGCTAACTGCGGTTGCCTGAAAACACGTCGGTGGGCTCGATTGGAGAGCTTTGGTCGCCGTCTGGTTCCTCCGGAGGGACGGGACGCTGCTCCGACCTGGACAGCTTCGCTCCGGAAGCTTCCGCGAGGCTTGGCTCCAGGGGAGGGAACCGAGGAATAGCGTCAGTTGCCTTACAGAAGGAGTTCTTTGTCTCCAAGGCAGGTCTGCGGCCTTCAGTCCCTTGGACATGCTATATGCTAGCAGCGCACGTTGTTGCTAACTGCGGCTGCCTGGAAAAAACACGTCAGTGAAAAATAACCTTTCCGCCGATCATCCGAACTGGCGGGAAAAGGCGAGGGACGTAGAAAAAGGGGGTCCCTTCATGTCAGCCTCCTCCCGGGTTCCGCCGGGCAACCCCTGAGGGCGCTGTCGGCCGGGAGCGGTGTGATCGCCGATGCGAAAACGAGGTGGGATGGGGTGAGCATTCACTCAGCCCCCCTCCACCTACACTACGCTCCCCGGGAGGGAATGAGCAGCGGGGGCTGCAGCTGAGCACACCTTGCCCCGGAGGAACCATCCGGTTCGCCCCGAGGGTCGGCGATAAGAGGAAAAAACACAAGATGGCGTTGTCCAGCGTGTAGTGACCTGTCACTGGGAAATGTTCCACGACGCTTACCTTGGAATAAGACTGCTGTCATCTTCTCCTCGGGGAGGAGAACTCACCGGACGACCGGAGGTCGACTGCCGGGCCCAGCATCCTTCACAAGGTTGGTCATTTACACAACTTATCTTCTTTGTTCTTCTGACAGTGCTATATTAGCTCGCTGAAGAAAAAATGGGAGCCGATTTCCCGCTCTTAACGTAATTTATACGGACCGGGTAGGGCCCACACAGCAGGTGGGCGTGGACTAATTTTTTTCAGTGCTTATGCTCTGCATAACGGGATAAACCCACTAAAGCGAAGGCCTTAAAGGGCGAAGCTTATATGACATAGAACCTACGTTACGGTAAGTAGTTCCACATTTATTATCTCCCTCGTATTTTTATTCAGGCAGAGTTAGGGTAACCACGTCCCCCTTCCTTTGTGGATGTTATTATTGTTGTGAAGTCATGTCTGGAGGTCGTTGCAGATAATAGCATGGATGATGGAGGAGGAGGAGAAGATCAGGGAGTGTGTTATCATGTCCCTACACAGCTCAAGTGTAATACCACTAATGTTATAATCACCTGCAGGGATGCACCGTGTGTTTACCTGGATCACAGTACTTGTGCGCGTGCACCCCTCTATGCTGGGGGTTCAAACTTCACGGCGCACACGTTTTCAGAGCGTGACGTATCATCTCGAGCCTTCTTGGGTTGACTGAAAATGAAACCAGGCTCTGATTTTTTAAATTTTTTAAATTTACTTTTACATATAGTCCTCAGTTCCGCTTTGATCAGGGGAATAAAAGGCTTCACACAAGCCAGAGCAATTATTCACACACATGGCTGCATGTTAGGGAGTTTATATATATATATATATATATATATATATATATATTTCTAGACATACAGACACACAAGACAAACACCCCAGAGAGATATTTTCCGGATCTTCCAGGTGTTGCAT
>NC_056509.1:25621374-25622230 GCF_014905685.2 Nematolebias whitei
TGATGTTTGGGGGAAAGCGTGTAAAACATTTACAAAACCTATTTTTATTTTACAGAAAAGAGCTGTAAGAATTATCACCAGAAAGCATTACAGTCACCCATCAAGCACATTATTTTATCAACTGAAGTTATTGAAGTTCCATGATTTGGTAGATTATAGTATTTTATCAGTTATGTATAGGGCTCAAAATAACACATTACCATTAAATATCCAAAGAAATTTTGTTAAAAGACAAAGTTGTTATAATCTTAAGGGGATAGAGATATTTGTCAAACCAAAATTCAGAACTAGTCTGAAGGGAAGGTCTACCTCAATCCAAGGAGTTGGATTGTGGAATGGTCTAGAGAGTGATGTAAAAAATGCCAAGTCAATGTGTACATTTAAGAAAAAGATCAAAGCTGAATTGTTAAAAAGTATATATGAAATAGCTTAGTGTGTGTTTTGTATTAGAATTAGAAAAATTAGAAAGCTATTCATTTTGTTTTGTTACTTGAAGATTATTATGTCTGAAATAATTGTTTGAAAAAAGGGGCAGATATAATAAGATTTTTTCTTCTTTCTGCTGCCTTTCATTTTAAATCTGTTGTATTTTTTTTATATTGTTATGAAACTGTTCTGTATTTTTAAAATTAATAAACTTTATACCATACCATACCATATGTTTCCACCATGGAGGCATTTAATGGTTTATTAAAACTCCTTCACAGTATTCCAGGTAGGAAAATAAATAGTTCACAAGTTTATTATTATTTCAACTAATTCACACAAGGTTAACATTATACACACAAGCTCAAATATATCCATACGTTCATCCATCCATCCATCCATCCATCCATCCATCCATCCATCCATCCAT
>NC_056509.1:25622240-25634691 GCF_014905685.2 Nematolebias whitei
CATCCATCCATCCATCCATCCATCCATCCATCCATCCATCCATCCATTATCTTCCGCTTGTTCTGAAGTCGGGTCACGGGGCAGCAGCTTGAGCAGGGAGGCTCAGACATTTCTTTCCACAGCCACCTCTTCCATCTCTTTTGTGGGGTGTTCCCAGGCCAACCCAGAGACATAGTCCCTCCAGCGTGTCCTGGGTCTTCATTGGGGTCTCCTCCCAGTCGGACATGCCCGAAGCACCTCCCTAGGGAGGCGTCCAGGGAGCATCCTTACCAGATGCCTTAACCACCTCAATTGGCTCCTCTCGATGTGGAGGAGTAGTGGTTCTACTTTGAGTTTCTCCCGGATAATTGAACTTCTCACCCTATCTCTATGGGAGAGTCCAGCTACCCTGCAGAGGAAACTCATTTCAACCGCCTGTATCTACGATTTCATTCTTTCGGAGAGCTCATGACCATAGGTGAGGGTAGGAACGTAGACCGACTGGTAAACAGCTCAGCTCCCTCTTCACCACAATGGACCGGTACAGAGTCCGCAATACTGCAGACGCTGCACCTGTCCGTCTGCCAATCTCATGTTCCATTTTTCCCTCACTTGTTAACAAAAGCTTGAGATACTTGAACTTCTCCACTTGAGCCAGAACCTCACCCTTGACCCAAAGAGAACAATCCACCCTTTTCCGGTCGAGGACCATGACCTCAGATTTTGGAGGTGCTGATTCTCATCCCAGCCAGTTCACACTCGGCTGCAAACTACTCCAGTGAGAGCTGAAGATCACGGCACGATGACGCCAACAGGACCACATCATCTGCAAAGATCAGAGATGGAATCCTGAGACCACCAAACTGGAATCCCTCCGCCCACTGGCTGCACCGAGAAATTTTGTCCATAAAAGTTATGAACAGAATCAGTGTCAATGGGCAGCTCTGGCAGAGTCCAACTCCCACCCTGAAGGGGTCAGACTTACTGCGGCAATGCGAACCAAACTCTCACACCACTTGTATAGGGACCGAACAGCCCATAACAACAGGCCCCCAATACCATACTCAAGGAGCATCCTCCATAGTGCACCCCGAGGAACACGGTTGAATGCCTTCTCCAAGTCCACAAAACAATGTAGACTGGATGGGCAAACTCCCATGACCCCTCGAGGACCCTAGTGAGGGTAAAGAGCTGGTCCAACGTTCTACGGCCAGGAAGGAACCCACATTGTTCCTCCTGGATCTGAGGTTTGACCAACGATCGGACTCGCTTTCATGTTAAAAAGGGGTGCTGATGGCTCTCCAGTGTTTTAACTTTACCTCAGTGATCATGATTGACAGCTGCTAGTAGTTTCTCTTGCTCGCATGGGTAGGATTGTTTTGGCAGCATCCATTAGCCTGTGTAATTGTTGCTTGAGGGCCTTGGAGTGCAGCAGATGACAGGAAGACTGGCAGGTTTAGATTAAAAAAAGGTTATTTGTTAAACAGGAGCCCTTGATGGGCTTGTGATCCGTCCAGGCTGCACCCCACCCCTCGCACAGTGATTGCTGGACATGGGCACCAGAGACTCCCACGACCCAAAATGGAATAAGCGAGTAAAGATGATGGATGGATGGATGTTAGACAGGAATAACACCAGGAGTTACAGGTGACAGAAACCAAGACTGAACCTGGGAGGAGTTGTGTATGAGGATCTGACGATGAGCTGGAGATGTTAAGAAGTAACTGGGCAGGGCGATTGCTAATTGTGAACAGCTGAGGTGATTAGAATTGGTGTGAGTGACGGGCGATACAGTCGAGAGAAATGACCACGGAACAAAAACCACATTGCATTTTTCAGAGACGTTTATTGTTCAATTCCACACCAATAACAAACGGCTTACAAATGATGGAAAAATGGAAATGAGCAATTTAACTATAAACTAACCATAATATTCACTTGTGTCAAATGTATAGTTTGTATGTGAACACGTGTGAATGACTCGTCTGAGTCCGCTGTTTTTCCTGCGAGTTTTTAATCTGAATCAGCGAGTGGACTCATTGGAGTCGTGGGATTCAGCTATTTTTACTGCGAGTCCGCTAACATGCAGGCTTAGCCAGAGGACTTTTGGGCTCCGGGTTCAACGAGACCTCAGACTCGTGAGTATATGAAACAGAAGTTCTACTTATGAGCCCCATCGTCCGCGTCTTGTCGACTGACGCTCGTTGCCACGGCAGCTCTTGATGCTGTTGTGTTTTTCACTCCCTGCTTGGACATCTACGTTCCCGTGCAAGTTTTTATTTTATTTTTTTAAACAGATTTCTTGTCGTACGGTTTCATATCAAAAGTGGAAAAATAGTTTTTGAAAGATTTGAGGCTCTCATCATCACTGTACTCATCATTATGAAGACAATGGTACAAAAACATCTGGCAATCCATTTCTTAAAGACTGGCTGTCCTGGTGCAGAACGTGGAACGTGTAATATAAAGCTGATCTGTGTTATTACAGCGAACTAGAGCTTGACTCATCCTATTTGTTGTAATTAAATCTGCTGATGTGCTTCTAACCCTCTATGGCATGGTGTTGCCCTCTGGCAACAAACCACTATTTTGGCCCACACACACAATACCCTGAAATATTTTCAAATAAAAAATCATTTTAAGGACAAGTCTGTGACCAAGAAAATTTGAGTTTGGAGAGCATGTGACCTTTTGTCTGGGGGTGGAACCATCATAGGCACCTTGGGCACACTGCTAGCAGAAGGTGAGATAAAGTTCACTTTTTAGCATGTTTAAATTTAAATTATACAAAAAATATCTGTGATGTGCATGAATATGTGCAGAAGCATATTTGATTTAGTAAAAACACTTTTTGACTTTGTTTGTATGCAGAAATGGTAGTTTTTCTTTCATTGCCTCAGGGCAGCATTGTGCCACTTTAGTTTGACCAGTAACGTGCACATGGATGGAGATGAGCAGAAATGCATAGTTATATACATAATATATATTTTTGCTATATTATCCACAACTACCCACAGAAGATGGATACAAAAACATTTTATGGGTGCAACAAAAAAACTTGATGGAACTGTTCGTGTCATTCCTTCTGACCGTGAGGAAGAAGAACCAGGTCTGAGGGAGAGATGAAGATCAGGGTTCAGTCAGTAAACAGGCTGGATGTGAGGCGTGTGTGTGGGGGGAGGGCGCACTTGTGCGTGTGTGTGTGTACATGCATGTGGGATGTGTGTGTGTGTCAGGGTGGGGGGGGAACAAACAAACAAGAAACACTAGATGAAATTGTTATTGAACTGAAACTTCCTCTAATGTATTTATTGTGTTGTTTGTTCCTTATTCCATTATTATACCATACAAAATATTAGTGTTCTATTATAGCATGTACCAATATTCTGGTGGTGTGGGGGCTGGGTGGGTACATTTTATGATCAATATACCATCAGGGATCCCCAAGCTCCTAAAAGCAAGGATGAAATATTTTTTCTCCTAAAATAAAAAGTCGTGCCATAGACGTCTGATGATGACGCTCGTCGTTCCTGGTGTATTTGTAGGTTTACACAAGTTGGAAATAGGGGTGCGCCGATTTATCAGTCTTGATTTCCTTAATTTTGGGAGATTGGAGATCGACCGATACACGAGAAAACGATTTTACAGATTTTCCTTTTAGTTTTCACAACAATTGTCTGAACTTCATTTATATTTCAGAGCACTACCTCATGGTCAGTTTAAACAAGTGTGTATTGTTTCTAGGATATTGTTCAAGGGTATGTTCAATAAAATAGGATTGGAAAACTCAAGGTGCATCGTGACCTTATAACACCTGACAGTGTCGCTTGTAAAACAAAATTGTAATCGGCAGGTCAGACTTTTTAGAGATCGGCCGGAAAGCTGCAATCGGTGCACCCCTAGTTGGAAAACAGCTTTAGATTCCAAGATCGTCAGTCCAGATTACAATATGTGGGTACAAGTTACTGGATAGGAACTGTTCATAATAGTGTTGTTAAAGCTACACTCTTTTTAAAAATGAAAACTGGAAAAGTTCAGCGGGGCACAAACATGTTGGTTGAACCATTTGGATGAAAACATGCAAACTTTTACACAACTCTGATCACTTTTAAAAGGCAATTTCAGCTAAAGCTTGATACAAAATGTTCTTGTTTTATTTACCTCACAAGATACTTTTTAACAAACTTCCATCATAATAATCTTTCTCTACCCCATGCGGTGATCTTGTTTAAGTTTGACTCTGCTCTGATGTCAGAGGAGGTATACATTTTTGATTCTCACCTAAAGACATTTCTAAACGTGTTAATTTAAAAAGTCAACCTTTGCATTTGTGACTTCCTTTCCTCTGCTCAGAGAAACAGAAATAAGCTGCTCTCAGTTTTCTGGCAGGTCTTTTTTTTTTTACTGCGCCACTGTGAGGCAGTTCTGCAGCGGACTGCCGGGCCAACTCCGGGACACACCAGTTTATTGTTAGTTGAACATTAATCTCTCTGAGTTTCTTTTAACAGACCTTCACCGACCGTGCGGCATCTCTTTAACACTGGTTCTCTTTGATCCAACAGACCGCTTTACCAAACCGTCAGAAGTGTCATAAAAATTTAATATAGAAGCTTTTAATGCCCACACCTCGACCTGTCAGTTAACAACTAGTAACTGAGCCATAAAGTTCATTGGGATCGAATTAGGAGTGGATTCCTGCCAATGGACACATCTAATGCTCAAACTGTTGATGAAACACTCCTAATTACACTTGGTTTGGACTAATGATGACACGATACATATTTAAAACGCTCTACGTCTAAATTTGATCTCAGCTTTGTGACTTTCAGTTGACCTGTCGTAATCTTTTCAAGTGGTCTTGAGCATCAATTCTCTGAGGGAACGTTGGGGGTAGTTTTTAGGACTTTGGTTGCTTTTCCATTAATTTTCTGACCAGTCCCTGCATCTGATCTGTTTCACCTACTAATGAATCATTTAAGTATACAAACACAAAAGACGATCCACTGTTGGGACTACAGATAGAAATCTGTTTCAAATTATATATATATATATATATATATATATATATATATATATATATATATTATCGCGGGGGATCCATATCTGAAGCACTGTGATAAGTGAAAAACTGCAAAGCAGGAATAGTAGTACATAGGCCTGTCATGATAACAAATTTTGCTGGGCGATTGTCTCAGAAATTATAGCAATAAACTATAATATTATTTGAAATTTGACAATAATTGGTAATTATTGTAAATTAAGAAGAAACGTTGGTTAATTTGTTTTGAGTGTAGTGCCTTTTTTGACCACTGGATGGCAGTATAAGACTGAACCGAAAGATGGATAGTGACGGAGCGAGCAGCGTGTTTCTTCAAGAAAAATGGGAGGAAGGCCCCTTGATGTGACATGGGCTGTCTCTCTTTCCTTGTTTTCGGTTCTCAAAACGGCGGCCGCTCGATGATTTGAGCTCTTTAGCATAGTATTTTTCACACAAAGCTTTTAATAAAAAAAAATCAGTAAACAAGTTCTCAGCTTCTTTTTGCAGAGAAAAACAACTTTTTAGACAAAGGCACAGGTTTCAACCGTGAATTTTGGAGCTTTGACAAGACGGGACGTTTTTTTCCCCGAGGTCGGCCTGTTAGCTTAGCTCATAGCTTAGCATGTCAGCGTAGCTGCTTTTAATGATCCCAAAACGCGATATTTGATGGTTAAAATGGATTTTAAAGAGAAAAGAGAAAGGGAGAGGTCAGTGAAGAGCACTGGAGTTGAGCCTTTTCTCATCCAGTGTCTTCAGTAGAAAGAGAGAAACATGAAGAAATGGTAAAGCCGATAAATGAAAATGAGGTCGATAATTTTCATTTATTATGTGATTAATTGATTTATTGTTTATTGCGACAGGTAGTAAGTAGTTTATTTTAGTAAATGACATCAGATAATGTGAGATCTCACAGAATGTATTTGTGTGTATTGTCAGCACAACTATCAGTTACAATTATATTAGGTCAGTATCTGTGAAACTGGCAGAGTTATAGCCAATTTCATGTTGGCTAATGTCAATCTGTGGTGGCGTCCATCTTGAATTGAGGTGTTGTAGATGTGCCAGCAGTGATTAAATCTGTCCACCGGCTCAGGAGATATGTTGCTAACAGACAGACAGTGTTGATGAAAACAGTTAATGCCAGCATTTCAGGTAAAAAAATGCATCGTGTATTGCTTGGACTAAGTGTTAGGAGTGACTCTCGGGTACTATTACACCAAATTTGCGCTTAATATCTGTAAAAACATTAGTTACCGATAACAATGTTGGGCCTCAGAAAGTGTTTGGTAATTGGAAGTACTGTTTTTTATGTTGTTGAAGGTCTTTTGCTGTTTGGCTCTTAAGAACGGTTTTACACATTTACTCAACTGTATCACCAGGAAATATGAACTGCAAGGAAAAGTTAGAGAAGTTTGCCACTTAGCTTAAAAACAAGCTTGATGCTGCTTGGAAACAAGTTCTAACCTGATTTAAACAAACAAACAAACAAACAAAAAATGGTTTGCATTAAAATGAAGGAAGTTTCTACTCACAACACCTTCATTTAATTCCACATTTGATTATCAACAACCTGTTTCTAAGAATATAAAACAGACAAGCCAAATACAGAATGACTGAAGTAATTAGACTTTTTAATGAAAATAATACAGTTTAAAGATCTGGTAATGATGGCGGCTCCATTTTATTTTGAGCTTTTGCAGCTATGGATAGATAAAACAGCAGGTTTTGAATATCAAACAATAGTCTGATAAAAAGCTGAAAATAATGTTAAAAACAAGATAACCCTGAACAGACCATCCACCTGACAATCTCATAACTATTGTTTACCAACATAAACAGAATCCAAATAAAGAAACGTTAGAATGCAGTGGTTTAGAAATATTAGAGACTGAAATCGTTTTTTAAAGGAAACCTGTTGCAGGGATTATTACTGCATAGTAAACTTTATACTACGTGGGTAATTCCAATCCAGTTAATTGTGTCTGTATGTCTGGACTAAAGACTTGGCCTGCTGAAATGACCCAATGTTTGAATGATTAAAAATTAAATTAGAGAATTTGCATTTCCTGTGAAAATGCAACGTGAACGCTTATCGCAGAATGATTTAGCTAAAAGCCGCTAGACAAGCTAAAGCTTAATAGCCGAGAGGAGAACAAACAAGATAAAACAGCCAAAACATAATTGAAAAACACAGAAAAAGATTACGTTAAAAGTTAGAAAAAAAAGAAGCAAAAAGTAGCAGAATCAAAATGAAATTAATAATAGGAAGCTAAAAGTAGAAGTAACAAGCTAAATTTAGCAGAATAAAGCCAAAAAGAGCACACAAATATGCACAAAGAAGCTAAAAAGAGCCTTAAACCTCTGAAGTTAGCGTGTAGTTTGGGGGTGGTGGGGGGGGGGGGGGAGAGGGGGGGACAACACAAAAGCTAATTTAAGCAGAAGGAAGTGGAAATGAGCACAAATAGACAAAATTAGATACAAGGTAGCAGGGGAAGAAGAAATTAGCTCAAATTAGAAAACGAGCTAATAAATAGCTGATAAAGCCGAAATGTGCAAAAGGCAGCTCAAGGGAGTAGAACAAATAGCTGAAAAAGCAGAAATGAGCAGAAAAGAAGCTGAAAAAGCAGAACTAGAACAACAGCTGAAATGAGCAGCAAAATGTAAATAGAAGGATGTGAAAAGAGCTCCATTCATTTTCAATGAGGAAAATATGGCTAAAAAATAAATATTTCAAACGATAAAAACTGCACAAATACCAAACATCAACGCAGCGATGTGCTGAGTGAGCTGAACGTTTTGATATATAAATTGTTGAACTAGCACAAAACTTATGAACTAAGTTTGATGTCCAATAACCCGAGACGGGGTCTCTCTTGTGTGAACGCTTAAAAACCTCAAGTTGGTTGGGAAACAACTGTTTACATTCAGTTGCTCTTGTTGTCCAGAAGAAACACCTCTGTTCATTAAAGAAACACTTCAGATCTTTAGAAATGGGGTTCTGTGGAACGTTTTCAAGCATTAATTATCTTCTTGTTTAACCCCACATCTGAAAAACATTGGGGCATCGCATAAAATGCAAACAAAAAACACAATGCTATGATTTGCAAATCCAACAAACCCATATTTTATTCCCAATAAAACTTAGCAAACATATCCCATGTTTAAACTTAGACATTGAACCATATTTTGAAAAATAGAATGGTAATTTTGAAACTTATGGCAGCAACACATCTCAGAAAGTTGGGGACAGGAGTTAGTGGTGAGAAGTAAAGATGAGCAGAGCCTAGTTTGTTTAAAACTGTCTCAAAATAGTGGAACCATTTCAGAATGATGTTCCTCAATGGAAGATTGTGAAAACTTAAATATTTCATCATCTATGATTCATAATATGGTCAAAGAAAAAGGATGATAGTCAATATTGGATCTTTGGTCCGTTAGGCAGCACAGGCCTGACTCTGTTCTGGACATCACTACATGTACTCTGGAGCACTTCCACAAACCACTGTCTGTAAACACAGTTCATCCACCAGTACAGGTTAAAGCTCTATCATACAAAGAAGAAGCCATATGTAAACACCATCCAGAAACATGTCTGTCTTCTCTGGACCAACTTTATTTAAAATGGACTGAGGCAAAGTGGGAAAATGTTCTCTAGTCACACAATTGAAATTTTTATTTGGAAACCACTTGCGTACTAACAAGAAGAGCGACCATCCAGCTATTAGTGCACAATTCAAAAACCTGCATCTCTGATGGTATGGGGGTACATTAGGGTATAGGCACCTATCTGAAAAGGCACCCTCCAAGCAGATCAGTATATACAGGTTTTAGAAATCCAGAAAGAAGACCCAGAACTGTTGATCCTACGTGAAACAACGATGGGATAACATTTACCTCCCTAATCTCCAGCGAGAGCTCTCCTCAGTTTGAAGACGTTTACAGATTTTTGTTGAAAGACGAGAAGAAGCTTCACGCTAGTAAACAGCTAGCTGTTAGCTTGTATGTTCCACCAGGGTTGAACTCCATTTGAACTGACTGAAGTCATTAAAAATGTTATCTACAACAGGTAAGATATTAACTGCTCATAGCATTTCCACAAAACTTCACTTTCAAACATCTGACCCACCCATTTAAGTAAAGTTGTTTACATTTGCTAATCCTTGTTTTTTTTTTAAACCTTGTGAGTGTTAACAGCTGGCCTTTTGGTCACACTTCTATCATGTGTGCGCTAATTTTTTCCGGTAATTTTGTAATTAACCAGAGGTAGCCCGATCGTTGAACTCACTTTTCATTGCCCTGCCGAGTCCAGAGTGCGTCTGACTCGTCTCTATTTGCCGTTGAAGTGTAATCACTAAGCGAGTTGAACCGAGGCGGTGTTTAGTCTGCACGGCAGCAACCTGGGCTTGAAAGTGTGGACTGAGCTTTGTCTTGCCTGGGTGTGCCACGTTTTGTGGTTCCTCGTGCCTGCTAACATCTTCTGAGAGAAAAAGCAAGTAAAAGACCACCCAGTCCTCTCCCAGTCAGCTCCCAGTGTGAGGATGCTTATTGTTTGGCTCGATAATGGATATTTCTACCACGCCGGAGCACAAAGAGCGACAGCGTTTAAAGTTATTTCATTGCATTTTATTTGCATTCTTTAATTGATCACAGCGACTGATCTCACTAGAGAGAGAGTTTTAGTGATTTAGCTGTAAATAAACCTTTCAAACCTTTAACTGTGCGCATATTTTTGAATAGATCTTCCGCTAAACGCTTCCACCCAAGCATATGTCTACACAGGCTGAACAGCTGTTGGTAGAGTAGCTCACTTTGTCTCTATTAGCTGCTCTGACTGCTAGAAAATATGTTAATCAGAGTCTGACAGAGCAAACTAAGGCTCCTAGCTTTGAACTGATGCTCCTTAGAAAATCTGATCTTTCTGCATGAAACATCAAACGCCACCCGGTTTGATGGGTGCCCCTAAAAAAGATGTATTCTTTCAACAGAGCTGGGTTCGATGTAACCCAAAATTATGTTGTCACTCTGCTTGAAACAGATTCTTTTTCCCCAGTTATTGTTATTTTCACGATTCTGCTCCACTGCTAAACAGTCTCACAGCTTTATTGTTGTGTTTTTGAATAAAAAAATAAAATAAAAAATGAAAGCTGATGCCATAAAACCTTGGGAGCACAATCGGCTCCTTTTTTTTTCTTTTTTTTTGGCGTTTCATGGCTTTCAAAAAGAAATGCGTATCTATGCAGCGCTTACAAATATTTGCATCATTTTTAAATCGCTCCTGTATCATCATAACTAAATGGAGAAAAGAATGCTGTTTCTGGTGTTTTCATAAGTGGCTGGTAGTCTGGAAATAAGTTACAGTGTAAGACGCTGACCATGTTTGTAGGTGATTGGGTGCAACTCAGTTACCGTATTTTCTGGCGTATAAGTCGCAGATTTTTGCATAGGTTTGTCAGTCCTGCGACATATGCAGTTTTTTTCATATTCATAACACAATTTTTGACTGACTTTAAATTTCGAAGAGCTGCAAGTCCTCCCATGACTGCTCACTTCACTTCACGCAGGCAGAGGAACACTAGAGAGCTTGTGGCTTCGGCCGCGATGGATAGATGGTGCCACACTGCCCAGGCGAAATTCAGCTGTTTTGATCATTAAATAAACAGATAATAAATGCAACGGGTCAACGGTGACATATGATAAATGCGACTTATACTCCAGAGCAACTTATATGTTTTTTGCTTCTTCATGATGTTTTTTTTTTTTTTTTTGGCTGATGCGACTTATACACCGGAAAATACGTTGCAAGCTTTTCCTCGGCACATTAGGAATGTGTCTAGTTTGGCATCAATTTGTTTTTCTGTCTTTATTATATATATATATATATATATATATATATATTTTGTTTGTTTTTGTTTATTTGGTCATTTAAAATGCCATAAAACTTACAGTTATGAGAAAAAGAAGTGCACCCATTTTAGGTTCTATGGTTTCTCACATTAGTACTGGTACTTAAAGATGATCTTGCAAAATGCACAACAGACTCACCAAAGTTCATGCTCAATAATCCAGGTATAAAACCCAACAATGTTCAGTCAGGTCATCTGGATGGTTTCTTTTTTTGCTGAGATGTTTCATCTTTCATCCAAAGGACTTCCTCAGTCCGAGAAGCCACCAAACAAAACTGCTTCCCAACAGATTCCACTATTTCAGTGTTTGTTTAACAAAATGAAGTCAAAATGGAAAAGGTGAATGTGGAGAAACTAAATACACCACACAGTTCAATTTCTAGAACCTTGATTGGCAGAAATAATGTTCAGCAGTAGTTTTATGACTGACCTTATCGGTCTCTCGCATGGTTGTAAAGATATTTTGGTCCACTCTGCTTCACAGCATGCTTCATTGAGGTTTGCATACATTTGTTTCTGCACAGCTCTCTTAAAGTCCCAGCACAGCATTTTAATTGGGTTTAAGTCTGGATTTTAACTGGATCACTGCAACCTCGTTTTTTTATTTTTCAGTCATTTGGTTGTAGATTAGCTGCTGTTTGGGATCATTCTCTGTTGCATGATTCAAGTCTCAGCTGTCAGGCAAGTGGCCTCACGTATGACTTTAAAATCCTGTGGTCTACAGAGGAGTTCAAGGTCAACTCAATGACCGCAAGGTGCCCAAACCATGCTTCCACCACCATGCCTAACAGTTGTTATGAGGTGTTTGTGCTGATGTGCTGTACTTGGTGTTCACTGGACATGGCACTGTGTATTATTGGAAACACCTCTACTTTGGTCTGTTCTGTTCCAGAGGTCTTGTGCTTCATTCAGATGCATCTTTGTAAACCTCTAAGTTTTCCTTTTTTATTATTATTTTTTTTCATTCAAACTTTATTTATACAGGTTAGTCTCACTGAGCCTCGAGGACTCATTTACAAGAGAGTTGTGCTGCCATATATATATACACACACACACACACATATGTATATATATGTATGTATATATATATATACACATATATAGTTATATATATATATATTTATATATACATATATACATACATATATTTACATATATATATATACATACATATACATACATATTTATATATACATACATATACATACATATATATATATATATACACACACACACACATATGTATGTATATATATATATATATATATTTATATATACATATATATTATATATATATAATATATATATATTTATATATACATATAAATATTTATATATACATATATATATTTATATATACACATATATTTATTTATATATATATATTTTTATATATACATATATATACATACATATACATACATATATATATATACATACATATACATACATATACATACATATATATATATATATACATACATATACATACATACATACATACATACATACATACATACATATATATATA
>NC_056509.1:25635091-25651404 GCF_014905685.2 Nematolebias whitei
ATAAATATATATATACGGGTCCATATATATATATATATATATATATATACACACACATAAATGAGAGGTTTTCTCCTACATTCTGTACTTTATTCAGTCATTTTGTTATTGTACTGTCATGAACTTTATCATTTAACATGCTAACTGAGGCTTGTAAAGATTGAGATGGAGCTCTTTGTTTTTGTCATTTCTGTGAGGATTGCACAGTCTGACCTTGGGGGGAATTTGCTGGAAAGGTTTTTTTCACTTGAGAATAATCTTTCTCTCTATAGAATGACAGACTCCAGTGTTTAGAAATGACCTTTAACCTTTCTCCATCTGATGGGCAGCAACATTTGTCTCTCTAAAGTGATTGCTGATGTCTTTCCTTCTTGACATTGTGTTGCTTCAGACCAGACTACCTAAACTCTGGTCTAAAGTCAGAATGAGACCTGAGCTAGCTGAGGTGGAGAGACTGAACGTTCACAAAGTTGTCACGTCTTCCTGCTGTTGGGAGATAAATCGCAGCGTGGTACAGGGTGTAGCCTTTTAACGGTAATCTTTTCACTGTATTTTGGCACATGATGTCTAAAGACAGATTGATTGTAATGAAGAGGTAATGAAGCAAGTACTTATAAAGCTGGCTAAACTGGATATTTTATTGCCAACTCTCTACATCGTTAAAAAGACAAACTGTTTTTGTGCAACCTGTTGTCTCTTGGGTTTAATTGACCTATCCGAGTTGTTTTCTGTTCAGCACACATTCAGTTTGACCATATTTGCACCTGCAGCCTCTGTTAAAAAACAGGTGCTTCTAGTGATGCCTTTAATGGAGCAACAGGACGAGAAGCGACATTCCAAACATGCTTTCTTGGTTCAACACATTTTTCTTTGATGATCTATTTAATACCAATCAGATTCTTAGTTTCTTTCTTCCTTTTTGCTTTATTTTCCACACTGGCTTGTTCCTGTTCATGGTTGTGAGGAGAATCTGGGGCCCGGCCCAGTTAAACTCCATTAACTGTCAAAGACAAAGCAATCCATGCACGCTTATTGTCAATTAAGGGTCATACATTACTTTTTATGTTCCTGTTTTTGGACTGTGGGAGGAAATCAGAGCACCTGAAGAAATCTCACCCTTGAAATGAGAAAACGTTCAAACTTTACGCACAATAAGTCAAGAATGGACTACGATTGATTACCTTTTGGAGTCAATCCAGTTCAAGCTGACTGCCACAGCTAATCCACATTAACCAGCACAAAAATGGCCATAACTCAGACAATTTTACAGATCTTAAACTAAGTGATGTGGTAGTAGCTGAGAGTTATTCACAACGACGCAGGCTGTCCCATAACGTTCTGTTCAAGGTCAGACCAATACAGCTTCAACTCTGTCATTTCTCAGCCTAAGCTGATGTCGTTTAAAACTTTGGGGTTGAAAGGTGGTGGGTAGTGTGCGTTCCTCCAATGCTAGGTTTTTAATTTAACAACAGAATGCAGCTGATTCAATCAGCCTTTCTAAAAATCTGAGATATCGATTATTCGACACAGCACAATGACAGAATCGTTTGGGCTGCTTTCCCGCGGCACTAAAGGCTCGGTCTGAACTTCTGAATTGAGTTAGAATTGATTTAGTAACCGTGCATCCAACTCCTGCAGCATGTGTGTGTTTGTTCTGCTCCTCGAGCTCCTCTGACTTTTATCACATCTTTTTTCAGCTTCCTGTCACTAAGAAGGTCTTGCGTTTGGATTAAATAGTAAAGTGGTTGCTTTATTGACGGCAGGCTCTGATTCTTTGAGATTACATAACACTTCACTAAAGAGGGATTGAAGCCTTTTAAGCACCTCTGCTGCCTGAGATAAAAGGAAAAAATAAAGACTCTACAGGCTACATGCAAATAAATAAAAGCACAGTGTCTGTATGTAGTCATACACAATTTTAACAAGTGGGCAAGAAATTTGTTTTGGTAAATTGTCTAACAAAAGGTTACATGAAAGCCCAGCAGCAAATAAAAAAGGTTAGTTTACACCTAATCATTGCGTCAGATGTCACTGTTTTGAGATAAAAATAAAAGGGTCTCAGATCATCTGGACAGGTTCTTTTTTTGATGAGACGTTTTATCCTTCATCCAAAGGACTTCATCAATCCGAGGAGTCTTTGGATGAAGGATGAAATGCCTCAGCAAAAAAAGAAACCATCCAGATGACCTGACAGAACTTTGTTGCATTTTTCTACCTGGATTATTGCGCATGAACTTGGATGTTTTGAACCACTTTGGCTATGGCTGCCTCAGAGGAGTCGACGGGGGAGAGGGCGGGCCCAGAAACCATCTTATCACCAGCAAACTGGTTGGTCCACTATGGAAGTGTGCTGCTTGTGTCACAATGGCTGGTGCTGGTGAACCCAGTGGTGCAGGCAGGCACTCGAGATAATATAAAATAAAGAATTTATTTTACAAAACAAAGGAGCTGACGGGGCAGCAAACTTGCATAAACCAAGGGATGAACACAAGGAGCAGAACAGGACATCACTAGTGTACAGCTAATACAATGCCAGGACAAAGACTAACACAGAGACACAAGCTATGTTTACATGCGCAGAATTCTTTGACCGGATTGAAATGTGTTCTGTTTGAATAATTCAAATGTATTGTTTACATGGGCACAATCTGTTCATGACGAGCGTTTACATGCAGCGGGCTTTGTTCTGAACAGCAGTACTGACATGCGCAGAGTGGTAAACTCTCCTTAAAAAAAACACCGAAGAAGAAGTTCTACTTCCGGGTGAACGTAAACAAACCTGAGCACCCAAAATGGACCCGCGACAGGTTTTAATGATGGTGGAGACGTTATTGCACTCCCTGACTGAGCTACAGGTAATATAAATCATTTTGAGCTCTTTAAAAGTTTCTAGTAGAAATGTTGTGTCGCTCACCGACCAGTTTTACTTCCCTGACATGCTAATATTATTAGCGTTAGCCAGGCGGAAATGGCAAAGTCGCACATGCGCAGTCAGGTCAGTTTTTCACCATCAGATAAAAATGAACAGATCAAGCGTTTACATGCGTAAACCACCCGTTTCGTTCTGATCACAAATTATAGCGGATCGTGCCGAATACACAAAAAATAACCCAAACGGAGTGTTTACATGACACACTTTTATTCAGACCGGCCATTTGATCCGGTTACTTATGTCCATGTAAACATACCCACAGACTTATATACAGGAAGCACCAATCAGACAAAGTGAAGGGACCTGTGAGTAATCACAGATGCCAGAGACAGAGACTAAAGATGCAGGACATAAACATGACACAAGATGGGGCTAGACACCAAAGAACCACAAACCCTATACAGCTGTAAACAGAGGATCAGGGGAACACAGACATGAACACAACACCAAGGACAAAACCACAATTTCTACAGCTTGTGGGACTGAGTTTGTTTGTGGCTCCTCAGATTGATGATGTCCTTTGGATGAATGATGAAACATTTCAACAAAAAAAGAAACTGTCCAGAGGACGTGACTTAACTTTGTTGCATTTTTACCTAGGCTGTTGAGCATGAACTTTGATGAAAGGTCTCAGATGTTTTAATTTTGAGCTAAATATTAACTGAACATTTTGCATTGATGCACTGTCAGATCAATGAACGTCACACTGTTCAGCAGTTAAAACATCTGAGTAAGCTGCCAAAATATAATTTATTTTTATTAGTTATATCAATTCATTTAAGAAAAAAAAAAAGCCTTTTTTTAACAAGTAAAACATAAAAAGCATGTGGTACAAACTGTATAAGGAAACCAGAGGTTGACGCATCATTTCTCATCAAAACATGTTATCTAAAACTCAAGACATTAAAGACGGCAGGCGATATGCATTTCTTCAATGATTACCAGGACTTTATTATTATTACAACGTTGATGTTGGGGTTTTAAGCTGTAGCGTTGGCACCCTGCGTTTTTTTTAGTTTAGTAATAAAAATGTCTCACGCTGTAAAATGGTTGTAAAGCCTGAAGATGATGTTTGTATCCAAATTCTGATTGTTTATTGTTATTTAGTGCATCCAAGTTGGTTAAACAGGAAGTATTTAAAGCTTACATCCCACATGCGTCACATGGGACGCTGTTGGATGGATTCTTCTGGGATTTAGTTTTTTTAGACGTGTTTTAACAGTCTGGTTGAATCGTTGTGGTTTGACAACGACGAATGACAGGATGAGGGGTAGAACATCTATCGCTCATGCAGAAGAACTGACTTCCCTTCACTTTTACATATTTTAACCCCTCACCTTTCTTTTTGTCAACGAACAGCTGTTGGTCCATTACTGGAGGGTGCCGAAAGCTGGTCTAATTGTGTGAATGTTTACGAAGCATTCACACAATTGTGATAAATTTTTCTTCTGTACGTTTTTCAGCATTTTTCTCGTTCCACAATTTTTCTACTATTTCAACAAATCAGAAATCAAAACGTTCAGCTCATTATCCTGCTATGACTTTTGGTATTGGTGCAACTTTAGCTTTTTGAAATATTTAGCCTTTCAAGCTACTTTTTTCCCCCATAGAAAATGAA
Organism: Nematolebias whitei; assembly: GCF_014905685.2. Classification (NCBI taxonomy): domain Eukaryota; kingdom Metazoa; phylum Chordata; class Actinopteri; order Cyprinodontiformes; family Rivulidae; genus Nematolebias; species Nematolebias whitei. The sequence goes on from NC_056509.1 coordinate 25,639,642, forward strand.
TGGAGTTCATTTTACATCCTTCAAATCTTTAGATCTGTTTACAACCTTTTACTGCTCCTTTCATATTTTGTTCTGGTTCAGCTTCTTTCAGCTTGTGCAATTTATTATTTTTAATTCAGCTACTTTCAGCTAATTTCACCTATTTTTCAGCTGTTTTGTGCTCCTTTCAGATTCTTTCTGCTAACTACTACTTTTTGTACTTCTAACTTCTTTCTTTCAGCTTGTTATGCTCCTTTCCGCTCAATTCTGTAAGTTTCAGCTATTTCTGCTACTGTTTAGCTGTTTTATGCTAATTTTAGCTTTTTCGGCTAATTCCACATTTTTTGCACTCGTTTCAACTTTTTTCAGCATTATTCAGTAAAAATGTGCTCTCTCCATTTGTAATGTAAGCATTCTTTTTAGCTACCGTTCAGCTTTTTTTTTTTTGTGCAAATTTCTACTTTTTTTCAGATAATTTCCACTTTTTTGTTCTAATTTCTGCGTCTTTCAGCCTAATTCGGCACAGTTGCGCTCTCTTCAATTCCTTCTGGTAATTTAAGCTTCTTTCTGCGTTTTCTGCAACTTTTCAGCTATTTCTTGCCAACTTCAGCTATTTTTAGCTAATTTACCAATTTTTGTGCTCATCTCTGCTTATTTAAACCAAATTCATTAAATATGTGTTCTTTCTGCTTTCTTCTGCTAACTTAGAAGCCTAAGTTCTTCCATTTCAGCTACATTTTAGCATGTTTTTTAGCTAATTTCAGCTGTTTTCCAGCCAGGTCTTATGTACTAAATAAACATTCACACTGCATTGTCGCATACACTTTCTCTAGCTGCTTTAAAGTTATTTTATGCAGATCAATTTAAATTGATTGATAGAAACACGATGGGATTGATATTTATTTTGTTTTCTCTATTTCAGCATGTTGCTCTCATTCCAGAATGAAAGATAAAACGTATGTTTTATTTTTTTGTTTCTGATAAAAGAAGAAAAATATACATTTTAAAGCATCCGTCCTCCACTTTGCACTGATTTAATTTGTGCTAATTCAGTTAGCTACAGGACAATAAATATGTGTGGCTCTGTGGTCTGTGACACGGTCTCATAATCCTGAGGCTGCAGGTTCAAACCCAAGTAGCCTTAGGAAGAGCATGGTGTATGCCACATCTTCTGTGTGAGTTCATTCGATGGGTTTGAGAATGGGAATAATCAAAGTAGAACGTATAAATCAGGGAGTTAATCATGGTGAAAATATGATCAAGTTTAACATATTGATGATAAAACATGACTCACTGCTCTTCGAGACGTGGAATAATTTAGGCTGCCCTCAAAGACTCAAATGTAAGATTCTGGTCACATTTTTTTACCATTTTAAATTCCTGTAGTTTTAATAAATACGTTTTCTTCTATAATTCTGAGCCATAATGGTTTGTAAATAGTCTCTTTGCTTCAGAGAAGGCTGATGCCGTCTCGCTGTTTTATGTAATTATTCTGTCTGGTTGTGAATTTACCAGAAAACCTTATTTTTCATAAACAGTTTAAAGAAACGCTTAAGATTTGTGCAGAACTGGCTAATCAAAGAAGATAAACTGTGACAACTGAGAGGTTCTGTTTTCAGACACATTTTTTTGTGCTTCAGACTTTTTATATTAAATCTACCCACTAAAAACTGCTGGGTTATGTTGACAACTCAATTGTTGATTTTATGTTGTTGGCTTGATTGAATGTCCTGAAGGCACAAACAACCTAATAAACTGATACTTCCTGTTTTTAAGTAGACATATACTAAATATTAGCTGATCTAATACTTTACTAAGCCTCGTAGAATTGATCATGTTCAAGTAAGTTATAAAAATAACTTAATGAATATTTACCTCAAACAATGACTAAAGTAGCACAATTGTTAAGCAATGTTTGCTCAAAGTTTCATGGCAATAATTAGAAAGGAACATAATTATTATTATTTTTTACATTGTTCAGGGTAAATTCAAGGATGTATAATGCCAGAATTTTGCTTTGTAAAAGGACGTTTGGTACCACTTCACTGGAAATATTTTCAGGATCTTTCAAAAAATACATTTAGTTTTGAAATGAACTTTACAAAAAAAATCATTGTAATAGAAGTTTCTGTTGTGTTGTTTTGTGGGTTGAAAGCTGAATAGAGAGAGATGTTCTGATGGATCAGCCACCAATCATGATCGTCTATTTCCATTAAAAAGTGTGTGATCAGCCGGTACTGATCAATGCCTTTCAGTGCCGATCACAAAAACTGATCACCTTTGCAGCCTGCAGAGGTCGTGTATATATATATATTATTTATTTATTTATTTAAGCAGTACTTTGAGATTTATTTGACTTTCTGCGCCATTTAGCCTGTTGAGAGCCTTAGTGTTTTTAGTCTATTAAAGATTGTGTTACTGATGATAGCAGGCACATTTAAATGTTTTTCATTTGTCTTTTTGACTGGATAGTTGCTGTATTGTGCCTAAAAGTTATTATTATTATTATTAAAAGACTGAGCGGAATACAGCTCCTCAGACTGAGGAAGTCTTTCAGATGAGAGACGAAACGTTTCTACATTTTTTTGTTGTTTTGCTTTGTTTTGTTTTTTTGAATGTCCAGAGGACCAGATTTAACTTAATATTTTTTAGATAAATCAAAAGATGTTTTTGGTCCAAATTAAGGTGATTTTATCCTATTTTCCAGATAATGTAGCAAGTAGTACTAATCTTAACTAAATTTACAATAAATAAATAAAAATTACAGCCAATCCATGTGATTGGTATTGGTGATCGGCACCATGCGTGATCGTCAGTATCGTGATTAGCAGCAAAAAACAAACAACCTGATTGGAGCGTCCCTATAGAGTTTGCATTTAATTTTACAAGTTGTACTAAACTTGGTAGCCAACCTATAAAATCAGTAGTGGCTGCCTGGCACCAGGGTTTGATATCACACTCCAGCTTTAAAATCATTATATTTTTAACCAAACTAATGTACATGCTAGGTCACTGGTGTCATGTGCACTTTCTCAATGAGACTGCCATTTCTCAGGTGTGTGTTAAGGTGTTGTGGTTGGTGAACGTGCGCACGGGAAGTGCACGGTCTGGCTAGTCAAATCAGACGATATGTAGGTGCTTGAACAAAAGTGTCCTGGGATGACTTGTGTTGTGACCTGGCACTATATAAGTGAACTGAATAGAAATGCTATAACTACTATATATTTGTGCTTCAAATAGCCCTAAACGCTCTAATAATTAAGGTGTTTCTGGGAACATGATCTAAATTTGACCCTGCAGTGGGTTGTTCTGTAACGAGCAGCTCAATCCTTGAAATGAATGTTGAGTATTATTTATAATTAGTTTGCTTTTAAAAAGTGTCGATCCTGAACTGCAGCCCAGACCCTCCTTCCTCCTGCACTGGCTGCCACTATTTCACATTAAGTTTAGCCCAACCAGGAAGAACACACGCACGCGCACGGGCAGAGAACATCTCGCAGGCAGCGCCACCGACCGTCCTCTCCGCTCCACTCCCTCCCCAGCTCTCCCAGTTCACCGAGCTCCGCCGCCGCGCCAGTCCGGCTGCCTCCTCCTCTCTTCGGCCGACGCTTCTGCCCCCGCTCGCCGGGAGGAAGGAAGCCCAGCTGAAGTTCCCCACCTCGGTTTGATCTGGTCGTTATTTGGCCGTGGATGTTTGAAGTTGTTCCGAGAGGGAGAGGAGAGAGGAGAGGAGAGGGGGGAGGCACAGGGAGGGGGAGAGAGGAGGTCTGAACCCATTTTTCGCTTCGTGCAGCAGAAGCGACGCACGGAGCTGCCGCTACCACCACACCAGTGAGTACCAGGAAAACCCGGACACAAAACGGGACCAGGAGGGGAGGGGGGGCCACTGCCCTTTATCGTTTCGCCTTGGTGTGTGTGCGTGTTCGTGCGTGTGTGTGCGTGTCTGTGCTCTCCCCCTCCAGCTGGTTGATTCAGAGCCTACTTCAGATGGGCAGCTAAGCCCGGCTGCCGCGTTTCACCGCGCACAGACTCTAATGTCTGACATCCTGGCCCCACGGTGCTCGGACACAGAACCGGAACCACTGAGCCACTGTGTTCACATCCTGGTCTCTCCGCCTCTAACCTCGATGATGTGCCAGAGGCTCGTCTTTAACCCGCCTGTCACTGGACCTGCCTGCACGCTCGGCTCGGAAAATGTGAAGTCAGAGCCTCCCGTCTACCTTACCTGGACGCTGGTCCATTATTTGATGCGTGTGCGTGCGCGGCTACGCCTGAAAGTTGAAGGCAGATGGGCCGGTATCTACTGACGGTATAACCTTGAGCTAAAATATCACGATTTATTTGCTTTTCTTTAAAAACAAATATGCAATTACTTCAGCTGCCTAAGTATGATCACATACTGCCCAACACGTGTTTTAAGGGCACATGATTAAAATAATACTCATATTTATTAATAGTTATTTAGATATAAATAGGGAGTTAGAGAACACAAGTGAACTTGTTTAAAATCTGTTGTCTTTTTCTAGTTATGTTACCAAGAAATCAAAGTTCCCAAATTGTATTAAAACTCATTTTATTGGACGCAGCTAAAAATGACAAAGAAAACGATACCAGCTTTGGTAAAACTGGTCGAAAGATAAAGTTGTATCAGTTTTAGTGGGATTTTAATTTTTGTTATTTACGTTATTTTACCAAGAGAACCTCACTGAGATAAAAAAAAAATCTAATTTATAAGAAACTGGCAACAAAACGCAAAGTTTCTTAAAGCAACTTTTAACAGTGAACAGTCGAATAAAAATAAACCATAAAATCTCTTCCTTAAAATAGGATGCATGTTTACATGACCAAAGATAATGAACCATCAAATATATTCTTGAAATAGGGTGCACACATGTCAGATAAAGCCCTTACAACCTGACCTCTGTGCTCCATGTGACCAGAGGGAGGGCAAACAAAACAAAAAAACTAATCGTTTCAGAAATTGCCTCATTAAATGCATTGTTGCAGGAGGAACCGTATTATGGATTACATCAGTAGTTTTGACATTGACTTTGTAACACCTTTGGTATTTACTGTACCTTGAAACGAACGATCATCCCGTGAGCAGAAACTTTTAAACATATTGGATGCATGACTGCAGGTATAAACACGGTCTGAACGGATGTTTCTGGTCACATTTTGCTCTTTTTATGGCTATAGCGCTGTTTGTTTGTTTTTTCCATACGACTTGTCAAGTCAATAAAACAAGGGAGCTTATTTATCAAAGATGGCTTTGCTTGTGCAAAAAGTACTTTTATCATATTAAAATCCCCCTTATAAGTTTTGTGTGCAGGTTTGCATCTCAAATATATACACGCAGGACTACAGCCCAACATATTTTTGATTTTCACAAGATAATAGAAGGCAATGTTTGTGAAATTACTGTATTTTCTGCCGTACACGTCGCACCGCCCTATAAGTCGCAACAGTCCAAATATGTGTAATAAAGTGGAAAAATCCATCAATACGTCGCTTCACAGTATACTGTCTGTTATGCGTCACTGCTGTAAGTGTGGGCCGGTGTTGTGCCAAAAATCAATGGCGACCGCGGGAGCATGCACGGGAGGACTTTAACAAGAATTTAACAAGATTAACACTTAAAAACAATTATTTGTTTGCTCGACGTTATAGTAAAGGTGTGACGCAGTCTTCAATTTTGCCTAATAAATGCACTTTGACTGTCAAATCAGCTGTATTTCAAAAGTATTTGCTGCCTCAGTGCTCCCGGAAGCGCACAGAGGGAGGAAAAAAGGAGGCGGAACGCTGTGCATTTCTTTGAAATTTAACAAGATTAACCTCTAAAGAACAATTTTTTGTTTGCTCGAAATTATAGCAAAGGTGTGTCTCTTGAACTTTTACTTAATAAATGTACTTTAATGGTCAAATTAGCTGCATTTTGCTGCGGTGGTGCAGCGAAATGCAGCAGGTTTGACAGTTGCTCCAAGCAGCGAGCAGAACAAAGATAGCAGGCTATGGCAAGCTGATTGTATCATTAATAGCTGGTGAAGATTGTCAATCATCTAGGACACGGTAAATTCAAAAAACTTCAAGACAAAAATAATAAAGTATAAAGTATAATAAATAAATTCCAGTTGTTTTTGTCTGGAACTTTTTTAAATTTATCAATAATCACTTTTACCTATTACATGATAAAACGGAATGCCATATTGCTACTACTACTCTGCTGCCATCTAGTGGCTGAAAATGGTACTGTTCAATATTTTCAGTCAGAATGAATGAAAAGAGTCATATCTCAGCCAAAAAAAAGGTTTATAAATATGGGAAAAAAAATCCATAATTATGTTGTTTCGGCCTATAAGTCGCAGAGCATGCAAATTATGCAAAAAAACATGACTTATACTGCGAGAAATACGGTAAAGACTCAGCCTTTCTTGAATCACCCGCCTCCTTTTATGCCTGAGTTTTAGACTGAGGTTGATGGTGTTGTAGCTGTTTTGGTGAAGAGTTGTAAATGATGTCTTGTGTTGTTGTGAAATGTTATAAGATGTGATAGCCCTCAGAGTAAGTGCTGAGAATAACTCTCAGCTGCTACCACTCCAGGTTTTTGCTCGATATCTCTAAAATTTACAACAATTTTTGTGTCGGCTAAGTTTGATTCGCTCCAAAGGCCGTCTTGAATTTAAATGACTCCAAATGTCAATCAGTTACAAACAACCAGTGATTATTTTCTGAAAGTTTGCTGCCCTTGGATCAAAATGACCTTGGAGGCCTTGGCCTTAGGCCTCCAAGGTCATTTTAACCCAAGGGCAGCAGGAGTGTTAATATGCCTTCACTATAGATAAAGTCAAGTCAAATTTATTTATAAAGCACATTTAAAACAGCAGCTGTTACCAAAGTGCTTAACAATAAGATCAAGGCAGTAATTAAAGAAAAATAACAATACGATTGTAATTAAATAATAAAAATAAAAACATAACACAAAACCGATGAGAAACAATGAAATAATAAATCAGACCCTATATGTGTTAAACATCAGTGAATACAGGTGTGTTTTTTGGAGACATTTAAAAGCAGGGAGTGAAGTGGTCTGTCTAATGTTGAGAGGCACATTGTTGCAGAGTTTAGGGCCCATGACTGAAAAAACAGATCTCCACTGAGCTTCAGCCTGGTTTTTGGAACAACCAAAGCAGCTGGTTAGATGATCTCAGCGCCTGAGAAGGATCATAAGGTTGCAGTAGGTCAAAGAGATATGAGGGTGCAAGGCTGTCAATGCACTTAAAGGTCAACAGGAGAATTTTAAAAACCAATTCTGACACATACAGGGAGCCAGTGAAGGGAGGACAAAACTGGTGAAATATGCTCAAACCTCCTGTTAAGAGCTGAGCTGCAGCATTTTGGACAAGATGGAGACGTGAAAGGGACACCTGACTGACACCAACATAGTGTGTTACAGTAGTCCAGCCGGGTTGTAACAAATGCTTGGACTATTTTTTCAAGGTCACATCTGGTGAACACAGACTTAAGCTTAGCTATCTGCCTTTACTGGAAGAAGCTTTTTTGTAGAACGGAGTTAAACTGTTTATTAAACAAAGTCAGAGTCTAAAATCATTCTGAGGTTTGTAACAGACTGCTTAAGACACGACTCAAGGGAGTCCAGGTGAACAGGAACAGGGACAGTGGTAGAGCTGCACACAATCACTTCTGTTTTCTGAACGGTGAAAAAGCAGGATGCATCACTGTGACTGACAACAACAGCTTACCCCTCTGTGAATTTATTTTCTTCAGTTTAGCAAACATCTGCAACAAAATGGATGTTTTCAAGCCGTGCTATTTTTTTTTAGACAACAGGACAGGTGTTATTAAAAATATAAAAATGGATTCAGTAGCTTCAACATAAAACACATTACTATGAAAACCAGGACAGCAGAAAAAAAAAAATATATATATTTTTTTGCTCTACTGAAACGAGTCTTTCTCACGTCATCAAATTTGTGCAGAACCGTCTAAAATTTGCAAAACATTGTTTAATGTCTCAAAGTTACCATAAGCACACAGCAGTCAGCTTATAGTTAGTCCCATGTTCCAGCTACAGGATGTTTCAAACTATAAGCCGTACTTAATTCCTTTGATTTTTATCAAAAATCAACAGTGAGCTTATAATGTGGTGCACCTTATGTATTAATTCTGGTTGTGCTTACTGACCTCGAACCAATTGTATGTGGTACACGTTGCTCAAAAATCTGTCAAAAATGTTTTCGTTTCGCTTAATGCGCATTATAATCCGGTGCACCTTATAGTCCGAAAAATGCAGTCACATTGCGCTCCTCTGTAGACTTCCTGTGATTAAGTCTGTTTATTGTTGGTGCTTGAGCTCATTTGATCTTATTCTGCAGGTTAATGTATAACGAGTTTAAAAGCTTGATGTCTCCCCTCAGACCCTCGGATAAAGTTTTAGGTTTTTCTCTTTTGTGTTGCATTCTGGGTGTTTTTATTTGTTTGTCAACCAGTAAACCATGACTGACACATTGGCACCATATTTATTTATTTTTGGACTATGGGGGAAATCTTCAATTCAAGCAAACCTCTGAAGACTGAAGTTATCTTTTTAATAAGCTGCTGTCATATTTCCTGACCTCATTTAACCGAGCCTCTAATGAAACAGTTTGAAGCCTGCCTGTGGAGGCTCGCTTCCCATTTTCAAAAACTCTCATCTATAATAATATACCTCAGAATTTATTTTCACGTTTTGATGTTGAGGGTTTGAACGTTGTTTCCTCGCAGCGTGAAAGTTCTGGGTTTGAACCTGCAGCCGTCTGGGGCCTGTCTGTGTGGCGTTTGCTCATTCTCCTCCTGTCTGCATGGTTTTCTCAGATTTCTCCAGGTTTATTTAGTCCAATTTAAAAAAAAATAATAACTGCATGTCGAGCTAAATTAGTGCTTCTGAATGGACCACAGGTGTGATAGTCAGTATATTTGGTTATTTAATGGGCTATGAGTCACAGTTAGATGGGACCCCCCACACGTCTCTTGATAAAACCCACATTATGAGTAGATGAAGTCATAATGTAAAACTGCAAAATAACCAAAACAATAAAAAAAGTGCAGGATTTGCCTTAAAAGTGTCCATACCTACGCAGCACTTGAGTAAAAATGTACATTTAGTGTTTTCTGCTTTTCAACATCATTACTCACTTCTGTCGCTTGGCAACATTTAGCTCCATGGGATGCAGTCTGCAGGGCCTGGCCAGGAGTTGTAGTCTGTGGTAGAAATTTCTCTTTACCAATGTCAGTCCCCACGAACAGAATGTGCTGCTAAAAGTGTGCGACCATGAGATTACACATCGGCCTCTGGTAGACACACACGCAGATCACATTTCTCCCTCTGCACTCACAGACTTGATGTCTTCCTCACTACTTGTAATTCCTGCAGATATCATCCACTCTTTTCCCCTTCAGTCACTGTCTTTGTAGTTTATTTGGATTTATACTGGAAATGGATCTTTACTGGCAGGTATTTGTCCTAATGATCTTGATTGGTGGTCATTGAAGAGGTCCATTAGAAGAGCTGAGCAGGGTTTGGTTAAAGAGTAGAGCTGCACCGTCTCGTCAGCCTGCTGGAGGGAAAAAATAACACTAATTGCTTGCCATCGGAAGGCGAGCGATAATGTTTCTGCCTGCGTGTGTCTTTGTCTATCTAAATGCCGCAACTAGTGGAGAGATTTTAATGAAATACTATTTTTTAAACTATATGTACATCTACAACTGCTTAACTTAGCTTATAGAGATATTCAGATCACACTATCGGTTGGGTTTCTAATTATCTCTCAGATCGGAGGCAATGTGTTCAACACAATAGTACTTCTTCCAGTTATTTAACTGTCAACAATGGTGTACCACAAGGCTCAGCCTTAGGACCCACTCTTTTTACAATCTACGCATGTAGGACAGATCACTCCTGGCGCATCTTTACATTTTTATGCCGACGATACAGTTGTTTATTGTCGAGTTAAATCAGTCGCTAAGGTTTTCGTAATGTAGCTTGTTTTTCTTTTCTTTTATATCACTACTTTTATTTATTTTTAATTTTATATGCTTTTTAGGACTGTTTATTGTTGTGCGTACCTCATCTGTTTTTTTTTTGTTTTTTTTTAAACCGGTCACTTGAAAATGGGTCCTCATGATTCAATGAGACTAAAGGTTGAAGGAATTTCGTTAGTCATAATAGATTAAGACTAATGAAATTCATTCAACCTTTATTGATACTAATATTTATTTTAATCAATTTGATGTCCGATTTTGACACCATGCTCATAATATCATCTCTCTTTGGTTTAGTCACTTACGAGATCTTTCAATTCAGAATGACTGACAAGTTAGGACACTTGTGCTGGTTTTGCACAAGAGAAGATTCATACACCAAAGATTTATGCTCAGGTTTTAATTTTTATTGCAAACAAAAGAGAAGCAGCAAGTCGATCTTGATTTGTACTCAGCAAGGTGAAAAAAAAATGCAATCGAAAGTTCAACGTCTGTCAGCGTGTGAAATGGATCCGTGCAGGTGGAGTCGATGTTCTGTCACCAAAAGTTCAACAAACGTCTCCAAACACGAGTAAATCAGAACTCCGACTCTGTGTTTCTTTTATGAACACCACCTGACCCAAATCAGGCGGCCCCTTCATCTGATCGTGGAGCAGTTTGAAGTGTTTTCAGAGCGTCTGATAGATGTCCTCTGTGATGAAAACCTGTGTAACAGCTTCAGAATTTAGTTGGTTCCATGTTTCTCTGTGCAGAGAGAGAGAGACAGCAGGAGGGAGATGAGTGCAGGAGCAGAGGGGAGGTTTGGGGGGGTCTTCTATTGATGGTAAAAATGAGACCGTAGGCTGTTCAGATTTGTTGTTGCATATTTGTTTCAGGTGATTCGACTTCAGGTCGTCGGCTCTGTGGTTCACTAGAAGCAACTGGACTTCTTTTGTTTCTTGAAGACGTTCAAAAGGCTTCTTCAGCTCAGTTCTTCCTCTTCTCTGACACTTCTGTCCACACTTGTTGATAAATTGAATCCCCTAAGACCTTTTACGATTGGATGTTTATTGCCTGCCCTCCGACACATACTGGCCACACGGTGATCGACAAACAAGACGTCTGCTGATGCTGCCGTAAGAATGGCAATATATTCAGACGACTTTATTACTATATGAAACTGACACAGTTCAGAGCCACAGTTTTATAGAGTTAGAGTTTAAAAAGCTTAATTACCCAACAGGGAGGGTATAGGAGATAAACACACACATGCAATGATTAGTGATTTCAAAAAGCTCAGTTTCAGAGCACAGGCTGAAGATTGACAGTGTGCTGAAGCTGTCAGCAGCGTGTTAGGTGGATATAATGTGACATGACGCTGCTCAGACGGTTGTCCTCTGATTGATACAGCACTTTACAGCTTACAGCCACCACAGTGGGTCCAAACGTGATCAGAACAAACCAAAGAAACGCTGAGCAGTACATCATCCTGTAATCCACTTTAATTAAATCTCACAAAACTGACATTTATCTTGAGGAAAAATTTAATAACCTGTTCATTAAAACTTCTAGCTGAAAAAAAAAAAGTTTGATTTTCAGAATATTCCCCAGGATTGCTGTTTAATGATCTTTAATCATCTGGCAGCTGAGAGGACGTCTTTTGTTGTGTTTTTCTCAGATGCCCTCTCTGCTGCTTGTGTGAGGGTCAGATCAGCTGGAGGTCCTACACATCTACATGTCCTACAGATCTACATGTCCTACACATCT
>NC_056509.1:25651414-25682388 GCF_014905685.2 Nematolebias whitei
CAGATCTACATGTCCTACACATCTACATGTCCTACAGATCTACATGTTCAAACATACGCAGTTAAAAGGGTTAGGGGAGGGGAAAAGTTTTCAAAGCCCATTGAGGAAGTCCACACCTATTTTTAGCTTTTCGATCGCTATCTAATACCTAGAAAACATTTAAACAACGGGTCTGAGCCTCTTAATTAACTTGAACAAATCAGTGCTTGACAGTTCTGTCGTAGATAAGTGTTGCATGTTAACTTGCTGTATTTGGTTTAAATTACTTTTCATTTCCAGGAATAAAAAAGGTCTTATCTTGAGTGATGATAATTATAACAACATAATTAAGCTTGTTGTTTTTTTTTAACTTCACGAGTTTTGTTGAGGTTGTTTAGCGTCACAAGAATTAACAGGTGACTTTATTAAGATTTCTGACTGAAACAGGTTTTATTTGCAGAAAATAACTTATTTGAAATCACAGTAGAGCTACAGAAATGACTCTTCTTTACTTTCACAAGCAGAAAAGGAATATCATGTTACCAACAAACTGTCCAGTTGTGCAAACCCCCCCCACATTTTTACTGCTTCTGTAAAGTTTAGCATGAATGTAGAGGATATTATTGCTACTGATATTTGATAAAATGTAACTAATTTTAGGTATCTGACATTTGTTAGTGTCTGAATTGTTTCCATGTAGCAACAAACGGGCTGGTGTGGTTAAAGAAAGAATGATTCACTTTGCTTAACAATGAATCCAAAATGTCTAATGGACGCAGCTGTAAATCAAGCCTTTAAATGTGATGCACTCTAGGACTGCAGCCATCACACATTAGTAATCAAGTACTGAATCATTGAGTATTTGGACATCTATGTGTTTTTCTTACCCTCTTTTTCTCGAAGCCCATAACTTGTACTTTTGTGCACATGCATAGGCACCACAAAAGATTAGTTCAGGCGTTACAATCTCCAACCACTAAAAGGCAAAACGTGAGCAGAATTTTTCCCCCCCTGTATCTGTGTGTGTTTCTGTGTCTGTCAGTTTGCAAGATATGTCATGAACCACTAGACTGATTTTAATGAAACTCTCAGAAAATAATCTTCAGCAACTCATTACTTTTGGAGTCAATCCGATTCAAGATGGCTGCCACTGCTAATCAACCTTAGTAAACACATAAATGGCTACAATTCATTCAGTTTTACACATGCTGAGCTACAGTCTGATGCGCTAGTCGTTTTGAGGGTCATTAGCAGCACTCTGAGTGCTAACAGATTGAACATCGTTATTTTCAAGATGTGCCCAAAACGACATTTAACAATTCAACATGAAATAATTATCTTAGTCTAAAACTTGGGCATGAAGGTAGCAGACTATGCATTTCTTCCCAGAAAACGACCCTATCATGTCAAAGTGTATTTCATAACTAATTTTGACTGACGCGATAAACAATAAATCAGTTAATCTCATGATAAATTAAAATGATCAACCTCATTCTCATTTATTGGCTTTATCATTTCTTCGTCTCTCTCTTTCTACTGAAGACACTGGATGATAAAAAGCTCAACTCTGGTGCTCTTCACTGACCCCTCCCTTTCTGTTTTTCCTTTAAAATAAATTTTTACCGTACAAAATCGCTTTTTTTGATTGTTAAAAGCAGCTAAGCTGAGAAGCTAAGCTACGAGCTAAGCTAACAGGCCAACCTTGGGAAAAACAACCTCTTGTCGAAGCTTCAAAATTTATGGTTGAAACCCGTGCCTTCGTGTAAAAAGTTTTTTTTTCTGCAAAAAGAAGCTGAGAACTTGTTTACTGATTTTTTTTTTTAATTAAAAGCTTTTTGTGAAAAATGCTATGCTAAAGAGCTCAAACCACACCAAGGGTCCGCCATGTCGCCATGTCAACCCAAGTCACATCAAGGGGCGTCCCTCCCATTTTTCTTAAAGTGACTACTCAACTATCCATCCTTTGGGTCAAACGGTCTTATACTGCCATCCGGTGGTCAAAAAAGGTACTACACTCAAAACAAATCAGTATTTCTTCTAAAATTTGAAATTTACAAATTATTGTTAAATTTCAAACATTATCGTTTATCTCAATCATTTTTGAGACAATCACCCAGCAAAATTTGTTACACTATATTATTATTTATTATATACTATATTTACAAAAAAGACAGTCAGTGTCTCCACCTTCTGTATAAGCTAAGGAGCTTTAAAGCAAGCAAAATTACTTTGCAGTTGGTGTACAGGTTGAAAGTGTTGTTTCATTTAATATTGTCTCATGGGAATATTTTAGAATGTTTTTAATTGGGTTAGCAAAGCTTTTTCAAGTTTTTAAAGTTTTTATGACATTTTTAACTCGTGTTGTTTTTATGAGCCGGATGTCAAAGACAAATCTCCATTTCATTGAATGTTATGGACGATAAAGTTGAATTGAATTGAATTGAAATTAAACCTTTGACAAAACCATCATGTAAGGAACCTATGATAGTTATTTATTACTGATGTTGAAACATTAATCAGTTCTGTCTGTGTAAATACCAAATACAGATGTTTCCCAAAGAAAATATGCAAAGACGTCAGGGAAATCTAAAAAATACATTATACTGCTTTTTAGACCATTTGTTAGTTTTAATATGTGGAATAGTCATTTTTAGTTAAGCTGCGATTCCAACTTATTTTTCGCTGTAGCCACCAATTTTTGCTCCATTCTTCATTTTATGTCATATTTTTTGTCTGCTTTTGTCCTGCTTTAATCCACCGGACTACAACGATAACACAAATTTTACTGTGTGCATCCTGATATGATTGAATCCATCTGTGTTTGATGGAAAAACAGAAGTCTTGAGAAATCATGCAAGTCTGAGCACAACAAAGTGAGTCCTGGTGTGTTTGATGCCCCAAGAGCATCTTGTGCTCTGCTTTCCAACCAATTAGAGCGACAGCACAGGGTCATTGATCTTCCCATAAATGTGAAATTACTTCCTGAGGATCACCAGAGCCCAGCTGTGTTTAAAAAGCTAAATTTCATTTTGGTCAGAAAGCTGCCACATAAGATAATATTTTAGAGGTTATACCCTGAAATATTAACCTTTGTACACAGCTCAGAAGGGACTGTTCCCATGGTATAAAAGCATGATTAAAGCTCAAAGACTGGGTCAGTTTTACACTGAACTTAAAGGCCTAGAGTTGTTGTCCCAAATCTTTTTTTACGCCACGGGCGGATTTAATTCAAGACAACTTTTCAATGGACAATTAAGGGAAAAGAGCTTCTCCAGCAAAGTTTGTTTTCAAACCATTTTTGCCAGGCTTGTAGGTTTGCTTGGCCTCGAAAAATAACTGACTGAGTCAAGAGCAGGAAAGAGGTGCGAGCAGAAGTGGTCATTTTTGTCTGTCTGTCCGACCATGTCCATACGTATGTACGTCTGTCTTGAGAGCTTGATAACTTGTAAAGTGAGGTGCTGACTTCCATTTTGGCGTGTGACTGCATTCAGGCATAAGAAAAGTCACTACTGACAATTGGATTGTCATATAAAAATCTCCATACAAAATAAGATAGAACTTTATCGATCCCGCAGGAAATTGTTGTGCCAGAGTTTCAGCACAAAGGAACGTACACAATCTTTTCAGATCCAGTCCAGAAAAACGCACATCTCGAAAACTATAGACATTCACTATACAAATCCCTCAGCGACGGGGGATGTCAGCATAAAGTTTGTTCAAAATCAAATACCTTGCAGACCAATGTACAGTATATAAGAAATGTTTATAGATTACAAAACAATGTTTTCATTACTACTGTGCAGCCCGGCTCCAAATGACCCAAGTTATGGTATCGGTCCTTGGTCAGACAGTTGGGGGCCCCTGGCCTAGCCCACCACCTTCAAATGCCAGAGTTTGAGACTAAAATCAGTTTATGATGAGAAATAATGATGTTGTAGCTGCTTTGCTTCGACGTTGTAAATGACAACATGTTCTCTTGTGGTCTGTTGGTGCATGAATGTGCTGAAGATGACTCTCAGCTACTAACACGTCAAATTTTAGCTCATTATCCCTAAATGTGGACGAGCAGTGGTCACTTTGTGTTTCTTGTGGTGTCCACCTTTAACTGGGTTGAGTCCAAAAGGTAATGACTTGTAGATGTCCAACCAGTGATCACATTTTGAGTTTAATTAAAACTTGTCGACTGTGTCATGAGCTACACATTCACACACAGAAACAGGCAAAAGCACTAGTGCCTTTGCTGGTGTGCAATAAACATTGATTGATACAAAAGAGTCACTTTAAAACACCATAAAATGATAATCATTGATTATTCAACTGCTTTAGGTCATTTACCTGATGGATTTTACAAGAATGTTTTATGCATTTTATCTATAAAAGCGTATGAAGTTTATTCTTAAGGGTTGTGTTTGGAATAGTGAATGTCATTCTCAGCGTAGCAGCACCACTAAACGAACATCATTTTCCCAGAGACGTGATTTTTGCTCAGACACTGCAGATAGTGGCAGTCAGACAGATGAACACGCAATCAGAACGTCATTTTATTGAAGCTGTTTATGAAATTTAAACACTAATTTTGCAGAGATGGCGCTCAATGCATGACTTAATTTGGTTTCAATCACTGCGGACTAACTGATTCAGTAACCCCACAGCTAAAATTGTTGCTAGCCCTTTTTTTTCAGACTGACAGACTGCCATGGAAACAGTAGATATGCGTTGAATACAGGCAAAAAATTAACATTAAGCTATTTTTCCTGCAGTGTGAACATAGCCCTAGATACCTTCTGGCTGCTTTCGTGTGATTCTTGAACAGACCGAGGTAACAAGAGGATCAAAGCCAACCCACCCCTGATCTGACTCTGTGCTGCCAAGGGAGGTAGTAACAGAGCCGAAATAGTTGTCATGTGAAAAAATAAGCCAGTGCCACCGCTTAGTAATGTGATGAAGCGATGACATCTATTACTAAGAGAAGATCAATGATGACGCATAGCAACTAGGGGTGCACCGATTGCAGTTTTATGGCCGATCACCGATTTCTAAAAAGTCTGACCTGCCGATACCGATTTTGTTTGATAAGCGACACTGTCAGGTGTTATAAGGTCACAACGCACCTTAAATTTTCCAATTTTATTTTGTTGAAAAACATACCCTTGAACAATATCCTGGAAACAGCACAAACCTGTTTTAACTGGTTATGAGGCAGTGCTCTGAAATATAAATGAAGTTTAGAAAATTATTGTTAAAACTAAAAAATCGGTAAAATCGGTTTCTCATGCATTGGCCAATTTCCCCAAATTAAGGAAATTGGCACTTTGAATTTGGTTTAAAACAATTAAATGACTACAGACAGAATTGCTAAACTGAGTATATTTGATACGTTTTGAAAACAATACTAAGAAGACGCCCGTCACACATTTCATGTGTTATGATCCAAGTTAACACAGCTTTCTGTGCCACTCCTCTTTTGGTTCCATGATGCTCGTTTCATTTCTCAAAACTCACTTCTCACATCTGCGCTTGAAGCGTGGCCAGCTTCAAAGGGAATTTATGAATGGCCAGAGGCAGCATAGAGATGGACTGGTTTTATGTCCATTTTCTGTCTTTTGAAAGACCCTTGAGCACTCAAAGTTCAAGAGCCAAATATGGCCCTTGTTAACATCTTGTCTGCCCCTCAAGATGATATTATAAAAGTAAAATATTTAAATTGCTTCTAATTTTACTTAAAAATGGAGCACACTTTATTTAGTGCAAACTTGTTGTGACAGACTGATGAAGCTCTTGTTGAGGAGCAATGTATAATAATGTATTGACAGAAATTGACCCTTGGTTAGAAAAAAAGTTTTGAATATTGACCCCCGTTTGTAACGGAGTTTGACACCCCTGGCCCAGAGTCTGTCTCACATGCTGCTGTTTGAACACAGGGAAGGCTTAAAGTGTTGCATTTGTGTACGTTATCAGAGAAATGATATGTTCTGAATCTGAACCATGTTGCATGCAAACCTGTTCAGTGTACTCCCAAAGTAGTTACTGTATTTTTCGGCCTATAAGTTGCAGTTTTTTTGCATAATTTACATACCCTGCGACTTATAGGCCGAAGCGACATATTTATGGATTTTTTCCCCCCATATTTATAAACCAATTTTTGGCTGAGATGTGACCGTTTTCATTCATTCTGACTGAAAAAAAAATTGAGCAGTATCACTTTCAGCCACTTTATAGCAGCAGAGTAGTTTGAAGGCATGTCGTTGTATCATGTAATAGGTAAACGTGTCTATAATGACAAATTCAAAAAAGTGCAAGACAGAAACCGCTGGAAATTATTTATTATACTTTACTTTATACTTTTTAGTTTTTTTTCTTGAACTTTTTTTTAATTTACCATGTCCTGGATGACTGAGAATCTTTACCAGATATTAATGATACAATCGGCTTGCCATATAACCCCTACCTTTGTTCTGCTTGCTGCAGTTCTGCAATTAAACCAGCTGCACCGCCCCATCGAATTGCAGCTAATGTGACCATTAAAGTGCATTTATTAAGCAAATCTTAGACTGAGACACACCTTTGCTATAATTCTGAGCAAACATATAATTGTTTTTAGGCGTTTATCTTGTTATATTTGCACAGCGACTCGTCGCATGCACACATTTACTTCCGCATATCGGCTTTTGAAATTCAGCTGATTTGACCGTCAAAGTGCATTTATTAAGCAAAAGTTAGATTGATACACACTTTTAATATAATTTTGAGCAAACAAACAATTGTTTTTAAGTGTTAATCTTGTTAAATTCTCGTTAAAGTCCTCCCGTGCACGCTCCCACGGTCGCCATTTGGCAGCCCATCCTTTTTTTTTGCAAAACACCGGCCCACATTTCCGGGTTGTCAGTGGTGAAGCGTAACAAACGCGATGCATCAGCGGTGACGCATAATAGATGTGACGTATGCGGCAAAGAGACGTATTTATGGATTTTTCCACTTTATTTGACAAATAGGGACTGATGCAACTTATAGGGCGGAGCGACGTGTACGGTGTAAGATACAGTATATGTAAATTAAGATAAGGGTCTAAGGCACTTTAAAGGCAGGTATTAGCAGGTTTGTCATCATTATTTCACATTCACTTAGGGTTGTCATTGTTTCCATGAATGAAAATGGTCTAAAATTAATTGAAATGTTACAATTGTCTCATCACTATGAACTTGTGTCTTCTTCTGTGGTAATAATTATATTTAAGTGCTCAACTTTGATGAGAACCCATTGACCATCATGCCACCGAGGCATAGCAAATTTATTTACTTTTTATTACATTTGGTTTTAAACCACAAAGAAAAAGGTGATCCTGGTAACTTGACGTGTGTCCAACTGGCAGCTAAAATGTGATGGCATGAAAAAAACAAATGTAAAACGTATCGTGGTATAAAATTATATGCAAACAAACAGCAGAATAGATTATCAATCAGTTAATGAGTCAACGTCAAAACTAAAATTTTGTGACATTTGATAGCCTTTGGGCATCTCATTCGACAAGCAGACAAGCTGTGATTTGAGCCTATTCTTTAATAATGTAGACATGAACCTTATAAAGAAACATTAGCTTTAGTTGTTTATGCTGCAAATTTTCCTGTGAGCTTGGTAAGCGTTTTAGCAGACACTCCAGCTGACACTCCAGCTGTTTCCTGCTAATTGAGTTTAGCTGCTAAACAATTCCATGGTGAGCTCCAGTAATCATATCAGGTTGTGTTTTGTATGGTGGACACAGTGATGGATTTTGGCACAATGAATGTAAGGTCATTAAAAATATGATTGAAGATGCATACAAATTTAAACATTCATTTAGACTGCCTTATTCATCTTCATTCAGAGAAAATGTTTGAAGGATTT
Organism: Nematolebias whitei; assembly: GCF_014905685.2. Classification (NCBI taxonomy): domain Eukaryota; kingdom Metazoa; phylum Chordata; class Actinopteri; order Cyprinodontiformes; family Rivulidae; genus Nematolebias; species Nematolebias whitei. The sequence goes on from NC_056509.1 coordinate 25,659,275, forward strand.
CTTTTGCATTTCCTTATCAGACTAAACAACGGTCTTTAACAAGCTGTTACCTGCATGCTATGTGCACACGCAACAAATTCTTGAGTCCAATCAAATGTTGCTGCTCTGTTTATGGGAAACCACATACGGTTGTGTTATGGTTTTGTTCTCATTGTGTCTCAAGACAAAAAAAAATAATTCATCTTTGTCTCACTTGAAGTCATGACAAAAAACGATGTTTGAAACGATTATAACAGCTTCATTGACAGTCTCTATTAAAGATGTTTAACTTTTTAGGGGCTTAACAACTCTACATAGTTGTAAACTTTGTAAATAAATAAAGGAAAGGTTCAGATATTTGCAGTGGGGTTCTATAGAAAGGGAGTTAACAGTTAGTATCTCACCAGTTGAGTACCGGAGTACCTGGAGAAAACCCACGCATGCACGGAGAGAACCTGCAAACTCGATCCAGAAAGGCCCCCGACTGGGATTTGAACCAGGGTAACCTGCTCGCTGAGAGGCAGCAGCTCTACCAACTGTGCCACCGTGCTGCCCAGCCATTAGCTCATTAATTCTAAACTAAACTATTTTTTTGAACTGAGCTTCTTTCAGTCAGTACGGTGGCGCAGTTGGTAGAACTGCTGTCTCTCATAGAGCAGGTCGCTCCAGTTCAAATCCCGACTAAGGGCCCTTCTGGGTGGGTTTGCATGTTCTCTTCATGCTGTGTGGGTTTTCTCCGAGTACTCCAGTTTCCTCCATAGACCAGAAACATGCATGTTCGGCTGATTGGTAACTCTAAATAGTCTCTAGGTGTGAGTGAAAGAGTGAATGGTTGTTTGTCTCGTTTGTTTCTGTGTGTCTCTGTGATGGACTGGAGACCTGTCCAGGGTGTACCCCATCTCTCGCACAGTGATAGTTGGACATGGGCATCGGTGACCCCGCAACCCGAAAAGGAAGAAGTGTTTAAAGATGATGTGTGTAAAGATAATGGATGGATGGAGCTACTTTCAACAGTCTGGATATCAGTCATTCATTAACTTCCCACAGAAGCTCATTTCAAAAGATCTGAACTAGGGGTGCACCGATAAATCGGCCCTGATTTCCTTAATTTGGGGAAATTGGAAATCGGACGATACTTGCATGAGAAACTGATTTTACCATTTTTTTTTTAGTTTTAACAACAATTGTCTGAACTTCATTTACATTTCAGAGCACTACCTCACGGCCAGTTAAAACAAGTTTGTATTGTTTCTAGGATATTATTCAAGAGTATGTTTTTCAACAAAATAAGATTGGAACATTGAAGGTGCATTGTGACCTTATAACACCTGACTGTGTTGCTTATAAAACAAAATCGGTATCGGCCAAAATTGGAATCGACAGGTCAGACTTTTTAGAAATCGGTGATCGGCCAGAAAACTGCAATCGGTGCACCCCTAATCTGAATCTTAACTTTAGAAAGTTTAGTTTAAGCCCAGTGTCTCACTGGTCTACAGCTGTTGGTGACAGCAATGAGTTTCCAAAATGTCTCAAAATGTTTTCAGATCGTCTCAATTTCCTCATAAGTTGCAGGACATTGCTTTTGTGTCTTAACAATTTTGAACTGTTCAAAAAAAAATTGCTAATCAAATTCTCTTTAAGAATCGTCACAGAGTTGTGGACCCTTTTTGAACCTCTATTTAACTTACACAAGTCAGAAAGTGCAAAACATTTTAAAAAACTTCGGAAGGGTTTGACAACCAATAAAACCGAAATTTGGCTAAGTGACATGAAATTTTTATTGTTTTCATTTAGCCAATTTATAAATTTTCTACAATTTTATGTCTGCATCTAGTCACCAGTCTTAACCCAGTTTAATGTAAACATTACTGCCTGTTCTGTAGATAGACAGAGATTCGTTTTTGCATTTTCAAATTTGGTAAACTTGAGTTTTAATTATATCATGCACCTTATTTTCAGGATTTGTGGAGAAGCATGTGATGACTCACGCAAGGCAGACTGCTTCCCTCAGCCGGAATCACAGTAGTGCTGAGGGGTGGGACAACAACCGTCCTTGGCCTCATGGTGGCGCAATGGGTGGTGACTGGCCTGAGCGTACGTTACGGTTTGGAAGGACAAAGAAGATAAGTGGAATCCTTAAACAAGGAAAAGTCATGGCTAAGGGGATAAACAAGAAGAAAGAAGTCAAACGATCAGACAAAAGCAGAAAGCTAGACCGGAAGCAAGAAAAGAAACGGGACCGCAAGTTGTACCCTTTGCGAGGGAGGGCTGGGAATTCAGATGGGGAAGACATAAGCTGCCATGTTCTTCTTACTCGTTTGGAAGAAAGGTTGAAACAAAGGAAAGGCAAAGTTTGCTCCAAATCCAAAACAGGGAAATGTAAAGAAAGAAAACAGTCAAGTTCATTACCAAAAAACAAATTAAAACGAAAAAGCCCAAGTTTTGCAGCGTGCATTGGACTCGGAGACCTGCAACCACGCAAACGCAGACTGGCCTCTCTCAATGCCGAAGCAGTGAACAGTCTACTGCTTGAAAGACCCATTGATGCCCAACCAGCTGCCAAACAGGCCAGGAGACAGGAAGAGTCTGTAGACGGAGGGGTTTCTCCTGATCTGGGCAGAAGTACTGTCACTGGATGTCTCAAAGCTTCTCGAGAGAACGTTAGGAAAACCTCTACATCTGACAAGCTTGATCTGTGCCAAAGCTCTAAGCTAAGCAAGAAAGTTAGGCGAGGTGATGGAAGCATTTGGATGAGCCAAGAATGCCTGAATGCTCCTGCACCCAGACGGTTAGCTGGACTCAATGCCGCAGCCCTGCTAAAGTTAACTAGTTCCTCTGCTACTAGTAAACAGAGAGCAAAGGCTACACCCTTGGTAGCTATCGCTTCAGACTGTGTGGCTCCAGCTGCAGTCTCAACACCAAAGCAGCACCACAGGGTCCAATTCCACCACAAGGGAAGTTTACAAAAGCAGAACGAGAAAAAAGTCCCTCCGTCACCGAGTGGCTGCACAAGCTGCAAGAAGCAGGTAGACTTTGAGCCCAAGGTAGAGTGGGAGACAGGCAGCTGCACCCATCACCTGACCAAGCCGGGCTACCAGTCTCGGAGCATGCTAGCCTACCCACTGAAGCAAGTTAAGGAAGAACAACTGGAGACTGAACTGAGCCCATACTACTGCTGTCCTACTGAAGGATCTGTGGAATACTGCCACCGCTTGGCCTACTTCCTTGGTCAGCAGCCCTACGGAGACTCAGAAGACCCGTCCCTTAAGTCAGCCATGACCCCCGTGAAGCCTGAGTGCCTAGTAACCTCACCGTCACTCACACATTCTCACCCACACACAGCACTCACCCTTAGCCCCCACACGTGCCTGTGCACCGCCGACCACTGCTTCTCCAGCTACTACGTCCACATAGCCCACCCGACACACACTGGAACAAATTCGGCAACCTTAACCACGCGACCTCTCAACTTCACCTCCTCCAGTTTGTGCCCCAACCCTATCACGGACTCCAAGCTGCTGGGACGGCAGGTGACCCATCCCTCGGGATTAGCCCACCCCACCTACTACAACTCCGTGGCTTCGCACTGTTATGGAGACGCCTGTGGGATCGGCGGCTACACCTACAGAGCAATGCCTCCGGTCACAAACAGCAGTTGTTCCTTCAGTGCAGGATGTGCTGGATGTACGCACGGCATCAAGACAGGTGAGTGGGAATTGAAAAACCTCTTAAAGGGACAGTGTGGTCATATTTGAAATAATGTTCTGTCAAATATTAATCGGTACATTATCAGTCTCAGAATATGAAGTATGAGGGAAAAGGCAGATGTTTTAATCCAGGCTAGGCTAATTGCTATTCAAACTAGGGTTTGTGAGAGTTGTTTATATGAATGCTTGATAAAAACAAATCAGCCTCAAAACTAATTTGTGGTAGAGTTCTAGTTACCTATGTGGTTCTCACAAAATCGTTACAGAAGGTTCATCTCCAAACCACGGCACGTTGTCTTTATAGAGGCATGGCTTGTACCTGATGATTAAAACCACAACTGAATATGAGCCAACTGTAAAATATTAGCAGCAATTATTCAATTTAAAAAGTCCAAAAATAATTTTTGATGAACAGTGTGTTAAATACTCTGCATATATTTTGTTCAATGATCAAAAAGTAAAAGTAGGTTTTATTTGAAACACATTTTTGGAGGATGGATTCAGTTTTCTTATTAAAAGTTTGTTCAGTTTTAGTTAAACAGTAGTAGTTGAACTTGGTGAACATTAACCATCATAAGAAACGGATCGTAGCTGGTTAATTAAGGCTCTAGCACAAAACTCATAAGTGTAAGAAATCAGTTTTTCTAGTTTATGAGTTTAACGTTTTATGTGTGAAAGTAAAAATGTTAAAATGTATTTACTTGTTACTTTGTCTCCTCTTCAGAGACTTACTCCTCCTCGCCGGGGGGTCACAGCCCTTCCCTTCTGGTTCCCCCCACCATGCCCATCTCCAGCTGTCCTCTATCCAGCGTGCCCACCTCCACACAGACTAAAACCCGCCTGCTGAGCCCCCTGTCTGAGAGGGACCAGCCCCAGGCCAGGTTCAAATTAAAGAGACGCCCACAGAGCGCCAAGGTCTCCAACAGCTCCCTGTCCACGAGCCGTACTCAGCTACTGACGAAGCAGCTGTCGCCCGTCCCAACCCTCAGCAAACAGAAGAAAGTCAGCCGAAGACGAGCCACCAACGGCTGGCGGCCTGTTGGGACACCTACAGAGAGGGAGGTCTTTGTTGCGGTAGGTAATTTGTGAGAACGTCTTTGTAGAGTGGAGCTGAGCATGATGTATAAAACCGTCTTGTTTATTTTTGTTAGTTTTTTATATTTTTTATTTTGATCCACAACGCACTAGTGTTAGCATTTACACAGCTGCCGAGCATGCCGATATGAAAGAATAAACTGAAAGTCCGTATCTGCTGTATGAAAAGCACAGCAGGTAATCAGTGTCTTTATCCATTATAGTTCGTGTTGTGCTCAGGGAATTCAGTGGACCTCTCATCTGTTAGAAAATAAAAATAATGAACAGTCACTAGATGTAGTCGGAGCAGTAATCTTAGGCCCCAAAAGGCTTTTGGTTTTTCTTTTCTACATAACCTTAAAAAGTTACATTACTCTAAAAAATATATAAATTGTATTTAAAGAAAATGAAACAAAGTGATTGAGGGGAAAACGTCTGCGTCCATATATTATTCACCTCCCCACCTTTTGTGCTGCCTCTGACTTCATTTCAAAACACTTTGCTTTAGCTCATTCGGCTAATCTAACATCTGCTTGACGTCCACTTTGGAGCCGGGCTGCCCCGAGTGCAGTGCTTTTCACATTGTGGAGCACAAACCCTATAAAGGGTGCAGGGTTATTACAGTGGGCACATGACAACTCTTTTTAATATATATTTTAGCACCTAAAAAGTTCTAACGGAGCTAAAATTTAGCTGGTTTTTCCAGTTGGACTTGTTTTTGCAACAGATTGTAGTGAACGTGTCATGCTGGGCAGTGCAGCGAGGAGATCCTCTCCTTACTGTTCATGACCTGGATAGAAGTGATGTTGAGCAGAGGAGAAAGTTTTTTTTTATCTTTTATAGGAAAATTTTGTCGGCTAATGAGGTATCACTTTAAACCGGGGACGAAGAGTCAGAGTGAAAATGGCCGAAGTGGGAAAACTCTGCTCTCACAGCTGGATCTGAGCGGGACACTCGTGTAATTATAAGAAAAAATATCTTAAAGAAAAAAGCAAGCTGCAAACCAAAGACATGGAAGAGGAATTACAGTGAATGGTTAAGAGATTAAAAATAACCAGTTCGAGGGTGAAGTTGAATAAATTTAATATTGCTTGTTGAAACGTTAGACTCCTGTCATGCAAGCCACTCATGTTTTCAAAAAGACAAGGTGATAATTATCACGAAGCAAGAACCAGCGTGACGGGAGAATAAAACATTAAGTCACAAGCAGCACTGTGGTAAAAATGGAATGGACCCTCGTTAACAAAAGAACTCAGGATTTCTGCCAAATTCCAGTTTGTGTTGGTAATTTTAGAACAGATCGAGCGGTTCTATTCTTTTTAAAAATGTTCTGCACAAGAGAAATCGACTCATTCAGCTTCTGCTACTGTGGGAATACGGAGCTCCTTTGTAGTTTTGTTGGTTGGGTTTCTGTGGTTCTAAAGAGACGATGGCACGTTTTGTTTAATTTCTGTCTATTTTTTTTGTAATCATCAGCTGATGGAGCAGACGGTTTTTATTATTTTAGCAACGCGTCATTCTCGTTTGTCTCATGTTTGGCAGGAAAAAACAGCCTAAATAGAAATCTAGAGACAAAATGACACAAAAACAAAGTCACATTTAAATAATTAGAACTAGAAGAAAATTTAAAAGAATTGTATAAAGATGGAGTTTTTTTCCTAAACAACTGTTACTTGATTCACTTTGTTGTAGTCTTAAATATCTTAATAGTGTTAAATATTTTGTTTTGTCCAGAGGGAAGGCACGGCACAAAAGGTCTGAGCGAACGTATCATAGCTAAGCCCCTAGGTCAACATCAATTTATTTATATAGCACATAAAACAACAAAAGCTGGCCAAAATGCTTTACATTTAAGTCAAATTAAAATGAAAATGAAAAAAAGAACAAGAAAATACATCTTGTGTCACTGTGGAAGCACAAGAAAGTTAACAAATACAACACACAACAAGAGAAACCTGCTCTAGCTGGAGTGTAGATGTTAAGAACATCACATAAATATGACCTTTAAAAACTTTAAAAACAAGCAATACAATCTTAAAATCAATCCAGACGTGGACAGGAAGTCAGTGTGGCAATGAGTCTTAGTTGGAAGAAACTGGATCTCACAACTGCATTTATCTGTTTGTCTAATTTATAAGTGCTGTTGGAAATAACCCAGATTCCTGACAGTGGAGTGGCTGTATGAAGCCAGGGGGAAAAAAAATGTCAGGGGTGTTACATTTACCAAAGCTGGCAACTTCAGTTTTACCTTCATTTAGATTCAGGAAATTTAGTTTTAACCAGACTTTAATGTCATTTAGACAGTTCAAGAGTGGTTCCAGTGGAGTGACCTTGTCTGACTTGATGTGCAAATACAACTGAATATCATCAGCAGGGATGTTATTTTATTTTTTTAAATGGACCTCAAATGCAACATGTAAAGATTAAAAAGCAGTGGGTCTAAAATAGACCCTTGAGGGACCCCATGTTGTACTAGGACAGTGGCTCTGACTGGAAAAATGTTTGATGTTTGAGAACTGGACCAGACGATCAAGCTGAGGATCGGTTGGTGCAGATCATATTCTGATTCCCCCAGTGCCTGTCTAACTTGAAGGCCTAATGCATTGTCCCTGATTAAATAATAAAAAATAATGTAAATAAACATCTTAGTATTTATTTTTAATCATATTAAAGCTGTGTCTATCTGTCCCCGTGATGCGTTTGTGTGCTTCAACCCCAGGGCGAGGATGAGGCGGCTGTGCGGCAGTGTTACGAAGGCGTCGAGAGGGACGGAGAGGTGATCTGTGTAAGAGACACCGTGCTGCTACGATCCGGCCCCAGGAAGAAATCTCTCCCATACGTTGCCAAGATATCAGCACTCTGGGAAGACCCCAAAACAGGTAAAAATAAAGACCGGTGCGGTTGCATGAATGGCTGGCTGTAGACGGAAAAACATTTAGCTTTCTGTCTGTTTCTCTTCTTCAGGAGAGCTGATGATGAGCCTTTTCTGGTACTACAGACCTGAGCACACCCAGGGCGGCCGAGATCCTGGCACACACTGTGAGGTGAGGCTTGAATGGACTGCAGCTAAGAATTAATTTTTCCCAGCGGGTAAATGGCAGCTGTGCCGGCTTCAGTAACTGCACTAAAAACGGCCTGAGTGTGACAAACACACGTTGAAACGGTGTCTTATAATATAAATCTTACAAGCTGCCGTCGTATACAGCGCCGCACTAAAATAATGTGCAAGGAGGAGGTGAACTAAACTGCTTGTTTGTGCAAAATAATGTCAACACGGACAGTTGCTGGAGACATCATTATCTTTCCCCCAGCAGCCTTGAAACTGTTGATAGTTGGGTCTCTGCGCCGTCTAACAGCAATGCCAACAATGATGGTATCTCTCCGACCTCAGCCTTGCAGAAAACAATAGTGGGGAGAGAAACTGTCAGAATATTTTAATGAGTTTTCAGTGAAAATGTGTTCTGTAAAGCAGGATTTGTTTTCCTTGTAAAGAGGCTCATAAAGTAAAAAAGATGGAGGCGCAGTAACATCGCACAGCAACAGGTTTAGTTCCCTCACAGTTGGAAAGCTTTGCAGTTTCTTCAGTGATTGTTCAGCGCTAAAGGAAACACTTGTACAGATGATGTGACGCTGTAACACCCACTGTTGCTTTCAGAATGAGATTTTCGCCTCTCGGCATCAGGATGAAAATAGTGTGGCCTGCATCGAAGACAGATGCTATGTTCTCCCACTTGCCCAGTACTGTAGGTGAGTAAACGCTCACAGAAACCACAGTTGACAGCCCAGTTCTTTCAGGACACAATCAAGGGGAAATGAAAGTGTATTCTCTCTAAGTTCTAGGGTTTTACATGTCAGAGCTGAATAAAACATAATCTACTCTTTACCAGGTTCTAAAATTAGAGTTTAAACCCAACCTCGAGGGTGCAAACATACATAACGGATTCATCTACGTGGTTATTTGTTAAACAAAAACGAAACCAAAATGGAAAACGCTTTGTCTAAAAAAAAAAGTTCTCGCTTGTTGCTTCTTTTCAATTTAAAACTGAAAGTAAATTCCCAGCACCATGTTTGAAAATAAATAAGCCAAGCGTGTCAACACCTCCCAACTACTGTCACGCACGGAGGTGGAAGGTTGATGGTTTGGGCAAATTGCAGTCACTGGGTCGATCTGTAGACCAAATTATTCTAGAGTCAAATGTGAGGCCATCTGATAGGGCTGGGTCATATCATATTGTTCACGATAATGCCGGTAAAAAAAGCTTGTCCGAGCAAAAAAATAATATCATGATACGCTAATTTCATGACGTAATACGTCAGGGCGCCCTGCCCCTTCAACAGAACTGAGCGCGCCCAACGACCACACCGAACTGCGCACCCCCCCCTCCACCTGTTGGTACTGGCATAACGCTAATTAGTTGCGCGCTATACTAGCTAGCTAAAAAGCTAAAAACAAACACGCGCAGCTCAACTGTCTCTTAGTTCCACAGCCCATGGACCAAGAACAGAGTCATGTGATCAGAGACAGCATCAGAGAAATGAATCATTCCTGCAGGAAGAGATGAAGATGAAACACCTCAAGCTTCAGGGTCAGCTGATCACCTTGTTACAAGTTCTGGAAGTTATAGCTCATTTAAAGGCAACATGTATTGTGTTGTACGTTACATTTATGCTCAACAGATCTTAAGCTTTAATTTATTTTATTTAGTTATTTTGGGAAACTGCACCTGCACTTTAGTTTTTGTGGTGGGTTTATTGATCTATATTTTGTGCAGACTTTTTCAATCTAAATAACAGAAGGATCTTTTTTTATTTTTATACTTGGAGACTGAAGACTTTACTAAAAAAAGTAATTTCAGTCAAATTAACCCTTGTTTTTTTTTATTTTATATAACACTGAAAAGCAACATGCTAAGTTAATTTTGTCAAATAAACAACTATGATTTCTGTTTTTTTTTTTTTTGTTATATCACAAAATTTATTGTTTTCGTCAAAATGCTCTGAAATATCACGGTATTATATTTGAGCCATATCGCCCACCCCTACCATCTGATAGCTAAAGCTTTGACCAAACTGGGTCATGGTGCAACAGAACAATGATCCATAACACAACTCTACAACAGGATGGATCAAAAATGTGTCAAGGTCCAACAAAGTTCAGTCAGGTCATCTGGATAGTTTCTTTTTTGTTGAGACATTTCGTCCTTCATCCAAAGGACTTAGTCAGTCCAAGGAGCCACAACAAACTCAGTCCCACAAGCAGCACAATCCCATAGTGGACCAGCCAGTTTGCTGATGATAAGATGGTTTCTGTGGCCCGCCCTCTCCCCCGTCCTTTCCTCTGAGGCAGCCATAGCCAAAATGGTTCAAAACATCAAAGTTCATGCTCAATAATCCAGGTAGAAAATCCAACCAAGTTCAGTCTGGTCATCTGGACAGTTTCATTTTTTGTTGAGAAGTTTTGTCCTTTATCCAAAGGACTTCATCCAAAGGACTTCATCAGTCCTTTGGCTATGGCTGCCTCAGAGGAGTCGACAGAGGAGAGAGCGGGCCCCAGAAACCATTTTATCATCATCAAACTTGCTGGTCCACTATGTGAGTGTGCTGCTTGTGGGACCAAGTTTGTTGTGGCTCCTCGGACTGATGAAGTCCTTTGGATGAAGGACGAAACGTCTCAAAAAAAAAAGAAAAACGTCCAGATGACCAGATTGAACTTTGTAGAATTTTTTACCGGGATTATTGAGCATGAACTTCGATAAGTGTCAGGGTGTTGCAGTGGTCCAGTCAAAGTGTGTCTGCAAACCCCAATGAGCTTAAGCATCATTGTAAAGAAGAGTGGCCCAACATTTCTCCACAACCACGCAAGAGACAGAAAAAACTTGTCAGAAACTGATTCTTAGGAGCCATTTCTGCTGTTGCAGAGATGCTGCTGTAAGCTGTTTAACAATGGGTGAGTTTTTCACACACAGCTTTTCCATTTTGTGCCTGTTTAATACATTTGTTCAGAATTTTGTAAAAAAAAAAAAAATATATATATATACACACAAATTTAAGTATTTTAAACCTGGTAAAATCTATATTATATTTTATTATATCTTGACTCATGAATCTCTAGAACAGAAAATAATACTCTGTTTCTCCGATGACGACACATTATTATTGTTTTATTATTTTATTATTATGTTTTTGTCTCTTGGTAATAGTTCTGTATAAAATCTAGGCCAGGAAAAGTTACCAGGTAATTTGTGTCATCTTTTAATTACTTCCCCAGATTTTGTGCCTTGATAAAGCGGCGTGCCGAAGGCGCTCCACCTGGTGGGGCCAGCGTGGTGCCCTTCCGCCCTGACTTCGCGCCCCCCTCCCACCGCTGTGTGCCCACAGACATCGACCCCGACTTGGTGTACCTCTGCCGGCACGTCTACGACTTCCGTTACGGACGCATCTTGAAAAATCTGCAGTAGAGGACTAGAAGGCTGTCGCACCTTTGAATTAATTGTCTCGTAGCTCCGCCCCCTGCACAGAGAAGGGGCACTTGAAGGATTGAACACCCCTTCTGACCAGGAGAAGGAAGGGGATTGGTTTAGACAAATGTATGGACAGAAAATGAAGCACATAAGTGTTGTAGAACTCGTACGGTTCTTCTCAGTCAGAGCACCAGAACTGGTTTGAAAAGCCAACAAGGCAAATGTCATTCATCAGATTTGTCATCATAGTGGCGTCAAACCGGTCAGCAATCCTTCCGTTTCCTCTGAAGCATCTTAGCACAACAGTCCTGCTCCATTTGTACGCCGCTGCCTCGTGAATCGTCCGGCGCTAAGGTGCAGTCGAGGAACACAAGCCTTTCCCGTCTGCTCGGCGGTAACGGTTCTCCGCCCGCTGGAGTCAAAAGATCAGCTAATGACGAGCTTCATCTCATTTCCTCTGATTGGAGGGCGTTGTCCTCCAGGGTAAATGACTAAACGTGAGAATGGCTTTTTAGGAGGCTTTTATGCAGTCCCGCCCCCGACTGAATGATCCTTCCTTAGTGTAGGGACTCTGTGGTTCAACGTTGATTAGCATCGAACTGAAGAAGCGGCTCTGATTTGATGACGTGTTGCCTTTGAAAAGCTTGAGGCTCCTTCTTCCTGAGTATTCCTCATATTTATCCTGACTTCACGTCCGACTGGCAGGGAGAGCTGAAGACGGCTCACAAACAACCACGAAACTGATTAGCAGACGACAGAAACGGAGCGCACGCTGGGCTCAGTCTGCAAACAGCGACTAATGTATTGACTGTAAAGTGTCGGAAAACTGCAGAGACCACTTAATGACAGATCAGAATGCAAAGATATTTCATTTACCATCAAGTATGACGAAAAGTGGTGTTTTCTAGCCTTTTTTTTTTTAAATCCTCTTGCAAAACATTAGGAAAAATGTTAATTACCTACATTTTAGCAAAGTAAATTCTATTTTCTATATGTCCATTCAGTCCTGTCAGAGCCAAGATAAACCAAAGGATGTGGCTCGAGCCAGGACTGCCGTCTCCTCTCATGTTAGATTGCACTACTGCATTCCTTTCCATCAACTCACAATCAACTCCTTTTTTTAATATTCCTGCTAATATATTAGCAGGATGCGAGTAGTGGGGGTAGGGTACATCGTTTGTACCTTTAGAAGGAAACGTTAAAGGCTGCTTGGCTGTATAAATGTGCGACCGGCGGAGGAGTCGGCATGCGTGTCATGTGACCTGAAGCCGTAGAGCCAGTCATTCCTGTTGTGTGGTCACGCTTCTGTGGACATATAATTATATTAATGTGCGTTGATGTGATTAGATTCGCAGAAGGCGTCCGGACGGCGTCCTGAGCTGCTGTGAGGACAAACGTAGCACTGTGATAGATGTGGATAAACGGGGGCGGGCGGGGGGGGTTGATACTTTAAGCTGAGCTGTGGCTGGTTTCAAACCACGCTCTTCCTTTTTGCCTTTTAACCTGCAAGTGTTTTCACTCGAGTGGAGTCGGAACGTGAGTTTAGTAAAATAAATTAAAGTGGAGTAGTCCCCTGGTTGCTTTCCTGCGCAGCAGTGAGCGCACGTTTTCTTTAAGAAGCCGTAAAAGTTCTCCACACTCTTAAAGCCATCTTTGACTTTCCCTCTTTCAGGGCAGTGCAACCCAAACTAAATCAAATCCTGACAATTTCCCCCCCGATTCTTCAAATAGATCATATATTTATTCTCCTTCCGAAGAATATTTTATTATGTCGATTTCCTAAGATGGCATATGCAATATATTTTCTAGATTTTCTATTTTTGACAATGAGCCTAACAAATCGAGAAGAGAATATGCATTATTTTTTAGTTCATTTCAGAGTAATTAAAAAAAAATAATTAAAAAAAGAAGGAACTTGTCGCAGTGTTAAATGAGGTTTGACCAAATGAAATATAAATATATAATAAAAAATGAAGGGACGTGACGCCGTCACGACCTTCCCTCTAATGAAGTGTACATATCTGAATCAGGAAGCACCGGGCACTCTAAACAAACAGCCAATGCACAGTGTAGTATATTTGCAAGATCTCTAATAATTATATTTAAAGTAAGACAAAAGAAAATATTTAAATGGAGAAAAGTAGAATATTTGACGATGTCGGTTTAACTTATTTGGAAATACTTTATCTAATCAGTGAGCTTTTATCCTGCGTCTTTGTGCTCCAGGATAGAAATACTTTGTTCATTTGTAGCTTTAGAATCAGTGAGGTTAGTGACGGAAATGTAAATGTTTATTATTATGATCATGATGATGATGATGATGATGACGTTAGGGGGTGAAGACGAGACCCCCATCAGACAGGAGGTTCCCTATGATTAAATGTATTGTCCACTCTGATGTGAGACTTTGAGGAAAGGAATATTTTGGAGACAGAACAGTAAAGGTTCAGTTTGGGAGGAGAGCAGCGTGGCCACCTGAGCTTTCATTGACTTCCTGTTTTAAGGCACCCCCCCCCCCCCCCCCCCCCCCCCCCCTCCAAATTACACTATACAAAACAGAAGACAAAAAGTATTCACACCCGTTGAACTTTTCCACCTGTTTCCTCACGTTACAACCACAAACTTCAAACCATTTTACTGGGATTTTATAAGATATACCAGGGGTGTCCTGTCCTGGTCCTGGAGGGCCACTAACCAACACACCTGGCTCAATGGTTACCTCTTCATGTTCTGCAGAAGCCTGGACATCACCCATTGACTCAAATCAGGTGTGCTGGGGCAAAGAAACACGTGAAACATGCAGGATGGTGGCCCTCAAGAACCATGGTTGGACATCGTGTACTAAAGGAGCCAAAATGTAAAACCTTTGTCCGAGCCACGGTCCACTTCCAGCTGATGCATTCACTCGAGTCAGACGCCTGAGATCTTTTCTTGTTTGCAGTTTCAGGAACAAGAATCTGCCTCACTTGACATTCTGTTTCATCAGGATCAATAACGACAGAACGATCCAGCCGTCTTTCTGGCTTCAAAGTTAACCAGCTGGCATAAGAAGTCTGTACTAAATGATGTATTTATCAGTTTTCTTTTAAGAAAAAATGAGCAGATATACAATATTTTACATTTAAATTATCATCTTGAGGAACCAGATGTGGCCCGTGGCTTTTGAGTTTGACGTGCTCCATACTTTTGAAGGTTTTCCAAAGTTTTGTACGAATAAAACACAAAAGTAAGCCCTCTGTACTCTGACGCCTCTAACTAAAACCCAGCATGACCAGTTTCTTTCAGAAAGCTCAGCTTAATAATAAATAATGCTCTCCTTGCCTGGCCCACTTTAGGTGGACAGCCGTGTTGCAGTTCTGCCTGAACTTCTCTATTTTTAAGCACAAATTGAACATAGCTCTGTTTGGGATATTGTTTTATAACATAAATACTACTTTAAACGTCTCAACAACTTTATCCCTGATCAGTTATGTTTGTTCCTTGGTCTTCATGATGCTGTTTGATCATTGTCGCACATCTGCGGCCGACACACAACAGCTGTATTTAAAGATTAGTTACACACTAATTTGGTGACATCTGATGGAAACTGGCATCACTGGATTTTGATGTCCAATTCTGGCCCTCAAGGGCCACCGTCCTGCATGTTTGACTTCTTTCCCTGCTCTTCCAAGTTCTGCAGAAGCCTGTTAATCGCTCATTCATTCAAATCAGGTGCGTTAAAGCAAACATTTAAAACTCTGCATCAGAGTAAAGGGAGCTGAACACAAATGTACGCCGACTTTCATCTGGATACATATAAAAAATAAAATAAAAATATGAATAATTTGTCTCCCACTGTGTGTTGTAGCCTGACAAAATGTAGAAAAGTTTAAAGGGTGTGAACACTTATTTAAGACTTTGTGGAAATTCGGTGCCAGGTCATCGGCGATGTCGGTGGTCCTTTTTCTCACCTGAGCATTGATCAGCTCGTCTCGTCGTGGGCTGAGCAGAAACTTTCAGAACCCTCCGCGGTTATGAGGAAGATGCAACAACTTCCCGGAAAGCTCATTAAGCCACGTGTTGTTCTCCCCCTCAAGTGCAGGCCAGCCTTGAAACAAAACATGGATGAGATTGTAAGTTATCGTTTGTGTAACCTGATTACCTGCAGGCTTTGCATGGGCTCAGCTGCCTGGCTGATCTCCATGGCAACAAGGCCGAGCTGCACTGATGGACAGAAAGTTTCTGCTCGGAGGCGCGAGTTCGGACCCGGTTAGACGAAATGAAAACCTTCGAGCAACTCGTGAGATTCCTGCTTTCTCCATGTCCTGTATCGATGCTTATTGTCGGCATATACTTTCATACGTTTGGAGGAAAACACAAGTGTGGGGGATAGAGCTTAGATTTTTATTTTGTATTTTTTGGGGAGTAGAAGTGTGTGTAATCAGATACTCGTCACTCTGTCATGCTCTCTGGAGACCTGTTGGATTGTTTTATTCTGATTCAAAGCATGTATCATCCCAACTGGTTTAATGTAACATTAGAGAGATTATAAATTTCTTTGTGAAAACGAGTTTGTGTGGTTTTTATTTTTTCTCAACATTTCTTTGGTTAGAAGCCCTGATAACAAGTGATTCGTACTTATTAAAACCTCTAATTCTGGGTGAAAACTGGACTTCCTGGTGAGAGATGAGAGGCAGCAAGTGGAGGGTGTCATGCTGCAGAGTGTCCACAGGAGGGCGGCAGTGAGACCAGGTTCAGACTGGTGTCATATTTTCTAATTTCTACTTTTTTTTAAAAGTTTTAATTCGGGACACAGAGTCGAGGATAATCTGTTTATATGAATAAATTAACTCCCACCCACCCTCCCCCATGTTCTCCACCACCAAAGCCATTATTCTGTCCCTGTTCAGACCTCACAACACGAGCAGCCAGAAGAATAAAACATTGTGTCATAATAATAAATCTGTTCACACAGTTTGAACTGAGACGCTGCTCGATGAGCCTCCTGCCTGGTACAATGCTCTTACTGCAGAGAAATTCATATTTTAGTTTGTGTCTGTAAGTTGTGGACAAAATGTCAACCTTTTCTTTTGGTTGTACCGAGAGCGAGCACTGTTCTTCCCAATGAACGGTATTTATCAGCCAAAAGACAACAAAACGTGCAACAACATGGGAATAAAGGAGTCTCAAATTAAAACTAGATAAATTGCATTTCCTGTGAGAAAGCAGCGTGAATACTTGTTGAAGAACCTGCTGGAAAAACAGCTGAAATTAGCTAAAAACATGCTGAAATGTAGCTGAAACTGAACAAGCCTAAGCTAGCAGAAGAAAGTATAAAGAACACATATTTGCTGAATTTGGTTTAAATGAGCAGAAATGAGCACAAAAGTTAGGAAATTGGCTAAAAATAGCTGAAAAGTAGGTGAAAAGGCAGAAAGAAGCTTAAACTACCAGAAGGAAGTGGAAGGAGCTGAAACGAGCTAAAAAAAAGTGGGATTAGATGAAAAAGCTAAATTTAGCACAAAACAGGAAAAAGTAGCTGCAGAAATAGTTGAAACTAGCAGAAAAAAGCTGAAATTAGCAAAAAGAAATTGACAGGAGGCTGAAAGTAGCAGAAATTACCATCAAAACTTGAATTTATCTGAAAATAGCTGAAATTAGCTAAGAATGCTAAAAAGGCAGCTGAAAAAGTAGAACAAGCTTAAATTAGCATAAGAAAACAGAAAGAACATATTTGTCCAATTAAGCTGAAAGATGAGCACAAAAAAGTAGAAATTATCTGAAAAAAGTTTAAATGCGCACAAAAAAACAGCTCAAATGTAGCTAAAAAGCAGAAGGAAGATGAAACTGAAAGAAGGAAGTAGTGAGCACATTGTTGCTGAATTAGGCTGAAAAAAGTTTAAATGAGTGCCAAAAATGTGGAATTATCTGAAAAATCGTAAATTAGCATGAAACAGCTGAGCTGAATTAGTAGAAAAAGCTGTAACTTGCATAAATAAGCTGGAATGAGCAGAAAGAAGTTAGAATAAGCATAAATATGTTGCAGTTTTGTAGAAAAAATATGAAAGGCACACAAAACAGCTGAAAGCTGAACAAAAGTTTAAATTTGCAGAAAGAAGCTGAAGCAGAACAAAATGTGAAAGGAGCAGTAAAAGGTTGTAAACACATCTAAAGACATGAAGGATGTAAAATGAGCTCAATTCATTTTTTATGAGGAAAAAAATGGCAGAAAGGCAAACTATTTCAAAAAGCTAAATTTGCATCAATATCAAGTCACAGCAGGATTGTTTTGAACGAGCCGAACATTTTGACATGATTTGTTGAAATAGCTTCAAAACTGCAGAATGAGAATCGCCCCCAAAACATATGGAAGCAAAATGGATCACAACAGTGTGACTGCTTCAGAAACATTCAGCCTTTATCGCCATTTGTATCATATCTGCTACATAAATTTCCGTGACGTATTTATTTTCAACGTGATCAAAACTCTCCGGTTGTGTATAATTGAGACATGCACACTGCCCTCTGCTGGAGCATCTTTGCACTGCAGGCAGTCACACAGCTCTTTTTCCTTTTTTCAAAAAGTCTTCTCTCATGAGAGTCATAATTTTATTGCAGTTAAATCGTGTTAAAATGTGTATATCATATTTGGTACTGCAGGCATATAAGGTGCTTCATCACTGAACAGTCATGCAACATTTTTGTAAAGTAATCTATGTCATGCCTGCCACAATACAGCCACAAACTATTTTGTTTATATATTATCATTAAATGCAATTTCAGTTTTTTTTGGTTATTTCACTATAACAAATATTCTACAATAGTCTTAGTTATTTTCATCTTTATGGCATTTTGACCAGGTTTTTTTGTACTTTAGATGTTAAACAGGTTAGAGGAAAAGAAAGTACATTGAAAATGTCATCAACATGATAGTAGATGGGAATTCAAGTGACTTAGAGCAGCTAGGAGAAGATGATGAGGATGATGATGAGGACTGGACTCCCCAGGTTGTGCAAGATGAAGGAAGTTCAGATAGCAGTGATGAGGAAGAACATCAGGATCAAAGTGTAGTCCAGACAAGCATGGAAGCTGAGGTCCCAACAACAACACTGGACACAGTCAGAAATGAATCAGGGAAGGCCGATGTCAAAAGGAAAGAATACAAATGGGAGAAAAATAAAATATCAAGCTCCATCTGTCGATTTCGTTGCCAGTCTTGAGGAAGGCACAGATAACAGGTGACACCATACATGTACTTCAAGCAGTTTGTCACAGATGAAATGCTCCAGGAGATCGCAGAACAAACAAACATGTATAGTGTTCTAAAAGAGGGCAAGTCAATAAACACAACTGCAAAACAGCTGGAGCAGGTTCTTGTGTTTGCATATGGGGCTCGTACAGATGTTCTGTGTGAGAGCCTGTTGATGGAAACAAAGCTTCCTGCAGTTTGTGATGTGATGTCTAGAGATCGGTTTCTGAAATTGCTGACCCTAATTCACTTTCAGGACAATTTCAGTGCATCTGATGCAAAAAAAGACAAACTGTGGAAGCTCAGGCCGTGGTTGCAAAAACTACGAGAACAGTTTCTCTGCATTCCCCCTGAAGAACGCCATGCTGCTGCTGAAATGATGGTACCGCTCAAGGGAAAGTCTCAACTACTCGTCTACGTGCCTGCAGAACCTCACAAATGGGTTTCAAGTTGTGGGGACGTGCTGGACAAAGTGGCTTTCTTTACGACTTTGATATTTGCCAAGGTGCAGAAAATCCAACCAGGGAAAAGTCTGATGTCTGTGATACAGGAGAAGTTGTGCTGAAGGTGACATCTACACTTCCAGCAGGATTAATCACAAGCTCTTTGCAGATAACTACTTTACATCAGTTCCCCTGGTCCAACACCTAATAGATAGAGGACTCCATTACATTGGCACAAACCACATGAACAGGATGAAAGATTGCATCATGAGGGATGAAAAAGAATTGAATAAGAGTGGAAGAGGGTCAATGGACTTCAGAGTGAACCAGGACAACAACATAATTGTGAGCTGGTGTGACAACAAAGCAGTGAAGCTGATTTCCTCATTTGTTGGTCTTGAACCAGTGGGAAATGTGAAACGTTGGGATCGCAAATCCAAAACTCATATAATGGTTCCCAGACCAGCCATTGTTGAAACATATAACAAGTTCATGGGAGGTGTTGATCTCCTTGATATGTGATCTGCACTTTACAAGTTCAGCTTCAGATCCCGACGATGGTACATGCACATCTGGTGGCACACGTTACAGTAGCCATCATCAATGCTTGGAACCTCGACAGAAGAGATCAGCTGAAGCTACAACCCCCCAAAAAAACATGGCTCTGCGAAGGTTCCAGGCTTCGGTTGGCACTTCTCTCACAAGTGCAGGAAAGGTCAAAATCAAGTGTGGTAGAACTTTCCTCTCCAGCAGCGACTCCAACACCACCCGGTAAAAGACCGAGCTGCAGCGTGCCTCTTCATGTGAGAAACGACGGCATCGATCATTTTACAACATGGGAAACCTGACAAAGATGCAAAGCACTGCACTGGCAATCACTTTTCACACATCTACTGTAAAAAGTGTAAGGTCCATCTTTGCCTGAACAAGGACAGAAACTGTTTTGGTGCCTACCACGCTGTGAAATGAACGGCTGTAAAAAGTTTTATGTGAAAAAAACTAACAGAAACATTGCCTGAAGTGTTCGATACTTTCTAAATGTTGTGGGCAAAAATTGTTTTTGTATTTACAACTCACATTGTTGTGAGCAACAATTCTAGGAAAAGCCTGCCGTATCAAATGTGAGACAAAAATAATGTCATAAACAAAATGATATAGCAATATTAATTTATTTTGGACCATGTTTCAAGACTTGATAAACATCTAAACTCTAAAAAATTTGAATTTTCTGACTGTTTTTTTTTGATGGGTCAGGCTTAAACAAGTTAAATTAAGACCAGACAACATGTAAAAATTATTAAATACAAGTACATGCTAAGTATTATTTAAAGGAATAAATACAGGTTTGAACAATAATAAATTATTTTAATGAAAAAATTATGATTTTCTAGCAAATAAAAATATTAATAAAGTTTAAATATACCACATGATGCTGACATGTTATAAATACATTTTGAAGCCGTTTTCTTGAGAGACGTGTCACAAGTTTTACTGCTTCCTTTACAGTTTTTATAAATATGCTCAAATACTCAGAACACATTTTACTAAAAGAATGAGACTGAGTGAAGCAGCTCTTAACGTCCGCTTGCCCAGGAATGACTTTTACGATGCACTTTTACTCAAATGATATAATAATACAAATATTTGCGTACACAGAAATGCAGGAAGATGCAAATTAATTCTGGCAGTAAAAAGAAAAACAATAAAATGAAAGGAGCTCGAGATATTAAGATCTTATGCCCGTTAGTGCTCAGAGTGTGTGTTGTGAATGACTCTCAGCTACTACCACACCACATCTCGGCACATTATCTGCAAAATGGACTGAAGATCTGAAATCAGTTTGTTGAGGCGGCCATCTTGAATTGTATTGACTCCAAAAGTGAATCAATTGATGTGTTTCTGAAAGAATCCAGTGGTTCTTGAGATATTTTACTAACAGACAGAGTTGACTCATAATAGGAAATGGCAGATCGAGTGCGCTCTGAAACCTCACTCTTTTCCTCACTCGCTCTCGTACGAGGCGGACGCATTCTCTTCCCTCTCCTGCTCTGCTTTTTTTGCTCTCTGTGTATCGGAGCTCCTATTTTACACATCTTCCAAAACTAAAACTGCTGTCATGGATCTGATCAGCTGGACTTTCAACGCGATCGACAAAATCTTTTCAACAAAGCGACAGGGTCCTGGAGAGCCCTCATGCCCCGCTAAGAATCTCAGGAGGCTGCCAAAGACATACTGTATATAATTGGATTTATGATAACAGGTTTCCTGCTTTTTGGAATCGTCTGGTCTATCAACATACAAAGAAGACGGCCGCAGCTAATTTGGCCCTCGTCAGGCTGCCTGCCTTGTGAAAGTTTGGTTCGTGCTACGAGGACTCTAAATCAGCTGATTTATGAGCTAAACCGTAAGATGGAAGTGATTTGTGAGAATCGCAGGCCACCTGCGGCTTTGGGACTCCCCAGCATGTTGGCCTTGGAGGGGCTCGTAAGCACGGACCAGTAGAATGCACCCTAATCTGACCATTTTGGATCTTGAAAGTACCAGTAAGACTCAAGGCTGACAAGAAAAACAGTCTGCCTGAAGAAAATCAACAGTTGTGTCTTATCTGAATCTGACTCCCCCTGTTGGCCTCGAAAACAGGCCGACATCAATTTCTGTGGAGGCTTGTCATAACTGTGCTGACCATCAAGACACTGGATTATCTGTTAGTGCTTCATGGAGCATCTTGTCATCCAATGCATCTGTAACGTGTTCATAAACGTGCTGCTGGCAGAGGTTTTTTTAATGTCTTCAATCGTGTCCTGATAGGAGAAGATGTGAAGAGATCTTTTGTGTAATACCTCTATCCTCTCATCATGGCTTTTTCCGCTTTTCTATGTAAAAAGTATCTGAAAAGGATAAGAGGCTGCGCTATCATCGCAGCAGCAACGTGCACCCCGTCCATCTTTTGGACGACTGTACGGACGTGTTCTCGCTGTATCTCGGTGCAGTGATAATCGAGATTATTCTGATTCTGAAAATGAGCGGGGGATCAGCCTCAGCTACTGCCACCCCAAATTTGAGCTCAACATCTGTAAAAATGACGGTTTTTATCGTTTCTTTTAAAGTTATTAAGCCGTGGCAGCCATTTTGAAACAGATTAACTCCAAAAGTCTTTTTCTTTTTTTAATCTTTATCCAAGGTGTAAGTTAGAATTCATCAGGTGGTTCTTGGGATGTTTGGCCAAGGTCCTACATAAAAACACGATCGCCCTTTAGCTTCCAACAGCAGGCGATAAGCTTAGGATCTCTGTGCTCAGCGTTGTTCATCTTCCTTGCTCAGGACAATGAGGAGGTTGTCTCCATGGGAATGAAGGTCTTTTGACCGATCAGCAGACGGAGACACCTGCTCCATCAAAACCAACCCCACAAACTGCTGATCTAATAATCACCACCTCCGGCTTATTGTCCTCCTGATGACTAATTAATCAAGTCCTGCTCTCTAATCCCTGCACCTCCTCGTCCTCCCAGTGGAGCTGTGGACGTCAGCTCTTCTGGAGACTATCTGCAGCTTTTCACACAACTTCAAACCCAGATGTTTCTTCGGTCAGAGGTGTTTTCTTCTCCGAACTCGTCAGGAGGAGTCACTGAACGCCTCCTTCTGTTTATGAAAGTTTTTCTTTCCTCCCTTCTGAACTTGTCGACTCACGAGGAGAAACAGAGTCTCCCTCGGTCGTCTCGTCCTCCCCCGCGGCTTCAGCAGGATTATGGTGTCCCTAATCTGTCCTGTGAGTGACATCACTCTCCTCACAGGACATCAGGAGAGGGAGGGGACAGCTGGAGCAGGGGAAGGTGAAGTTCTGGGAGAACTCCCAGGATCAGGAGGACTTGGTTGGTCAGGATCATGGAGGAGCTGCTGGACCACGGCGTGGAGATGGAGGAGACCCTGCAGAGGAGACCCTCGCTGAAGGGGAGCTTTCTCAGCGACTCGCTGTCGGTGCCGGACACCGACTTCATGACAGGTAAACCTGGACCAAGTGACTGTTGGAGCCGTCGGAGGCAGCTGGAGTTTGACATCATCTTTGGTTCCAAACTGTCAAAAAGACTCGCAGGATTTTTTAATTGTGACGATATTTAAAAAATATATATACATATAGATATATACATATAGATATATATATAGATATATACATATAGATATATATATAGATATATACATACAGATATATATATCTATATGTATA
>NC_056509.1:25682788-25686693 GCF_014905685.2 Nematolebias whitei
ATATAGTATCTGAAATGTTATTTACTGTGATTAGGACTCCAAAAATCAAACGGTATATTAAATAATTTTGTCCGTGGCACGAATAAAAACGGTTATTATCGCATACAGCCAAAAGACAGGCGATAATGTTTTTTCTTGAGCTCTCGTCTGTGTTTGTGTGTGTCTGTTAGCAAAATATCTCATGAACCACTGGATTTGTTTTAATGAAATATTCAGGAAATAATCATTTAATTCACCTCTACGACTGATTGACTTTTGGAGCCAATCCAATGTAAGATGGCCGTCACAGCCAAGTGAGCTTAGAAAACACATAAATGATTATAGTTCAGTTAATTTGACAAATATTAGGATAAAATTTAGTGTGGTAGTAGCTGAGAGTAATTCTCAACACATACTGCAAGAGTTGCTCTTGCTCTGGATATTTGCTTGAACATTTAGCTTTAATAGTAAGAGGCAATCCTGTTGTCTGTTAGCAAAATATCTCATGAACCACTTCATGGATGTCAATGAAACTCTCAGAAGGAAGTCAGTGGACTCACACCTACAACTGATTAACATTTGGAGTCGAGCCAGTTCAAGATGGCTGCCACAGCAAACACAAACGTGTCCCTAACTCAGTCAGTTTATTGGGCTACATTTTGTTGTGGTAGCTGAGAGTCATTCACAACACATACTCTGTGTGTGACTTCTTGTGATATATTACAAAATGTTTTTGTTGACGCTTCACATCATTTGTGAACATGAGATCATCTTTTTTCGGTTCATAAAACTCTTTAAAATTCAGAGATTACAGCATCTTTATGCCAGATATTCCTATTTATTTTTGTTAAGTTCAACACCAGATTTTGAATTCCTACACTCGATGCACGTTGCAGCCTGCTTGACTCTTCATGCAGCTGAAGCTGCAGCTCTGGGTTTGCTAATTCTCTCCTCCAGCACCAGGATTATGTGCTATTCTAATCCCAGTCCCATATGGAGCGTGTGGAGGTGGCACGAGGACGGAGTCACAGGCAACAGAGACAGAAGATCACGAGCCCACGCCGAATCACTCGTGTCTGTGAGAGGCAGATTACTGCTGCTGCTAACAGCTCAAATAATGCAGATTATCCCTGCTGGGAGGAAAACTCCAGTTTCTACGGAGAAACACCACCTGTGTTCAGGTTTATGAAGATGTCCTGCAGGCGTCAAACAGGAGTATTATTGTTATTAATATTAATATTATTTTATTGTCATTATTTGTCAGACTCTGCAGATATTGGGTGCCGTTTGTAAAGTTACACAGCCAAAAATTAACAGCAATATTTTGGTTTATTTAGCCTTTCATAAGAAAAATAAATTTAAAATTTCAAAGTCATATTTTCACCATGTTATTGATACATTTATAAAAGTCATAGTTCCAAACTAAATATTTAATTTACAAACTAAATACTTAACTTGCAAGTTAAATATTTAGTTAGTAAACTAAATATTTAGGTGTAAATTAAAGATTTAATTTCCATGCTAAATATTTATTTTCAAAACTAAACATTTAAATTCCCAACCAAATATTTATTGTCCAAGCTAAATATTTAATTTCCAAACTAAACATTTAATTTCTAAGCTAAACATGTAATTCCTAATCTAAATATTTAATTTGCCAATGAGCTCAAACCTAAATATTTGTTTTCCAAGCTAAATATTTAATATCCAAAATAATTATTTCATTTGCTAACTAAATATTTAGCTTGGACCTAAATATTTAGTTTGTAAATTAAATGTTTAGTTTTGAAAATAAATATTTAGCTTGGAAATTAAATATTTAATTTACACCTAAATATTTAGTTTACTAACTAAATATTTAACTTGCAAGTTAAGTATTTGGTTTGCTAACTAAATATTTAGCTTGTAAATTAAATATTTAATTTGGAACTATGACATTTATAAAAGTATGAATAACTTGGTGAAAATGTGACTTTGAAAAAGAAAAAAAAATTTTTTTTTGTTATGAAAGGCTAAATAAACCAAAATATTGCTTTTAATTTTTGACTGTGACTTTACAAACAGCACCCCACAGCAGAACCCTTCATCGTGTTGCTCATGGTGGAGGAGCCAGCGGTGGAGATCTTTTTTTTTTTTTTTTTTACAAATTTGACAAGTTCAACAGTGAGATTATTCTGTACGGAACTGAGATCCTTTTTCACCGTTTATCTGTAAGTTTAATGGTTTTGTAAAAACTAAAACAATAAATAACCTTTCATGAAGGAATGCACATCGCCCGTTGTCTTGCATGACATATTTTGAAACAAAGAGCTCATATGATCTGTTAGCACTCAGAATATGTGTTGGAGATGACTCTCAGCTGCTACCACAACAGATTATGACTCTATATACGTAGAAGTGACTGAGTTAAAGACATTTTTAGGTTTGATGTTAAGGCCCTGTTTACACGAGAACGACCTCTGGAAACTTTAGTGTTTTTTCAATGGTTATGTAATAAAACAAACAAACAAACAAAAAACAAGAGAGGGTTTACACAAAAGCCCTGTCGTTTCCATGCAGTCAGGTTGCCAGATAAGAAATTATGAACTGTAATACTGTGGCTTTAAAGTGAAAGTATTTTCACCCAAACTGTCATATGTGCTGAGTAAAGATACCCTGAGATGAGGTGTGTATTGTGTTTGTTGAACGTGCACAGAAAAGGAGGGGTAAATACATTTATCTGGCAACCCTCATTGTGCATGCAGTGTCTGCATGATCACAGCTGACTGATGAAAACCCAACGTCTCTTTGGACCCTGGATTTTATTAGTATTTCTCCTACATACTGGAAAAATGGTGAGTAGCACAAAAACACTGCTCTCTGACATTTATTATAACTGTTGTTAGTGCAGAAAAACTTTGGACTGCAGCCGCCTGTAGTGCGCATGCTCAACTTCACACTTTCACACCTTGGGGGGGTGGTCCCAAAAAATCTCCACTCTGACCTGGATTCAGAAATCTTTGGTTTCAGAGAGACTGGTGTCGTGAAAATGAACAGACGACCTGCAGCAGAAAAGCTGTGGCTTCACTCAGAACACAAGCTGTAAATACAGAGCCAAAGACTGATGGGCTGTGGCAGCCATCTTGAATCAGGTTGACTCCAGGAGGTAATCAGTTGTAGTTGTACATGATTATTTTCTGACTTTCATTAAAATCCAGCCAGTGTTTTCTGGAATATTTTGCCAACAGACAAATGGATAACTTCAACAGTTAATGCCAAAGTTTTCAACAAATATTTTGTTGCAGTCAGTGTTAGAGTTGGGGATGACTTTCAACTACTCCCACACCAAATATTAGCCAAACATCTGCAAACCAGACTGAGTTATGGTTATTTTTGTGTTTGCTAATGTCGGCTAGCTGCGGCGGCCATCTTGAATCAAGTCATCTCCAAGAGTTCCTCAGTTGTAGATGTACATCTAATGATTACTTAATGCGAGTTTCAATAAAGTCAGTGCATCATGGGATATTTTGCTAACAGACAAACACAGACACATCGTTTCAGAAACTAAAAACTGCAGTAAAGTGCCTCTGTGTTCACAAACACTGACAGAGAAGTCGTCGTCAGATTGATTCATTATAACGATTCAGGAAAACAGACATTTTGGTTAAAGTAATTCAACTTTAACTTTAACTTCAATGTGTTTTACTTATAACTCATGGGAAGTAAATCAGATTCCAGGTGCACAAATGAGTTGTAGATAATTATTTAGTTCTTTTAGGATTTTTAGAATAAATCAAATAATTTGTTCCAGTTTTCTATATTTAAAGTCTTTTAACAACTAACTTCAGGAGCTGAGGCTTCTTTAAACCTTATTTTGTGCTGATTTCAGTAGTTTTATTAAAATAAATCCTCTTGTAATCTTAATCAGAATTTTTTTTTTTTTTTTT
>NC_056509.1:25686793-25701343 GCF_014905685.2 Nematolebias whitei
TCATTTTCTGCCCTGCATTTGTCAGTTTCAGAGAAATGTTTTTATTTTTATTTATTTATTGTCGGTTAAATCATCTAACTTTGATCTTTAAGGCGTAAAAAGCTCCTAAACTCGAGAAAAAAACAGTTTTTGTGTCTCCAACTAGTTTTGAATGAGCTCTTTAAACACTTGTAATTTCAGCAGTTTTTTGCTCCTTTTTGCTTATTTCTGCAAGTTTCAGCTTTTCCTGATATTTCAACTAGTATTTAGCTGTTTTTATGATAATTTTAGCTTTTTTGGCTAATTCAGCAAAAATGTGCTTGCTCCAGTTTCGTTGTGTAATTTAATCTTCTTTCTGCTTTTTAGCTACTTTTCAGCTGTTCTTTTGCTAATTTCAGCTTTTTTCAGATAATTAAAAATGTTTATGCTTGTTTCTGCTTCTTTCAACCTAACTGGACAAATGTGTTCTTTCTGCTTTATTATGCTAATTTCAGCTTGTTCTACCTTTTCAACTAGCTTTTTAGCTCATTTGATCTGTTTTCAGATAAATTCAAGTTTTTCGTGGTAGTTTCTGCTATATCAGCCAATAAAATTCTTTATACTAATTTATTTCTTCTTTCTGCTAATGTCGTCTTATTTATGAAATTTTCAGCTTTTTCTGCTATTTCAGCTACTATTTTAGCTGTTTTTAATGATCATTTTAGCCTCTTCAGCTAATTCCAATTTTTTAGCTCATTTCAGCTCTTTCCGCCTCCTTTTTTCTGCCTTTTCAGCTACTTTTCAACATTTTTTGTTGCAAATTTCATTTCTTTTTAAATAATTTCCTATTTTTTGTGCTCATTTCTATTTATTTAGACCTAATTCGGCAAAAAACATGTCTTTCTGCTTTCTTTTGCTAATTCAGGCTTGTTCTTCCATTTCAGCAACAATTCAGTTTTTTTTAAGCAAATTTCAGTTGTTTTTCAGCAAGTTCTTCAGCATTAAGCATTCACACTGCATTTTAGCAGGAAATGCAAATTCTCTAGATTAGAAATGACTTTAAAATACTTTTCGTCTGATTAAAATGAGTTTTCCTTTTAAATCTGGTGCTTCATCTTTTGTCCTCCACTTGTTCATTTTATTTAAACAAAAACAACAATAGGCTGTCGTGACCGAAGAAAAGCACAGAACAGAAAATAAGTGAACAAACAGCCAAAGAAAACCAGAGACGGCTCTCAGAAGGCCTCAAGAACTGATCAAGACCACCTTTAACCTCCTAGGACCGGGCCATCCACATATGCAAGAGTTCAGGTTTTAGGAGGTTAAAGATTACAAGAAACTTTTGTGAATGGTTTTCTCTAAACAGCTAAAAGTTCAGGTAAAAATAAAAACTTTAGCTCCTCTAAACCCACCTGATCTCCAGCAGCTGAGTCGCCAACTCATTAAGCTAATGCATGTTTTTAATCCATCTGAAATTCCTGGTAAATAATCTGCGTCGGTGTTTAAAAAAAAAAAAACGAACCAAAAGAAGCAGTCGCTGTCAGACACTGAGGCCTCACAGCTGCAACTTTAGCTGATTTCTCTCAACTTTCTGAAAGAAAAGTTTTATTCAGCTGAAACAACAACCGGAGTCTTCATTTCTAAACATGCCTGTGTGTGAGGACAACGTGCGTTAGAGACTGTAATGTTGCATCTCCCTGTTGCCATGGAGATGATACTGGATCTGCTATGATTGTCTCTCCTGCTGACAATGTTTGAGTTGTTTTTGTTCAGCGTCAGTCAAACGCTTGTTTTTTACTCAAATATATGTTTTTTAATTTCCTCGCTCAATCTGATCTGAGCTGGAGCAGGACCACAGGTGGAGCTAACAGGAAGTTCAGCTCCGTCTTCATACAGTAACATGGGTTTATGTGTGTGGGCGGAGTCACAGAGATTACCAGTCGGATTGGGATTAACATTGTACTGTCCACACACACACACACATACATGCATATGTGCTGAGACAATTCAGGACGAACTGGGTGACTTATTTTTTTTAAGCATTATCAGCCCCGCCCCCACCTTTACACACACGCACACACACACACACACACACACACACACACACACACACACACACACACACACACACCCACACACACACACTACACAAAAAGGCTTAAAGCTCTGAAAACCCACCCGTGTGAGTGTCAGACCACAGACATTAGAGCAGCAGCCCCCCGTCCTGCTCGGGCACCGTTTGGACCTGGAAGCAGAACCTCTGTGATTCTGAAGAAGGGATGAGATCTTAGTGGACCCCCCCACCCAGCCCAGCTGAGATGGAAGGGGAGCAGCGAGGTTACCCACAGAGGAGTGAAAGAATCTGCTCTCGAGAGGAGAAGAAGAGGAGGAAGACGTCCGGTCACTCCAGCAGCTCACATGGTACCAGCTCTGACCCGCTTGGTTCTGCCAGCAGAACCAAACAAATGATGCCAGAGGTTTAATGTTCTTGTGTCCACGCTGCTGTCTGATGAACGTGGAGGATCTGCTGAGTCCAGCTGGGCCCTGACCTCATTGTGTAGATTTATTCTAACAACCGGTGGATTTTAGAGGTTTATCTTTGGTTATAGGTCGTGTTGAGTAAAGAACGGTGAATATTTGTGTGTTGTTCTTTTGGCGTCTTTGTTCGATGCTCGAGTTCGTCTGTTTTGTGTCCCAGCAGCTCGTCGCTGTCATTATGTAATATTGTGGAGAGGCAGGATAATCTGTCCGCTGCCTCTCCCCTCCTGAACAGTTTAATCTCCAAGCTGTCTGTGCTTTCGTCCTACAAGCCTTTTTGTTTACTTTCTGAACTTCCTCCTCCTCCAGACGACCGCAGCTCGGCGAACAGCGGCCTGGATGTGGCCGACCGGCTCACCTACCTGGAGCAGAGGATGCAGATGCAGGAGGATGAAATCCAGCTGCTGAAGATGACTCTGGCCAACGTCCTCCAAAGGCTCAACATCTCCAAGGAGAACCAGGTGGCTGCTGCAGGAGGCAGGAAAACGCCGGGAGCAAAAGGTGAGCAAAGATCTGACTTCAGCTGGTTTATGTGTGATTTCAGGTATTTAACACGTGTTTCGTCTTAATTTGAAAGAACTGCTTCTGTTTTGATTTGAAACCATTTTATTGTGTCAATGTTTATGAAGCACTCACTCTATTGTGATCCATTTTACTTCTGTACATTTTTCAGCATCTTTCTCGTTCCACAATTTTCGCACTGTTTCAACACATCATATCAAAACTTTCAGCTCGTTCAGGACAATCCTGCTATGACTTTTGGTATTGGTGCAAATTTAGCTTTTTAGCCTTTTTTTTTTTTTTTTTAGCCTTTTTTAGCCTTTTCTGCCTTTTTTTTTCCTCATAGAAAATGAATTGAGCTCATTTTTTTTCATCCTTCCTATCTTTAGATGTGTTCACAACATTTTGCTGCTCCTTTCACATTT
This sequence comes from Nematolebias whitei, assembly GCF_014905685.2. NCBI lineage: Eukaryota > Metazoa > Chordata > Actinopteri > Cyprinodontiformes > Rivulidae > Nematolebias > Nematolebias whitei. Next base: position 25,690,216 of record NC_056509.1, read on the forward strand.
TGTTCTGCTTCAGCTTCTTTCAGCTTCCTTGTGGAAAAAAAAATTCAGCTACTTTCAGTTGTTTTTTTAGTTGTTTTGTGTTCCTTTCAGATTCTTTCTGCTAACTACAACATTTTTGTGCTTCTAACTTCTCTCTGCTAATTTCAGCTTGTTATGCTCCTTTCAGCTTATTTCTGCAAATGTCAGCTTTTTCTGACAATTCAGCTACTATTTAGCTGTTTTTATGCTGATAGCTTTTTCATCAAATTCCACATTTTTTGCACTCATGTAAACTTTTTTCAGTCTAATTCAGCAAAAATGTGCTCTCTCCACTTCCTTCTGGTACTTTAAGCTTATTTATGCGTTTTAAGCTACTTTTCAGCAGTTTTTTGTTGTTGTTGCTAATTTCAGCTTTTTTCAGATGATTTCCATTTTTCTAATTCAAATTCAAATTCAAAAATAATTTATTAATCCCAAAGGGAAAAGATTTGTTGTTGTAACTCGTTATTATCATTTCATTAAGAGATGATGTTTTGTGCTCATTTCTGCTTCTTTCAGCATAATTGGACAAACGTGTTCTTTCTGCTTTCTTCTGCTAATTAAAGTTCTACATTTTCAGCTACTTTTTTAGCATTTCTTTGCTAATTTCAGCTGTTTTCAGATAAATTCAAGATTTTCATGTGAATTTCTGCTATTTTCAATTAACTTTGTTATGCTAATTTCAGCTTTGTATGCTCCTTTCAGCTTTTTTCCTGCTATTTCAGCTAGTATTTAGTTGTTTTTATGCTAATATTAGCTTTTCAGCTTATTCCACATTTTTAGCTCATTTCAGCTCTTTCCGCTTCTTTATAGTAGTTTAAGCTTTGTTCTGTATTTTAAGCTACTTTTCAGCTGTTTTTTGTTGCTAATTTCAGCCTTTTTTTTTTTTAGCAAATTTCCAAATAGTTGTGCTCATGTCTGCTTATTTAAACCTAGTTCAGTAAATATGTGTTGTTTTTTTGCTTTCTTCTGCTAATTTTTATTTGAGCTAATTTTAGCTGTTTTTCAGCAAGTTCTTCAGCAATAAGCATTCACATTGCATGTTTTGCAGGAATTGCAATTTCTCTAGGTTTCCTTATTTTTAATTTTCCTGCAAGACTTCAGTCGTCCTGGGTTGTTGTTTTAGCTCTGGTTTCCTCCATAAATGCCAAATCTGTTCGAAGGTCAGAGGTCAAGACTGCTGCTCAAACTTTGCTAGAAATGTGCCAAACTATCAGCCAAGAGTGTGCACAAAGATTTGTTTTCAGATATAAAAGACTCAAACTTTGCCTTTTAATTTAGGAGAAAATGGAACAATTAAGGACCATGTTAGTCATTTTAAACGCCTAATTTTAATATATATATATTTATAAAATCTGCAATAAATCAATTGATTTAGAAACAAATTAACTCCTGTTTAATTAACTTTCTACTTCCTTATATTGATTTGAGTCTGTTACTTAATAATAGTAGCTACTTCTTAAATACATATAATATATAATATAAAGTATTTATATGAAATGATGGTAAATAAAACACAGTATCACACTGTATTCAGTTTGAACTCGGCTACAAAGCAGGCGTTATGGAAGGTGGGGTAGATGAGCAGCCCGACAGAAGTCATGGACACTTAAAGTGCAGTGATTTCTGCAGGGAGGAGAAAAGACTTGGTTGTTGACAGCGCCGGTTCATGACAAAGATAAAAATCCACTGAAGGTTTTAAAATTACCCTCACCGCTATGTTCGGTACGACAGTTAAGCTGAATGAAGAACTTACACCAGAAAATAAAGCAAACAAATGTTTTAAAACGTTTCTTGGTGGAGAAGTTCAAGTATCTGAGCGTTTTGTTTCTGAGTGATGGAGTGGGCGATGGATCGATTGGTCGGGCCTCGCCCTCAGTAATGAGGGCGTTGCGTCGGTCGGTCGCGGTGAAGCAAGAGCTGAGTCGAAAGGCAGAGCTCCTGATTTACTGGTCTAAGTTCCTCATCTGAGGGTTTGAATCTTGACCCAACCAACAAGATCCTGAATACAAGCAGCTGAAATGAGTTTCCTTCGTAGGGTGATCAGGGTCACCTTAGAGACCGGGGGAAGAGTTTCGTCATCTGGGGGGAGCTCGGAGTAGAGGTGCTGCTCCTTCACATTGAAAGGAGTCAACCATAGAGGTTTTCTCACTGGGAAGAGGAACTTGCTGGAGGGATTGTGTATCTTCTCTGGCCTGGGAAAGCAGAAAGTGTCGCTGGGGAGAGGGTCTGGGTTTCTCTCCTGGGCCTGTTCCCTCCGTGACACGAACTCCGATAAGTGGTAGAAGACAGAAGTGGAGATGGAGACTGTTGTTTGATTTCTAACACGTGAAAAGTAAAAAAAACACTACCGTACTTAACTTTACATATACAGTTGAGTCTTAATGGTGCTTCTCCTTTAGATCAACAAATGAACTTTGAAGTAAATTCTCACATTTGAGAGGCTAAATCAAAACAAAGGTCACCTGACTTCATCATCTTCTTCATATTGTGTGTGTGTGTGTTCCCGCAGCCCGGCCCGTGTCTCTGGCTCTGCCCTCCAGACCTCCCATCGTGACCTCCAGTGTTGCTTCTCTGAAGAAGAGCTCCACGCTGCCCTCGGGCTCCACCACCAGGAACTACAGCCCGACGCCATCGCGGAGGTGCGTCGCTCAGTGCGCAGGCAGACAGCTGGAACAGAAAATATTAACGAGGGAATGTGTTAATTAGCTTCTCGTCTCATTATTCCACAAACTAACACCTTTAACACTTCCTTTAAACTCAAAGCAGTCACCTCGTCCTCTTCAGTACATTTCAAGTGATATTATTAGAGCGTGATAATCTCTCCATGACTCCTTATTGTGCTGTTGTTGTAGCTGTAACTTTAGGCTGACATGATGACGTAAGATGGACAACTAGCAGAACAGGTTTTCTCTCTGTCTTCTCTTTTCTCCTCCTGTCCTCTGTATTCTTTATTTTTCCATCATTTCATGTCGTTATTTTCCTTTTAGTCTTTCTGTATGTTTGTTTTTCTTGTTTTCAGCGGTGCGAGGAGCCCTTCAGGCGGTGCTAAAGACGGCACTAGAACACGACTCAACTCTGCAGCCTCGACCTGTAAGAAGATTCCAGAAAGGTAAGGAGGTGACTCCTCCTACGTTACAAACGACAACAACAAAACAAGTTTGATGTTAAAAATCATCCTCCAATCTTTTTTAAATCAAATCACATCTAAATTCAAATAAAATTATTTAGCTTTAAAGTAATTCTCCAATAAAATTGTTTGAACTACTCAGAAAAACAAGACCTGCTGTACCATTTGCAGGTCCTTAGGTAAATTGAAACGTGTCGCGGCAACTACCGTACTTTCCACCATACATGTCGTACTGCTGTATAAGTCGCATCAGTCCAAAAATGCCTAATAAAGTGGAAGACCCCCCCCCCCCCCCCCCAAATAAGTCGCTTCGTCGTATAAGTTGCGGAAACGTGGGCCGGTGTTGTGCCAAAAATCGGTTGGCTGCCAAAATGGTGGCCGCGGGAGCATGCACAGGAGGACTTTAACAAGAATTTAACAAGGTTAACACTTAAAAACAATTACTTGTTTGCTCGAAATTATAGTAAAGGTGTGTCTCAGTTAAACTTTTCCTTAATAAATAAATGACGATCAAATCAGCTGCATTTCACCTGGGCAGTGCGTCGAAACGCAGCTGATTTAACGTTTGCTTCAGGAGTTCCGGAGTGAGACAAAGATGGCTTGGTATGGCAAGCCAAGTGTCTCATTATTAACCACTTTTACCTATTAATGAGACACTTGGCTTGCCATATTAGTCGAGAGCCCTCTAGTGGCTGAACATGGCAGTGTTGAATATTTTCCGTGTCAGAATGAATGAAATCGTCAGATCTCAGCCAAAAATTGAGTTATAAATATGGAGAAAAAAAACGTATGTTAGTCACTTCGGTGTACAAGTCATGGGACTTGCAAATTTATGCAAAAATGTGTAACTTGTACGGTGAAAAATATGGCATATGTGCAGGAAGTAGAGGTGCTGCTGGGGCTACAGCACCCTCTGTGTTTGCAGAAACATAATGCAAAATAACTCAAAGGTAACTAAATAAATAGCAGCAAAAACCACCAACAAAAAAAAAACAATATTTCTTTCACAACCTTGTTAGCTGTAGCACAGTATACAAATGACAAATAACAGGAACTGAATCTCTTGTTATTGTTCCTGTTTAACTACAAGTTAGCATTTGCGCTGCAGCACAGCTAGCTGGCACAGAAAGCGTACACTCCATTTTTATTTGGATGTCAGACCTTTCTAATTTTCTATTCCAGAAAATCAACTGAAACCACTTCAAAATATGGGATTCCTGCTCCAACCTCTAAATCCAACATGATGTGTGCATGAAAAGTTGTGATAGCTGCAATAAGAACTTTTTTCCCCCATTGGTTTGTAGCTCATTAAATCAGTTACACACACATTCCTGTACTAGATCTAACATGAAACATGTTTCTGTGTTCTCTTAGTGCATAAAATACAGAGAAATACATTGTAACAAGCTTGCATAGCTAACAACTGTTAGCCTGCACAACTAGCTTTTTGAGTTGCAGCTGGAGCAGGATAAAGAATGTGACGTCATTCCCGACTTCTGAAGTCAATGAAAGAGTGCAGGCTGTGTGTTACTGATTTAAAAAGACAGGCTGACAGAAGTTAAAAATTGTTCATAAATGCAGCTAGAAACACTTTTTGTGTGTGGTAGCCCTATTGGATTTAGAGGCTATACATGGTTTGTGAGAAACCTCAGATATTTAGTTGAATTCTGTTTTTTGGAGGCCAATCAAGCAGCTCTCAGCCACTTGCAAGCGCTCTTGGCCACGCCCACTTCTCCACTCTGCATGGAGAACAGCTGATCAGCTGCAGGAGGAAACTTTTTCTGCAGCTGTGGGCTGCACAGAGGTGCAGCAGTTGCTAAATAATTTTAAATAATTTATTTTAAATAAAAAATTAATGCCGATCGTGCGGCTCATCCATCAATCAGCCAATTGTGTGTCATGTCCAATCTTTTTTGAAAAACTGCGGTAGAGCGAGTCCGTGAAAAACAAACCACGAGGTAGAGAGGGACAATGTTTGTTTTTGTTTTAACCCGTTTGTGGTATTTGTTTGGACAGATAATTACTGTGGATGTTGCAGGTTGTAGGGAGATCCAGAAATGGAGACCAACACAAGAAGATTTAGAAAACTAAAAGATCTAATGATCACCAGACAGTACAAATCAAAAAGCTGGCACTGGAGCAAAAAATTAAAAAAACTGAAGCACAGACTGCAGGGGACAGAGGACGGAGATAATAAATGGACTGGGTTTGACGAGACAAGAGGGAACAGGTGAGACCAATTATATGAAGAACAGGTGTGGGTGGGCGGGGCTGACCGAGGAGCAGGTGTGAATGGTGACCCAAAGATATAATGGGAAATACAAGAGTTCTCCAAAATAAAAATAAAAAACCCACACACAGAGTAAATAATGGCAAAAACAAACTTTAAAAAATCTTCACAAAAACAACCGTAAACCACAGATCCTGATATTAAAATGCGTTTTTTTAGCATTGGGTGTTGCTTTAAAACTGATTTTCTGTCGCCATGATGAAATAACTCCATCCTGCCGTTCTGTAGAAGAATTTTGTGTCAATATTCAACATTTAGAAGAGAAAAGCTGAACATCCCTCCAAGCTTCTGATTCTCTGTCGTTTCTTCTTGTTGCTGCTTCATCTTGGCTCCAAACGCAGCAAGGAGGCTGCAGGAGGTGCAGGTGAGATAACCACACCGTGCGTGTTTGTGGTTTCTTTATATAACTGGCTGCATTAGATGCAAAGTGACAGGGCTGCTGAACACATAGAAAGTTTAACTGAATTGCTGCTGTGATCTTATTTAGCTTGTCTGAGTGAAATGTGTGTGTGTGCAGGGACAAGGCGTGTGACGCACTGCAAAGGTAGGCTTCACCCCTGACAGTAAAAGAAATATATTCTAATATTTAGTTGACAGAATTTGTGCATGAGACCATTTTTTAAATTTTATTTTTCACATCTCACATTACTCGTGTGTTCCCTGCCTCTTTTCTAACCCCATCCCTCCTTAATCGTCCACACTTTGTACCGTTCCACCTGTCTGACATCCTCCTTCACCACTTCACCGCTTCACTTAGTGACTATGCAGATCTATCTGAGCCCCCTTGCAAGAAAGACTGGGTCCTCTGAGGCTGTCGGGTCTGCGGTGCCCACCGACAGGGGCCCCACGGATGCTCCCAATCTTAAGAAGCGGGGCAACAAGCCGGCGATGAAGAAACCCCCGCCGTCCTTCAACTTGAACTTCCAGAAATCCACAACCAGCACGAGCACCCAGCAGGACACGCCCAGCTACAGAAGCCCCATCAAGTCTCCCAGCCAGTACTTTCAGATATGTTACTGACAAACACAAGAAACGTTACACAAAGCTAATCTTGTACGACCAGAAGCATCTTAAAGTCTGAAGTCTGCCTGCAACTGAGACTGCTGATGTAAAAGAAAGTGTTCAAGCTCTGGAAACTTGTTTTTTTTGCTTAGTCTGGGAGTAGTGGAAAATTTTAGTCATCGTTTAGCTTCTTGAGAACAGTTTTTGTTGTTGTCGCTCTCTGAAACCTGCATGACGTCTTTCTGCTCCGTCGCTCAGCACCAAGTCTGTGAGCTCAGAGGGAAACAGCCTAATCTGCCTCCACGTCTGTTTACTTCCATGTCTTTTGTGTGTTTGACCAGAGCTTCCACCTCATCAGAAAACAACAATAAAAAACCTACAACCACAAATGAAATGTCTTTTTCCCCCTGCTGTGTCAATATTGTCACGTCAAGTGGCTGCACTGTTCTTAAACACGGTAAGACGTTAAGTGCAGGCAGTGATGCACTTCTCTGGACACTTTTACACAAACTCACAAAAACTGGTTACATCACTGCTGTGAGCTTGAAAAAAGCTGCTTTAAAGTGAGAGTAAATGTATATTTAATTTAAACGCATGCACACTTAGGTTAATTAGACTGTCAGGATGGCACGGTGGCTCAATTGGTAGGCATGCAACCTCTCAGAGAGAAGGTCACTGGATCAAATCCTGGCCGGGGGCCTTTCTGGGTCCAGTTTCCTCCCACAGACCAAAAACATGCATGTTAGGCTGATTGGTAACTCTAAATTGTCTCTAGGTGAGAGAGAGAGAGAGTAAATGGTTGTTTGTCTCTGTGTCCCTGTGATGGACTGGAGACCTGTCCAGGGTGTCCCCCGCCTCTCACACAGTGACTGCTGGATATGGGCACCAGTGACCCCAGCAACCCAAAAAGGAAGAAGCGAGTAAAGATAATGGAATTACTGTTTTTCTGGGTTGAACTTTTAGCTAGTCTTACAAACTTTAGCATTCAGGTTTTGTTCTGCTAAATTTAGCTTTAAGCTACTGTTTTGGTAGTTTTAGCTTTTAATTACTTTGGATTAAATTTTAGCAAGTATTTAATTAGCATATTTTAGCACTTAGCTATGGTTTTGCTAAGTTTGGCATTTAGCTACCATTTTTGTGGCTTTAGCTTACAACTACAGTTTTGCTGGCTGTAGCTTTTAGCTGCAGTTTTGATCAATTTTGCTCTTAGCTATGGTTTTTAGCAATTTCAGCATTGTCAATTTAAACTTTTAGCTATTGTTTTAGGGGTTTTATTTTTTTATTACAGTTTGGCACGGTGGAGCAGTTGGTAGAGCTGCTGCCTCTCAGCGAGAAGATCGCCAGATCAAATCCCGGCCCAGGGCCTTTCTGGGAGGAGTTTGCATGTTCTCTCTGTGCATGCGTGTGTTTTCTCCAGGTACTCCAGTTTCCTCCCACAGACCATTAAAAACATGCATGTTAGGCTGATTGGTAACTCTAAATTGTCTCTAGGTGTGAGTGAGGGAGTGAATGGTTGTTTGTCTCGTTTGTCTCTTAGCGTCCCTGTGATGGACTGGAGAGTAGACCTGTCCAGGGTGTCCCCTGCCCCTCGCCCAGTGACTGAGTGACTGGGCACCAGTGACCCCTGTGACCCCAAAAAGGAAGAAGCGGGTAAAGAAAATAGATGGAAGAATTACTGTTTTTCTGGGCTTAGCTTTTACAAACTTTAGCATTCAGCTTTTGTTCTGCTAAGTTTAGCTACTGTTTAGGAATAGTTTTAGCTTTTAATTACTTTGGGTTAAAATTTTAGCAAGTAATTAATTAGCATATTTTAGCCTGGCGGGCAGCACGGTGGCGCAACTGGTAGAGCTGCTGCCTCTCAGCGAGCAGGTCCTTGGTTCAAACCCCGGTCCAGGGGCCTTTCTGGGTGGAGTTTGCATGTTCTCTCCGTGCATGCGTGGGTTTTCTCCGGGTGCTCCGGTTTCCTCCCACAAACCAAAAACATGCATGTTAGGCTGATTGGCAACTCTGAATTGTCTCTAGGTGTGAGTGAGAGAGTGAATTTGTCTCCATGTGTCCCTGTGATGGACTGGAGACCTGTTCAGGGTGTCCCCCGACCCTCGCACAGTGATTGCTGGACATGGGCACTGGCGACCCCCGTGACCCAAAATGGAATAAGCGGGTAAAGAAAATGGATGGATGGATGGATAGAGACTGTTATTTCCTGCTGCAAACCGTAAGATGCACTGAACAATTTCCTCTGATTTCGTAACCTCTTGGTCTCTGTCAAACGTCTCAGAATGATTCAGAGTGTGGACAGTAAACCAGATCACATCACTGGCCTCAACTTAAGAAACATCATTTTGAAAATCTTGTCAAGTTTTATCTTCTTACTCATTTTTTAATGCTTAAATGGACAAACTCCCGGCTCAGACAGAGGAAACTGTAAAGTTCCGTTTGTAAGATTTCCTCAGAACAAACCGCTTTTTCAGCACAAGGGATTAAAATGTGGAAATCCCTACCTGCAGGTTTGAAATTGAATTCTGACTCGAATCATTTTAGCTCCAGATCGAAGCACTTTCTGAAGGAGAAGCAGCTCTGTAGTCAAGAATACCCCCACCCACTCCCCCTCCTCACCCAATCTTGTTTTATGTGTTGTCCTAATGATGTAATGTTTTTGTCTCCAAATAAAAACAAATTTCTCAGGATTTCTCACAAATCCTTAACAGGAGCCAGAAAAGTTTCAGCAGTTTTAAAAAAAAGAAGATATTTAAAGCAGATACATTAAATGAGTGTTAAGAGTGATGAAATGAGTAACATCAGCTCACAGTTTCAGCATCCTCCTCCTGTGGAGATAAAAGCAAAGCGATCCAAATTCACCCGAGATTAACATTACACCATCACATCTGTAGGAAATGAAGTGATTGAGTCAAAATTACATTGAGTGTGTTATTTTTAAAGTTGCACTCTTCATCGTCAAAATACCCCAAAAAGCTAACCTTCAGGAAAATTACAGCTAGTGGTGTATGTACAAATAAGCTCAAAATGGACTCAAACATCAGCTTAGAAATTATTATGTTCTATTATTATGTAAAATTACAATAAAATTCTGGACCAAATATGTTTTTTTTTTCAATAACTGTTAAGGTGTCTCTAGTGAAGCTCACTTAAGACAAATCTTAAAGACAAGCAAGGTGTCAGAAATATAAGAAAAAGAAAAGAAAAAGAAAAGCTATGGAGATTAAGCATTTTTTCCCCCTGGGATTAATCTTTAATTGATGAGAATAAAAATAACCCCAGGTTTATTTCAGTATCATAGCTAGTCTAATGAAAAATCCTATCTCTGTTGATTAATCTATCCCTACATCTATAATCAGTGATGAGTTCATGAGATTCTTTATATATCAAATTATTTCAATTAGGGAAAAATTTCAAACCTCCCTTCCTACTATCGCCTCTGGTTCTGTATCAGATGAGACAACTTTAAAAAATGTCACTAGAACCTGATTTATATTTGGACTGTTTTTTGTCTAATGGCACCATGGTACTGTTAGTGGTGTGGTTCAGTTAGTGGTGTGGTCTTGTTGGCAGTGTTAGCAGATCTTATTAGCAGGTTTTTTTAGCAGCTTGATGATATTAAGGACCGCAGCAGCTGCCTCCCAGACTGTCCGCCAGAACCGGGTCTGGCAGACACAGAACATCCAAGGTTTCCCAGAGGAATTGAACAGGTCCGTTGAGTTCAGTCCATGCTGGCAGATGGAGGATCATGGAGACAGCCGCCATGACAGGCCGGAGCCTGAGCCCAAAGCTGGAAGGATTGAACCACGATGGCAAGGCTGCGACACAGAAAACTCCACAAGTGTGTTGCGGTCACACCCGTACCGTGGATGTGCAGTGTAGGCGCAAAAACAAAAAGCAACAGAAATGAAAAAGATCGAGTGGAAGTGGTGCTCCCGTCACTTATACCACTCTGTGGCGCACGTGACATCAGAATAATCTGTTGTAGCTCTTTGAAGGATCTCAATTTGGAAAAATACAGTTTAGGTCTGTCAGGACTGACAAGCTAACAGGCTAATCCAAATGGAAAGGCCAAACTGGATTGCTGTCATTCTCAAAGAACCCTAGGGTCAGACATTTCATATTAATAAAAATATAAAAAATTAATAGTTGCCCTGCTATGAAATTTTCAGAGTGAAGTTGTTTTAACATGTTTAATATTTAATCCACTTTTAATAACCATTTTTACTTTTTGGAGCCAGGTTTTAACACAGGATTATCAGTTGCTGTGTCCCACTTTGCTAGGGAAAAACACAAAATTTCATAGACTCACAAATCACATAGCTGAAAGATGTGGTTTATGGAGAATGCACACATACTAAAAAATATTGTTGCTATTAATGCTGACATTACTAATAATACAATAATACAGAGTTGGCGTTCATTTGCACAAATTTCAGGTATCTGGTTTTATTTAGATGTTTTGCTGTGGAAAGACACTGGTTTAATTAAGAGTTGTGAGCTTATACAGCAAGAAAACTAACAGACTTTAAAAATATCAGTCATTGTAATTGTGAAATTACAGGTCAGATAGGCTTATGTGATACTTTACTGATATGGAATTAATAAATTATGGTTGAAAAGACCTCTAACATATTCATAGATATCTAGGGTCAAACCAAACTAAATTTTATTAGAAAGTAACAGAGCTG
>NC_056509.1:25701743-25704691 GCF_014905685.2 Nematolebias whitei
TATATATATATATATATATATATATATATATATATTATGTATGTATATATATATATATATTATGTCTATATTTTCTTGGTATATTTAGTTTTTAACTGTCATTAACACTGGAAACAGGTGAGACCTGAATATAAGGAGGAGGAACACTGAGGAGAAGAACAACATGGGGAGGTGCAGACAGACTGGACAGGACAGACAATCGTCTCATGGAGTTTTTTTTTTTTTTTTTAAGATTATGGATTGCAGTCATAAGATCTAATGTTGAAGAGTCATTGATCTTAGACTCAGCAGAAAATCTTTTCACACACATGGTTGAATGGTTGTTTGTGTCGTTTGTCTCTATGTGTCCCTGTGAAGGACATATGACGACTTGCAACCTGTCCAGGGTGTCCCCCGTCTCTCACACATTGATGGCTGCACATGCACACCAGTTACACCCGTGACCTGAAAAGGAAGATGCAGGAAAGATGATGGATGGATGGATAGATGAGATTAAGGCTTGGAGTCATTGGACCTAATGTTGAAGAGTCTGTAGAAAGTCTTCACACACACTAAGGGCAATTTAGAATCTCATATTTTTTTATTGTGGGAAAAACCGGCATTCCCGGACAAAACCCAGGTGTTAAGATTCTCTAGGTGTGAGTGAGAGTGTAGCCTGAAGATGCTCATGGATGGATGTGTTTCCATTAGCAGATCAGACACTTTGCACATCTTTTCTTTGACTTCTTCTTCTTTCCACTCTCCAAGTTTTCCATATGTTGTTCTATAATGGTCATTCTATCCATGAGCCTCTGTGCAGCAATTTTGTTGTCTTCATCCTTCTTTTTAATGGCATCCTGAAGTGATGCAACTGTGGTCGAGAGGTGGGATTTTTCTTCCGTCCACACCTGCCGCTCATGTTGCAGAGTTTCCTGCAACTTTGTCTCTGCTGCTTTCAAAGTTGCCTCTGTTTGTCGATGCTCAGACACAAGACGGGACATCTCTTTCTTCTGCTGCTGACGTTGTTGTTCGAATGCATTTTCCGTTTCCTTCAGAGTTAGTCTTAACTTGGAAACTTCTTCCATCTGCTGTGTCAAGAGAACTTGGGCCTGTGCTGCCTTACTTTTCTCAGCAGTAAGAGCTGCTTCTAGGTCAAAGCTTCTTTTCACAGCTGTCGAATATTCTGCACTCTTGTTCAGCATTGCTTGTTTATCAGCCAGGACATTTTCGTTGTCGGCTTTGAAAGAGTCAAGATGCTGTTTCAGAGTTAATGCCTCAGTTTTCAGCTTGTCCATTTCCACAGTGTGGTTCTGGGTGTCTTTTTCCAGTTGGACATCTTTTTGAAGCATTTCAGCTTTGAGCTGCTCGTTCCCCTCTAACAGCTTTGTACGAGAATCTTCAGCTTCCTGTCTTTTTGTTTTTTCCCCAGTTAATTCAGACTTGCACTGTAAAATTTTCTCCTGAGCTCCAGAATGCATTGCCTCCATTCCTTGAACTTTTTCTTGGAGAAATTTTAATTGTTTGCGGAGTTCTTCATTCTGGCTTTGCAATGCAGAAAACTGTTCGTCTTTTTTAATTAGAATTTCAAAGACTTCAGATGCAAAGAGCACACTCCTAGTAGACTCTTCCTGACATCCTGCAGTATTTTCTGCAGCTTTTTCTGAAGTTCTATCCAGAATCTTCTCAACTGAATTTTTTTGTTCTGTGGAAGATTGCGGGACTAAACTCAGAGAAGGCAGTGGCCTTGGAGATGGGCCAGCAGCGCTGCTGCTCTCTGCAGACACATTCTGAACTGAAGCTGTTTCAGAAGTCTTGGCAGGTTGGGACTTTACAGCCAGAGCATCAGCGAAGCTATATCCTGCAACTAATTTGTTCGCATTAGCAGGAAACTGGGTAGGAAGCTTTTTCTTAATGTCACGTTCTTTAGAAAGATCAAGCTTGGCCATAGACTGAAAAGTGGATTTACTTTTCATAATTGGCGTCTGTTTCTGGCTTGTGTCAATTTCAGTATTTGGCTGGATGGGTGAAAATCTTTTAAACTTTTCACCATCAAACTTTTTGACGTGTCTAGTCCGCTCTATGCCGTTAGGAAAAAGTGACATTTCAACACCGAAATGTACTTTCCGGCCGATTTTCCTTTCTTTAGGTTGTGTCGACTGATGTTGGGTAACGTCGACCGAGCTGCTTGCCTCTAAAGTTACAGGCTCTCTTCCTGGCAGAGCTGGGAAATTGTTTGGATCCATCACCGCAGACATGGCTTCTTCTGAATTATCAACATTTATAGTTGATTCAGCAGACTGCGTGTGGTCAACCCCCCGTTTAAAACGGGAGTTGATAAATACACGATCTCCTCTTGGGTTGTGGGAAGACATTGTTCTTTTTGTTGCTACGATTAAACGCTTTTCTTCAATAAGATAAAACGAACCGTTTATGCGCCGTAAGAACAATAATGTCGAGATGCGTTCGCTCTGCTTTTCCAACAGAAATGTCTAGAACTCAAAGTCCAGCCTGTATATATAACATTTGTTCTATGACATCATCATGACACATCATCAAAGGACTGACTTAAGCTCCGCCCACAGATGAACACTACAGATGTCAACATGGAACACTTGGCCTGTTTCATGTTACCTAGCAACAAAGCTCTCAGGAAAGATCAAAAACAAACATTTTCTACAAAAATGTCACAGAAATGCAGAGTTGAATGATTTCTTTTTTTATCTGTTAAGGTTGAAGAACTATTTTATTGCTTAATTGTTAGCAGAAGTATTTTATTTTTCTGAATTCTTAACAAGCTGAAGTAGCAAATTAAAAGTTTAAAGTTGAATTAAAAGTTTAGATATGACAACATTGATGATTTCATAAATATAGAGTAATTTTTTAAAAATCATTAAATAATTTTCAATCTACTATTACTATCCCTAATAATAATAATAATAATAATAATAATAATAATAATAATAATAATA
>NC_056509.1:25704701-25714934 GCF_014905685.2 Nematolebias whitei
TAATAATAATAATAATAATAATAATAATAATAATAATAATAATAATATTATTATTATCATCATCCTTATTATTATGCAGCACGGTGGCGCAACTGGTAGAGCTGCTGCCTCTCAGCGAGCAGGTTACCCTGGTTCAATTCCCTGCCTGGGTGCCTTTCAGGGTGGAGTTTGCATGTTCCCTCCGTGCATGAGTGGGTTTTCTCTAACATGCATGTTAGACTGATTGTTAACTCTAAATTGTCACTAGGTGAGAGAAAGAGAGTGAATGGTTGTTTGTCTTGTTTGTCTCTATGTGGCCTTGTGATGGACTTGTGACCCGTCCAGGGTGTACCCTGCCCCTCGCACAGTGATTACTGGACATGGGCACTGGCGACCCCCGTGACCCAAAATGGAAGAAGCGGGTAAAAGATAATGGATGGATTATTATTAGTGTGGGTATTATTATTACTGTGGGTAACGACGTTGTGACCTGGAGGGGTGTGACTAGGAGAAACAGCCTCTCTGATCTGAACCAGAGTAGTGTTCTGTTCTAGTCATAGTTTTTCCATCACAAACATAAGGGTGTCCATCAGTGCATTTGGCACCAGGACACCCTAGGTGGTAGATCAATGATTGTTCTAGAATTGCGCCGCTCAAGGTGGCTGCATGTTGGAGCAGCTCTGTTACATTCATTTTGAGATTTTGCTTTTGGAAACTTTAATTCCTCTTTTTCTGGAGGTAAATCACAATTTTTTTGGATGATTGTTTCCTCTGGTATCAGATGCTGTGCAGCTGGAAGGATTTTTACTGAAACTTTTTTAGTTTTGGACATTTGTTATGATGCGTAACCATGGCAACAAGGCAGTTTTCTACAACCAACAGCAGCTGATTAACATCTCAAAAGCTCAAATAATATCTCAACTACAGCCCCAAATTACAAGTGAGTTGAAAAGGATGTTCTGTGAACACATTCTCATCTGCCTGCCAGCTGTGCTCGAGTGCCTGACCACTGAGATCCTGGAACTAGAAGGAAACATGGCTCATGACAGCGGAAGGACAGGATCATCCCTCTGCACCTACAGTTGGCTGTCCGCAGCGACGAGGAGCTTGGCAGACTGCTGGGAGGAGTGGCCATTGCTCTGGGAGGAGTTCTGCCCAGCATTTGGGCGGTCCTACAGCCCGAGGGAACCGAGAGGCCAGCCAAGTTTGGATGGACGGATCAGACGACATCTGCAGCCAGTTTCTTAGGATCCACTGTGGGATGGACCTTTACAAGAGATCCTTCCTGCCTACAGTCATCAGCATCTATGACATCTCTTAATGAAATGAGGATAACGAGTTACAACAACAAATAATTTCCCTCTGGGATTAATAAAGTATTTTTTAATTGAATTGATTGACTTTGTTGTCATGTCATCTGAATTTGCGGCCATTTTTTTAGACACTCGGGTGAAGAGAAGGGCTGATCTGTCAACTGATCACCACCTGGTAGTGAGTTCGATCAAATGGCCGGGGGAAGATGCCGGACAGACTCGGTAGGCCCAAACATGTAGTGAGAGTTTTCTGGAAACACCTAGCAGAAGAACCCGTCAGAAAGATCTTCAACTCACACCTCCAGGAGAGCTTTAACCACATCCCAGCTGAGGCGGGGAACATTGAGTCAGAGTGGGCCATGTTCCGTGACTCAATTGTTGAAGTGGCTGCTTTGAGCTGTGGCCGAAAGGTTGTCGGCACTTCTCGCGGTGGCCATCCTCAAACTTGGTGGTGGACATCCCGGTTAGAGAGGCTGTCAAGCTGAAGAAGGAGTCCTATCTGTACTTGTTGGTTTTTGAGACTCTGGAGGCAGATGAGGAGTGTCGGAGGGCCAAGGGGTCCGCATCCTTGGCTGTTGCAGAGGGAAAAGCTCGGATGTGGGAGGAGTTCAATGAGACCCAGGATAACGACTCTTGGTCGGCTCCGATGGGATTCTGGCCAACCATCAAGCGGTTGAGGAGGGGAAAGCAACACTTCATTAACACTGAAGGTGGAGATGCTGTTGACCTCAACCAGTGATGTTGTCAGGAGGTGGAAGGAATACTTATTGGGCCTTCTTAAGTCCACTGGCACGTATTCCATGGAGGAATTGGAGTCAGGGGACTTTGGGGTTGCTCTGTCCGTAACCGTGGCTGAGGTCACCAAGGTATATAAAAAGCTCCACGGCGGCAGGGCTCCGGGGGTGAATGAGATCCACCCTGATTTCCTTAAGGCTCTGGATGTTGTGGGGCTGTTTTGGTTTACACGCCGTTGCAACATCGCATGAACATCAGGGGCAGTGCCACTGGATTAGCAGATTGGGGTGGTGGTTCCCCTCTTCAAAAAGGGGGACCGGAGGGTGTGCTCCAATTACAGGGGCATCACTCTCCTTAGCCTCCCTGGTAAGGTCTATTTAGAGGTACTGGAGAAGCGAGTCCGATCGTTGGTCGAACCTCAGAACAAAGGAGGAACAATGTGAGTTCCGTCCTGGCTGTGGAACACAGGACCAACTCTTTACCCCCACTAGCATCCTCAAGGGGTCATGGGAGTTTGCCCATCCAGTCTACATGTGTTTTGTGGACTTGGAGAAGGCATTCGACCGTGTTCCTCGAGGTACATTGTGGGGGGTGCTCTATATGACTGGGGACCCATTGCTGTGGGCTGTTCAGTCCCTATACAAGCAGTACAAGAGTTTGGTTCGCATTGCCGGTAATAAGTGGGACCCCTTCAGGGTGGGAGTTGTACTCCGCCAGAGCCGCCCATTGTCACCGATTCTGTTCATAACTTTTATGGACAGAATTTCTCTGTGCAGCCAGCGGGCGAAGGGATTCCAGTTCTGTGGCCTCAGGATTCCATCTCTGCTCTTTGCAGATGATGTGGTCCAGTTGGCGTCACCGTACCATGATCTTCATTTCTCACTGGAGTGGTTTACAGCCAAGTGTGAAGTGGCTGGGATGAGAATCAGCACCTCCAAATCTGTGGCCATGGTCCTCAGTTAGAAAAGGGTGGATTGCTCAATTCAGGTCGAGGGTGAGGTTCTATCTCAAGTGGAAGAGTTCAAGTATCTCGGGGTTTTGTTCACGAGTGAGTGAAGAATGGAGTGAGATTGGCAGATGGATTGGTGCAGCATTTTCAGTATTGTAGACTCTGTACCGGTCCATTGTAGTGAAGAGGGAGCTGAACTAAGGCAAATCTCTCTGTTTACCGGTCAGTCTATGTTCTTACCCTCACCTATGGTCATGAACTCTGGGTAGTAACAGAAAGAATGAAATTGCATATACAGGCATTTGAAATGAGTTTCCTCTGCAGGGTAGCTGGACTCTCCCTTAGTGATGGGGTGAGAAGTTCAGTTATCTGGGAGAGACTCGGAGTAGAAACGCTGCTCCTCCACATTGAAAGGAGCCAGTTGAGGTGGTTCGGGGATCTGTTAAGGATGACCCCTATGCGCCTCCCTAGGGAGGTGCTTCGGGCGTGTCCGACTTGGAGGAAACTCCGGGGAAGAACCAGGACACTCTGGAGAAACTATTGCCCCTTTTGCACTGCCCCTAATAAGTCCCAACTCTGCTCAGCCCTGCACACCCCTACTCAGCCTGGCTCAGCTCAGCCTGGATTTGCGCCTGCACTTTAGGACCGATTCTGGAGGCGTGTCCAAAATCCAAGTCCTGCTAATGAGAGTTCTGCTATGAGTTACTCAAAGCAGTCTGCTCCTCAGATAAATAATATTAAATTATTATTTTTATATATGTGTAAGGGTTAGGAATAGTTAAAATTCGTTATGAATTTTATTTTGAAGGGGCACCACTTTTAGCTCTGAGAGAATATCTGAAGGTCTGAAAATCAATTCAGATTTTTTTTTTTATTACCTCGAATTACCCTTTTTACACCGTGAGTTCTTTTATATGAAGGATTCAAATGTCATAAGTAAAACACACACGCTTTAATACAATTTTGTGATGTTTATTTGATTATATATGATAAAAACAACTGCTGGAAATTATTTATGACCTTTAAAAATTGCTTGTTAGCAGGAATTAACAGATAAATGAAATTATTCTATGTGCTTAACCAAACCAGAAACAAGATGCAATGTAGAACAATTTTGAAATTTCAGCAGGGCAGATTAATCATGCAAATTTAACTAAAAGAATTATTATTGTTTTTAAAATCTTAAAAAATAGATCCAGCCGCTGCTACGTATCCAGAGAAATTGCAAATGGCGGCTCAGTGAAAAGTTTCTGAGATCCAGTGACTCCTCCCCTGACCAATCAGAGTCCCGCATTCACGTTTCGGTCTGGACTCAGCTCAGCTGAGCTCGCTCGGTCCTACCAGAGACGCAGGGATGGAAAGAGGTCCTGAATCAGACTCAAATCATCTAAAAATACTAGCTAAAGCGCTGGTGCAAAAGGGTTCTTTCTGTGGCGGGCTGCCCAGAATTGGGGCTTATTAGAGGCAGTGCAAAAGGGGCATATGTCTCTCGGTTGGCCTGGGAACATCTTGGGCTTCCCCCAGAAGAGCTGGAAGAGGTGGCTGTGGAAAGAAATGTCTGGGCGATATAACAGTTCGTTATAACAGGTCTCTGCTTACCTTATGTTACAAGCCGGCTAGAAAGTCTGCTCTGACACGGTTCACCTGCCGCTGTGTCACCATGAAATAATACAAATAACGAGCCACCACCTCTACAGACGGGAGTCCAGGTCATCACGGCACTAGCTGTTAAAGACGTGATCTGGCTGCGGGCCACCAGATCCGGAAACCCCCTCCAGCCCACGTCTTTACCCCCGGCTCGAACCTCCCTCAGAAGTGGCAACTCATGCTAACTAACAAATCAAGGAAACGTCCATTGAGTTTTATCAATTATATTAATGTAGTGGACTAGGCCTCCGACCAAAACCTGCCTCTGAAGACCTTTATGGGACAGGAACTGTTATTTCATTGATTCGAATCCAGAAATACAGATTAGCTCATCCAGAGATTGTCTAATTGTATCCTGAAGTAATCAATTGAAATAACACTCTTTTTTTTTATATTATCATTACTATTTTACAATATCTTGATAAATCAAAAGTGTGTTTAGTTCATACCATTTTTAAATGTTGAAGTGAACCACTCATTTTAAATCAACTGTGAAACAGTATTAATTATTTTTTAATCCTCGTTTAAATTAGAAATCAAGTTAAATGTCTATTTTACCAAGTAATTATGCATTTTGATCTTCTGTCTGAAATGAGAAGGAGCGATGTCGGTCAAAAGTCAGAAACAGTCAAAAATAAGTTGTTAGAACGGGCTGTCGTGTTTTTAAAACTCTCAGACAGTAAATAAGAAAACTGGCACCTGCAGTGTTTCTCACTTCGCCAAAACATTTCTCCGTCTGTTCCTAAAACATTCTTGCTGTTTTCTTGACTTGTAAAAACCCTTTGACATCACTAGAACCACACCCCTGTTGGTTGCTTCAACCAATCAGGACTTACTAAAGTGACCAGAAGCAGAACTCTTTAAAAGTTGACACTTCCTGGAACTATTAGTCTTCTGGAGTAATGTCTTCTAGAGTCTTCTGGGGTCTTGTGGAGTAGTTCTGGAGTGAAGTTCTGTTCTTCAGCTCTAGCTGTTCTGGAGTTTTTCCTCTCCCGGGTCTGGAATGCCTTTTACCAGGGCCTGGGGGCCACGACGAGCCTTACTTCTGGGTACCATCCTCAGTCGAACGGACAAACAGAGAGGTGCAATCAGGAGCTGGAGGTCGCCTTGAGATGCGTTATTGAGGACAACCCTTCCACCTGGTCTGACCATTTGCCTTGGGTGGAATACGCCCACAACACTCGGGTATCATCTGCCATCGGTATGTCCCCTTTTAAGGCTTCGCTTGGGTACTCTCCCTCCTTATTCCCTAGCCTGGAGACTGAGGTCCCGGTTCCGTCGGTCCAACTACATGTCTGACTGTGTCGCAAGATTTGGCGACAGACAAGAGCGGCTCTTCTACGTACCGCCGACCTGAACAAGAAGTATGCCGACAGACGTCGCTCTTCTGCGCCCCACTACCGGGTGGGTCAACGGGTATGGTTGTCCACTAAAGACATTTCCCTTCCAGACACCCCCCGCAAGTTGGCTCCCAGGTATATTGGTCCTTTCCCCATTGCGAAGATCATAAACTCCTCGGCCGTTCGCCTACTACTGCCTCGATCCATGAGGATTCACCCAACCTTCCACGTCTCCCTCCTTAAGCCAGTCTCCTCTAGCCCCCTTAACCCCCCGGCCGATCCTCCTCCTGCTCCACGTCTGATCGCAGACGCCCCGGCCTTCTCTGTCCGGCACCTCTTGGACGTTTGCCGCTGGGGCAGAGGTCTGCAGTACCTGGTCGACTGGGAGGGGTACGGGCCGGAGGAACGCTCTTGGGTTCCCAGGGCTCAGATCCTGGACCCTGATTTGATTTCTTCTTTTTTTAGGGACCACCCTGAAAAGAGGATCAGATCGCTGAGAGACGATTCTTGAGGGGTGGGGGGGGGGGGGGGGTGCCTCTGTGGGAGTTCTGGTTTCCTTCCTGCCACTAACTATCTTCCACAGTTGCTGCACTGAGCTAATTGATCATCATCTTCACCTGCCGCCTGCTCTGGAGAACGGGTTCTGCTCCTTCCATAAAAGCTGCAGCCAGGCTCTTCTCCAGTGCTGGGACATTACCCTTTACATGGTAAAGTAATGGTCAGCCTGTTATTGTCTCCTGACAATGTTGGTCTAACAAGCTTCCACGCTTCGTTGTTTCTTCAGTTTTTTGACTTCCACGTCAAGATTCGTCTCGGGCCCTCCAAGGCTTCAACACCAAGGCAGGATCCTCCTATGGGATGTCCCTTCAACCATTCATCTACCTCCAACCTGCTCCTGCACTCTCTGTTCCTTCAGTGAAGCATCAACAAACCAGCAGCAAAGGTACTCACCTTCTTCTTTTCGAGACGTCCTCCGGAATCCAGAACCACACAGCGCGCCTTCCCTGCTCCTGCATCAAGGCAGAACCTAGCTCCACTCCCTTTTCCCCTGGAAAGACAATAAAGAGGTTTATTTTTGCAACCTGGTTATCTGTCTGTTCTTCGGTTCTGCAATCTGGGGTCTTATCCTTGATCAAATCATGTCAAGGGATGCACTAGCTTGAACGGCTGAACCTTTAAAGTACACCAATTTATAGAATGATCCCTAGAAAGATTCTAGAAGAAGAATGATCCCTAGAAATGTCTAGAAGAGGTACATGAAAGAAGAATATATGGATGGTTAAGATAGGGATAATTAGAAATTTTTAGAACAGGCAGGGAGGGACAGATAGAGATTAATTTCATGGTCAAAAAAAGAGTTAAACAGTTTTGCTGGATAAGGTTTTTGCAGATGAGTATATGAATTTATAAAAAACAGGGACAGATAGTTTTTTAGAACAAGCAGAAAGGGACAGATAAAGATTATTTTCATGATCAAAAGAGGGTAAAATGTTCTATTTCGTATAGGCTTCGCCCTTTAAGGCTGTCGCTTAGTGGGTTTATCCCGTTATGCGTAGCATTTGCACTGAAAAATTTAGTCCACGCCCACCTGCTGTGTGGGCCCCACCCGGTCCGTATAAATTACATTAAGAGCGGGAAATAGGCTCCCATTTTTTCTTCAGCGAGCTAATAGCACTGTCAGAAGAACAAAGAAGGAAAATTGTGTAGATGACCAACCTTTATTAAGGATGCTTGGCCTGGCAGTCGACCTCCGGTCGTCCGGTGAGTTCTCCTCCCCGAGGAGAAGCTGACGAGCAGTCTTATTTCAAGGTAAGCGCTGAGGAATATTTCTCAGTGACAGGTCACTACACGCTGGACAACGCCATCTTGTATTTTTCCTCTTATCGCCGACCCTCGGAGCGAATCGGATGGTTCCTCCGGGACAGGCGTGCTCAGCTGCAGCCCCCGCTGCTCATTCTCTCCTGGGGAGCGTAGTGTCGGTGGAGGGGGGCTGAGTGAATGCTCACCCCATCCCACCTCGTTTCGCATTGGCGATCACACCGCTCCCGGCCGACGGCGCTCTCAGGGGTTGCCCGGCGTAACCCAGGAGACGGCTGACATGAAAGGACCCTTTTTTACGTCCTACGCTTTTCCCGCCAGTTCGGATGATCCGGCCAACAGGGGGCCCTCCAGGACAACAAACAGAGCTCAACGGAAGGTAACCAGGTGTCGGGTTGCTGGAAGTGTGTTGATGACACTATGAAATAACATCATTTTATGATGACGTGTCCTTTAGCCAGGCTGTCAGCATGGTTTATCTGACAAGCGGCCCCATCACACACACTCATCACGAATGAGCCTTTTTAAGGTTATTTTCATTCACTGTCAGCGGTGCCGATGCACGCTCCCGCGGCATGAAAGCGCGCACGCAGCTCTCAGCGCCCGCCGTTCACGTCAACGTTAACGTGAGACCACGGTACGAGCTCAACAACGTATCTCGCTCTCGGCAGAAGCGACACACATTTTTTTCATCGCAGTGGTGTCAAACGCGTGCTCCCGCGGCATCAGCAGTTTCACAAGCCTCACAGCGGCTCTGCTCCTTCATCCTCGAAGAAGGTTTTCTGAATTTATACTGCAGCTAGTGGAATCACTCTGAAGTTCACGTGACTTGCAGCCAAGAATGAACGTGTTTCTGCAGACCGAGCCAGTAGTAGCCTCGCTCCACTGATGCCGCGCGCTGCTTCCTGACCGCACCAGTGCCAACGCGCGCTCCCGCGGCGTCAGCAGCTCCAAAAGCCTCACAGCGGCTCAGCTCATACATCCTCGAAGAAGACCAAGCCAGTGGTAACCTCGCTCCACCGATGCCGCGCGCTGCTTCCTGAATGCACAGTGCCAATGCGCGCCCCAGCGGCATTCCTGGCTTAAGGTGTCGCATGAATGAGGACGCACACACACGACCCTTCAGGGCACGTCGGCTCATATGTGCACCCGCTTCCCGAGCGTTACACGGGGCAGCTGCACACAACGTGAGTACAACTCAGATGAGCTCGCGTGTTTTTCTCTCTCACTCAGCGCGCTCCAGTTCACATCAGCATGTATGCGAGTTTCACAGCATAAATGCGTGCCCGCTTTACAGCTTATAAACGGGTGGCAATGAACGCGCGCTTCCAGACGGATGGATGAACCGTTTTCATCCGGGGATTCACGCTGCAGTTCAGCTCAACCCCGGTGTGGAGGAACCCTGTGACGTTTTTTCTGTCGTTTATGAACAGATCTCGTCCCCTCTAGCAGAAGCTCAGGAAATTCTGTTTTAAATGTAATTTCTAGAGTCTCAGAAGGAGAGGAAAACGCAAGGTCTCTCTCATCACTTCCTGGTCCCAATGAGCTGGAAGATGAGATTTATTCTAGATTGTCAATCTCTGAACTGTGAGAAACAACACTCCATTATGCGTCCGAGCCGCCTTAACTCTGCTTTATCTGGACACCTGCTGCTGTTGAGCAATTGTACAGACAGGTGGCAGCAGTGCAACCCAAGTGAATCGGTTGAGTGACATCAGCTGTTTTCCGTCAGCAGACCTACGTCACACATGTCAGTTTTTCACAGAGGCACATACATTTAACAAGCTGTGGGGGCCGCTGTAGTTCTCCACACAGCAGCTCATTTAAATGTTTTTGGAGCGTCACAGGGACTCCTTGAATGTGACTCAACATTGTCCTTAAGCTGCAGAATCATCAGGGTTTTTTGATTCACACAGACAGCAAGTGACTGTCTCATACATACTGGCAGGTGATGTATGTTTTTCAACCCATGTGCCACATTGTGAGACAGATGCTGTGTGGGCACACCCAATCTGCTCTCCATTGGAGTGGGTACATCTCATGTATTCCAAACAGGGGGCGGATGTGATGTCCAAGACGGTCCTTTGCGGCATGGGGACCTGGGACCTTCCTCCCAGAGCTATGGCTCAGACACGGCAGGAATCCTGCCCGCGCCTGTGGACGTGTAACAACACGAGAGAATCCAAAAAAGTTCAATCTGGTCCTCTGGACATTCAAAAAAAAAAAAAAAAAAAAAACAAAGCAAAAAAATCTAGAAACGTTTCGTCTCTCATCCAAGAGACTTCCTCAGTCTGAGGTGCTGTTTTCAGCTCAGTCTCTTAAATAGCACCTTCTCAGGGTGGATCAACCAGTTTTGCTGCTGACAACCAAAACCAACTGATCACATGCTCAAGAAGGACCATCAGCCTAACAATGGATCATTAGCACACTGATGGCTGTTTACTACTCACAG
>NC_056509.1:25715034-25721363 GCF_014905685.2 Nematolebias whitei
TTTTGGATTTTTCTACCTGGATTATTGAGCATGCATCAGGATAACACGAGAGAACACTCAATGTCAATTATAATTATCGTGGAGCCACGGGACGATCCACCGCTGGGTGGACGTGCCTGCTCACAGCCTGTGGTCGTAATGCTTTTTCACCTTCCTCTTTCCCTCTGATATCACGGTTTTCTGAACCGAGCTCAGGAGGAGGGACCAGCAGGTCCTCTGCCCCAAGTACGTGAATGCATCATGGTTCCCAGGCCTACGACATTTGTTATCAGGACACTCGTGGAACCTGCCGTGGAGGGAGGACGCTCTCCTCCAGGCAGGAGGAGCGACCAGGAGTTACCCAGAAATAGGCCAGCACCTGTGGGTCTGGCCGTTGAACGAATCCACTTAGAGAGGATGGGTTGCCCACAGGATGTAATGCACACAATTCAGGTTTCACGTGCTGCATCTTCCACAGCGATGTACGAATCAAGCGGACAGCCTTTCAGTGCTGGTGTACAGAGAAGGGTGTAGAGGCCACCTCATGTTCATTAGGTGGCATGCTGTTCTTCCTGCAGCAGCTGATGGACAGAAATTTGCATCCAGCACGTTTAAAACGTACGCTGCAGCCTTCTCTTCCTGACATGAAGGTTTCTGAGACAGAACAGGTTTTATCATCCGCTGATGAAGCGTTTTCTAAAAGGTGTACAGAGACGCAGGTCTGTCTCACACCCACTTGTTCCAGTGGTATTTAATACTGGTCTTGCAGGTCCTGATCAAAGCTTCATTTGAGTCTTTGGATCAGGTTCCACTTAAATTCTTGTCTCTTTAAACAGCCCTGCGGCTGGCTTTAACATCCGCTAAGAGAGTGAGTGTTTTATCTGCCCTCTCTGTCGCTCCGTCATGTCTCAGAAATTAGGCTGACGGCAGCTCAGCTGATTTTAGGCCAACCCAGCTTTTATGCCTAATACATCACGAGCTCTCTTAATCAAGAGCGATATCGTTGGAGGGGTCGTCCCCCCCCCCCCTTCACACAGATCAGAAGAAGTAGCGTCTTTTTATCTCCTCTGTCCTGTGCGGGCGTTGACGTGTTACATAGCGTGCACAGCTGCAATGCGTCAACATCTGTTTAAGCATCATAGAGATGCATCTGCAGGTCTCCCGTTATCCACCCAGCGCTTGTCACACAGGCTGTGTGAGGCCATTTCTGAATCCTACAGAGCATCAGATTTAGAGCCTCCTGTCAACCTCAGAGCACACTCTACCAGGGGTATCGCATCTTCGACTGCTTTGCATAATGGTATGTCAATGCAGGACATTTTGCACTGTGGCCGCGTGGTCAACTCCCTGCTCATTTATTCGCTTTTATCTAGGTGATGTGACGGCCCGTTCCATAACACATTCTGTTCTTAGTGTTACAGAATGAATATTGTTGTTTCATGGAACTCCGTTTTACTCACATCTGTCTGCATGCATTACAGTGTGAGATGTTGTTATCAATCACAAATTGTGATTGTTATTTTGGTTCTATTGTCACTAATCTGTTCATGACTATTGTTACCAATCAGTTCATTTGATTAATAATCAGCTCTCCTGTTATTATTAATCTGTTCATACGGTTCAGCCGTAAACCGGTTGGTTCATGGCTCTTTTCAGCGTTTTTCCCTCCCCGTTGAAGTTTTCCGGGGCGTTCATGCATTCAGAATGCATAGTTACACAACATGCGTCTGTGCATGGCACACATAATTACGCAATGCGTAATTACGCACATGGGAGCTGAGTGATTAGACTTTTTGGGCAAGCTTCTGCTTCATACGGTCCATACATATGGACCCAGTGAGGCGAGGACAACATCCGCTTCTCCCTTAACCCACTAAGCGACTGCCTTAAAGGGCGAAGCCTATACGAAATAGAACGTTGGTTATGTACTGTAACCCCAATACAGGGTGGGACTGCACAGATGAAATTGGTGCAGGAATTACCAAGCCTGATGCCTTTAATAGCTACACTAGTAAACCACATAGAGAGACAAGTTCAGAGACATCTTGAAGAGATGTGTTTGTTTACATCTGTAAACCAGAAACTGTTTAAAGAGCAGCTGGGAGACAGGAGAGAGAAAACTCAGAAAAAGAAGAAAAAATGCAGGAAACATAAAATGGACCAGATGACAGCTGTCGGCCCACCACTAGAAACTGAAGGAGTTTTCCAAATGGAGCAGATAACTTACCAATGTGCATCATACAGGGGTGGAGTTCAAAGTGGAAATAGGGAGATCAGGTGTGGAGGACAAATGTCATTGGGCCAGTATTACTGTTGGACATGTGGGAAGGCCGGACATCTGGCCAGAAGCTGCAGAAGTATGCAGGGCCCAAATATGTACCAGAATTAGCTACCGAGGAGAGTTTTTAACACAAAAGGGGTTTAAAGAGTTTTAATAAATACTTTTTCTCAGATCTGGTGCCACAAAGACGATAATAAATAAAAGTTGTTCTGTGTATTTATTAACCATTTTTTGACAGGTTGTCCAGACCCATCCTGGTGCTGATAAAACTGTTAAATTTTAGTTTTTAACTAATCATCTTTCATCCCCCATTTTTCTCTCTGCACTACGAATGATAATTTTTGCTGACTAACTACTTTTTCTCTAAAATTTCAGCTTCGTCGATTTGATTTAAATGCTGTATATAAGTTGTTGTTTGTTTGTCAATGACATGTGAAGGATCCGACATGGTTCAGTTCAACCTGGTAGCCCAGACAGAAAACATAAATCTCCGCACTCAAGTTGATGTGAGTAGATGAACACACACAGACCTTCTCTCTGAAGATAATGTGACAGGTCAAATATGTTATTCATTTGTCACAGTATCATGTGTGTGGATCATAGTGTTGTTCTTGTCTAGAGCAGAGACAAACTGGAGCCTTGTGTTTTGTTTTTATTTTATTTTATTGCAGGATTTTGAGTTGTTACAGATTAAAGTGAATTAAAAGATGGGGGAACTCGAACACGTCTGTCGAGTTGAACCAACCAGGGTAAAAGTATTTGGAGAATATTGTGATAAATGTATTAGTAGATTAGAAACAGTTTTTAATGACATATTTCTATAAAAGTTGAGTGTCCTTGGCAGAGAACACTCTTTACAATATCATTTATTTACCAAAAGTTTTAAGCTTTAAAGACGAACCATAATAAATCTAAGGTGTTGACTGAAAAACATTAACATAATAAATACACTAGTGGAATAAAACATTTCTTATGAGAGTCCCTTAAATATAGAAGGATAACTGAAGATGGAGAAAAACTGTTCCAGGTTAGAGAAAATATTTTAAATGATTAAGGGGGAGGAGAAATTAACTTGATATGAATGTTATTTGAACAATCTAGTAAACAAAAATATATGAATGTTATGGTATAATGATATGATAAATAAGATTGACATATCTAATAAGTATTAGACATACAGTAATTTTTGCTATTGTGGAGTCCACTAGAACTGGGATAACCGTGATATTTGTGCCTTTGCTGTCTGTAGGATGAGAGTTTTCAGGCCGTCATGACATGAACCATCATGATTTAACCTTGCATTATTAGATTGGATCATGTGCGCATAATTAATCTTACATTGTAAATTTTTATCTGTGTAAATACAAGATCATTTTTTGCTGTTTTTCTGATTTTTATAATATTTACCTTCAAATTTAATTGTTTTGTTATTGACATACATGTGAAATGATCAATGCTATGAATTTTAAAGGTAAACTGTTGAGGTGTTTCTTATTTTTATTATATAAAATTGCAGGGTCTGTTGGAGGTGATGACAGCTCTCATCTGGACTCAGGAGGGGAGAGTAGACGATAATAATAATATTTAAACATTTGGATTATTCATTAAAAGTTACATAAATAAATAACATGTTTACTATCATGTAAAGCAACACTGATTAACACATGCATGTTAGAATCGAGGTGCGGGGCCTCGTCAGCAGAGAAAGGTCTCCTCTGCTGAGGATGTCTGACCTAAAAGGTATTTTGCCTGATTGAATAGGAGTCATGTTGAAAAACACACACACACATACATATACACACACACAAAGAATGCTTAATGTTTTACACAGATGAAAAGACATAGTCTTTTCAGACAAACTCTATATGTTAAAATGCACCCCAGTGAAGTATCCTGATGCATGCTCAATAATCCAGGTAGAAAAATCTAAAAAAGTTAAATCTGGTCCTCTGGACATTCAAAAAAACAAAACAAAGCAAATCAACAAAAAAATGTAGAAACGTTTCGTCTCTCATCCGAGAGACTTCCTCAGTCTGAGGAGCTGTATTCAGCTCAGTCTCTTAAATAGCACCGTCTCAGGGTGGATCAACCAGTTTTGCTGCTGACAACCAAAACCAGCTGATCACATGCTCAAGAAGGACCATCAGCATAACAATGGATCATTAGCACACTGATGGCTGTTTACTGTTCACAGACCCCATAGACCCCAGTGAAGATTCACCTTCAAGTAATTGACAAGATAAATGGATCCACCTTTGAATTATGGACAGTTTTAAACGGTAACACAAGCCGACATTAACGATGAGATTTAACAGAATGTCTTAAAGGAGTCGTGATGAGAGCTGGAATTATCTTACAGCAAGTGCCCTGCAGTTTTAAGATATAGTCTTGGTGTTAAATTAAAGAAATGCAGATTAAAATTGGTAATTTTATGTTTTCAAAAGAAATTTTCATTTTAACCGTGCCTGTCCCTTTAAAAATTACTGGTTAAACAAAGATTATGTTTGAGGATTATTTAATTGATGTGATTTGTATAGCTTGAACAATATTAACCCTTCACAGGTCTCTGGAGCAGTGCTGGACCAAAATGACTAAGTACTGTGAATGCTTTTTAGGCTGTATGCCCCCCCCCCCCCCCCCCCCCACACACACACATTTTTCTCTCTACAGGAGATGCCATAAGGAGAATTGAGAACCTAAAACTGTAAACTGGGCAGATGGGACAACCAGTGAGGTATGAAAGTGTTATGGATGACTGAATACAAGTAAATATTGATGATCATGGGAAGACACAATTGATGATTTTAAGTAATGCCTATTGATTTTTCTATAATACCATACCATACCATACCAACTTTATTTATAAAGCACCTTAAAACAACCATAGCTGACACAAAGTGCTGTACATTAAAACACAACATATTAAAAGTGGAAATAAAAACAGTTTAATGAGATAAGCTAAATGTCAGAGGTTGTTTTGGATGATAAATTAGGCTGGAATATTGTATATAATATAAGGATCAAAATCTTTGCTAGATATTTGACTTCAAAATCACTTACAATGTTCAGTAACAGAGTTACAAGACGATTAAACCAAATCTATACATGTTTTTATCTCAGGTAAGATTTTTAGAAGTGCCAACAGAGTTGGAATATACTATTTTTACTTCTTTTTCACCATTTTTATTATTCTTTAACAGATACTGACAGAATATATATAATAATGAATTCTAACAACTACTAACATGATTTATAACTTATAATGACTTGTGAAATTTGGTGCATGAAGAAAAACCGTAAGTGCTGCTGATTAGAGGACGACACAGGAGTGGATTTTCACTCCTGTCCTTGTCCCTGAAAGAATGTGTTCTGATCTGAAGCAGGGAGATGAGGAGCAGTTGTCTTCCATTTCAGAAGGTTTATTTTACATGTAAAATACAAGATCACCAGCCCTGGGCCATTGTATCTCCACCATGCGGTCACACACAATGGCCCCTAACGTAGACAGTCAACCCATCTTCTTCAGAGCTCGGCCACACCTCCTGGAGTCATCATCACCATCAATGAATGGGAAGTCCTACTCTTACAATGTGACCCAGCTCTCAACCAATAATATCTTGTTTTCTATAATGGGTGGGTGCATGAATGTTGGGAGTTGTAGGCATGTAGCTGAAACTACATTTTCTACCGGAAACAGAATCAGATCATGTTTTTAACACAATATCATTCTAAATATCAAAACAGGATACATATATCTAGACATTTCATTAAGTTAATATATTATCTGATAAAATTATATTTCACTTCCCCCTTTTGACATGATAAAAATCATGTCAACAAAATCCTATATGTAATATATCTGTAAAAAGCTATGTGTCATGTAATTACAATTAATGTACAGTGGAAAACACTAACAATTCCCATCCCTTATAATTCCTAGGCCTAAATTAACACCCCTAAACAATATAAACCATAATAATAAGCTAACATCAATATTGATACCTAACACAGATAAGGAAATATGTGTGAGAGTAGCTCTGGCTGCAGCTCCAAGATGGCCGCTGATGAT
>NC_056509.1:25721463-25725023 GCF_014905685.2 Nematolebias whitei
CCTCCCGGTACTGATGCTCTTAGCCATTTGTTTCCTAAGTATTTGAGGTACTTACCTTGTGATTTTTGTGTCAGCAGTTCCTCGTTTTGCCGTGCCCGTTCCAGTCCTGGTCTCTCAGTTCCTGTCTGGTCTCTCGTGCCCTTGCCTTTCGGATCTTGGATGTCCGTGCTCTGTCTCTGGGACTCATGCCTCTAGGACCCATTGAACTCACTCCAGTGCCCAGGAAGCTGTAAGACAAGAACAACAATATCAATATCTACTCACCTGTGTCACTTACCTGCTCCTGCCTAAAAGACTATCCCCGCTCTTCCAGGAGTTCCGGTCCCAGGGCCTGTATATATATCAACACTGTAAATAAATAACACTTTTTTGTAGCCTGAGTCTTGAGTCGTTCTGGGTCTCGTTACAACTGGGTTGCCCGAAATCTTAACAGAAATGCTCCAGCTAGACCAAACCCAGAACGAGGCTCGGGACGACCAAGCCACGTCCTCCTCGCAAACGGAACGGGTAAACCAGCTGGAAAAGATCCTCACCCAAATGATAAAACAACAACAACAGACACAAGCTAACCTACAGGAGCTTGGGGGTATGGTTTTCTCCATTAAACAGACTCTCTCCCCTTCTCCTCCTACAACCGCAGCAGAACCTTCTGTGAACAGCCCGACATGCACATGCTCGGCGAGGCAACCGTCGGAGCAACAATTATTGGTAAAACCTTCCGAACTTTTTTCTGGTGACCCGGATCAATGTGACGGTTTCCTCCTCCAATGCGAGCTCGCGTTTAGCGGGGCCCCTAGACTTTACGCCACAGACAATGCTAAAATCACTTATTTTACGAGTCAGTTAAAGGGTAACGCACTTCGGTGGGCAACTTCTTTCCTCCGCCAACATGATTTGAAAATTGTCACTTTTAGCTCGTTACTCACTGAATTTCGTAGAATATTCGACAGGCCATTATCGGGTCCCAACGCTGAGAAACGTCTCCTGGGCTTACGTCAGGGCCGGCGACCAGTAGCCGAACACGCCCTCGAGTTCCGCATCCTCGTGGCACAAACGGTGGAACGAGAGGGCGCTGCAGGGGACTTTCTTAAACTCCTTGTCGGATCCGTTAAAGGATCAGATCGCCGCAAGAGACGAGCCGTCCAACTTCGACGCTTTCGTTAATTTAGCCATAGCAATCGACGAACGTTTCCGCGAGCGGCAGCGCGAACGAGACTACAACTCCCAAAGGACCACCACTTCTGGTTTGGGTCCGTCACTCAATGTTGTCCATAGTAAAGATCTGTCTGAGTACTACAAACCCCAGAGTCAGCAAGCCTTCGCGTCTCTTCCTCCACTCGCTCTACCTGAACCTGAACCCATGCAGGTGAGACACACCCGCCTAACTCCCAACGTTAAACAAAGATGCAGGGAACAAGGGTTATGCTTCTATTGCGGCCAAGATAGGCATATTATTGCCGCCTGTCCGTTTCGGGGAAACGAGAACACCCACCAATAAAGAGGGAGATATTGGTGGGGACTTCTTCGCTCTCCCCATTAAGTAGATTGACCATTGCTACGGTCATTCAAAATAATCACAACCGTTTCCCTGTTTCTGCACTCATAGACTCAGGCGCAGAACAAAATTTAATCAGTCAAAGTATTGTTTCTGAATTGTCCCTACCCACTTTAAAGATACCTACTATTTCCATAGCGGGGGTCACGGGCGAAACCCTAGCCCAGGTTCAACATCGCACCATCGACTTACACCTGATAACATCTGGCAACCATCATGAGCACGTTAATTTCTTTGTCTTCGATTCTCCTCATGATCATATAATTTTGGGGTATCCTTGGTTAAAGCTCCACAACCCTCACATTAATCGGGAGCTTGGCAGGATAGAGAAATGCAGCGGGAGGTGTTTAAAACACTGCCTCCGCTCTGGGATTTCTAACCCCATTAAACAAGACGCCAACGTAGAAGAGATCGATCTAACTTCCATTCCGTCCGAGTATCACGATCTCTCTCCTGTTTTTAGTAAGCAGAAAGCTTTGTCTCTGCTGCCGCACCGATCTTACGACTGTGCCATAGACCTTTTTACGGGTGCTCCCTTACCGGCCAGCCGCCTGTACAACCTCTCGGGACCAGAGAGGGATTCCATGAAAGAGTATATTGAAGAATCACTTGATTCAGGAATCATTCGTCCGTCCACCTCTCCGGTAGGGGCCGGTTTTTTCTTTGTCTCCAAGAAAGACAAGACCCTCCGCCCTTGCATCGATTACCGGGGGTTAAATAATATTACAGTCAAGAACAAGTATCCTCTTCCTCTCATAGATTCCATACACGAGCAGTTACAGTCAGCCACTATCTTCACAAAATTAGACTTACGTAATGCCTACCACTTGGTATGCATAAAGGAAGGCGACGAATGGAAGACGGCCTTCCGAACCCCGTTAGGTCACTTCGAATATCTCATTATGCCGTTTGGTCTCACTAACACCCCTGCCGTCTTCCAGGCGCTAGTGAATGACGTACTTAGGGACTTTTTAGGGGACTGCGTTTTTGTATACCTCGATGATATTTTAATTTACTCACGTGACAAAGAGGAGCACATCAGCAGGGTCAGAACGGTACTTCAGCGTTTATACAAGAATCAATTATTCGTCAAAGGCGAAAAATGTGAATTTCATGCTTCGTCAGTCTCTTTTCTGGGGTTTATTTTCGGAGAGGGGCATTATCGTACCGACCCTGAGAAGATTAGAGCTGTAGTCGAATGGCCCATTCCTGAGACTCGCAAACAGCTTCAGCATTTTTTAGGTTTTGCAAACTTTTACAGACGCTTTATCAGGGACTAAAGCCGTATTGCCGCACCACTCTCTCAACTTACTTCCATCAATAGAACCTTCAAATGGACTACAGACGCAGACACAGCTTTCAATAAACTGAAACAACTCTTCTTGTCGTCACCCATCCTCTGCCATCCTGACCCCGAACGCCAGTTCATCCTAGAGGTGGACGCCTCCGACACTGGGGTAGGAGCAGTCCTCTCTCAGAGATCCCCCAGAGACAATAAGGTACACCCCTGTGCCTTCTTTTCTCGGCGCCTGTCCCAAGCCGAGCATAATTACGATGTGGGTAACCGCAAATTATTGGCCGTCAAACTGGCCTTGGAAGAGTGGCATCACTGGTTAGAAGGTACTGAGATCCCCTTCCTCATCTGGACCGACCACAAAAACCTGACTTATCTAAGGGATGCTGAGAGATTAACTCACAGACAGGCACGATGGTCTTTGTTCTTTAATCGTTTTCATTATATTTTGACTTTTAGACCTGGCTCGAAGAATATCAAGCCAGATGCCCTGTCTCGTCAATTCTCTCCTCCAGACGTTCCTGAACCCGAGGAACATATCGTTCCTTCTGCATGCATTGTCGGGGCTCTCACATTGCCCATTGAGCAGGAAGTCCGCGATGCCCACAAGGAGGAGCCCGATCCCGGCCTGGGACCCCCTGGAACCCTGTTCGTCCCCTCTATTATGAGGTCTAAGGTACTGGAGTGGGTTCACACAAACAAACTTTCTTG
>NC_056509.1:25725123-25729533 GCF_014905685.2 Nematolebias whitei
CCTCCCGGTACTGATGCTCTT
This sequence comes from Nematolebias whitei, assembly GCF_014905685.2. Classification (NCBI taxonomy): domain Eukaryota; kingdom Metazoa; phylum Chordata; class Actinopteri; order Cyprinodontiformes; family Rivulidae; genus Nematolebias; species Nematolebias whitei. The sequence continues at coordinate 25,725,145 of NC_056509.1, forward strand.
AGCCATTTGTTTCCTAAGTATTTGAGATGCTTACCTTGTGATTTTTGTGTCAGTAGTTCCTCGTTTTGCCGTGCCCGTTCCAGTCCTGGTCTCTCAGTTCCTGTCTGGTCTCTCGTGCCCTTGCCTTTCGGATCTTGGATGTCCGTGCTCTGTCTCTGGGACTCATGCCTCTAGGACCCGTTGAACTCACTCCAGTGCCCAGGAAGCTGTAAGACAAGAACAACAATATCAATATCTACTCACCTGTGTCACTTACCTGCTCCTGCCTAAAAGACTATCCCCCCTCTTCCAGGAGTTCCGGTCCCAGGGCCTGTATATATTGTATATATATCAACACTGTAAATAAATAACACTTTTTTGTAGCCTGAGTCTTGAGTCGTTCTGGGTCTCGTTACAACTGGGTTGCCCGAAATCTTAACAATATGCCAAAATACAATTTACTCATCGGAGCTCACACTTTAAGATAAACTCCTAAATTTTCCTTCTATAAATCTCATGCCTCTAGTGTATGCAAATTATATGTTGCATGTTTTATCCTTAGCAATTTATGTATAACTTGGGGCGTTGCAGAGATTTTGCAGAGGCAGGCTTCCGTGTTCATCATCATCATCAGTACCACCACCACAGGTAATCTGTAAGGAGCAAAATCTACACTAATCTGTTGACTAGTTTGATAACTGAGGAAAACTCATCAACTGCTGTTATTCAGAGATGTTTGATATAAGGGATATGTCAACACTCAGAAAACTAACAATCATAATCTACAATTAACCTGATCAGATCAGAAATCACAAGAGTCCTTCCATAAACTGTTGAACCTATTACACACACACAGATATATATTATTCTCTATGCCAGAATGTTCTAACCTCAAACTCAACACCTCCTGTCAGTAAAATCCACAGCTAGTCTGCTCTGATACTCATTAACAAAGCTGCAGATAATTTATAGTATCTGAAGCATCTCTAATTGTACGATTCAACTGCTAAGAATTTAAATGGGTAAAACTAATTATTTCTGGGGAAAATTAGGGAAAACCTCATACACCTTTTCGAAAATCGATCATTGCACAACTAATGCACATCCACAAACAAATGGATTCACATTAACTCACGTCTAAAACGTTCACATTCTGCTTTCTTCTCAACAACCTGAATCAAACCACAGATTTTCTTCACAGGCATAAAAATAATTCATATGTAACTGCAACATATGGTGAAAACAAACATTTGAGAGAGGTTTCAAAGGATACTGAAGAATCTTTGGCATATATTAGTAATATTAGTTAGTTAGTGTGATTAGTTCTGCTCAGAGCCCTATAAAGAGAGAGTTGCGACACTCCCATAGACTCCCATAGAAAGAATGGAATGTGGAAGTCACGTGGGTCATGCAGCGGGAAATAGTTCCAAACAGCAGTGGTTCAGCATTGAACGTAGTTCATTCTCCATGTTTCTCCGGTAAGTTGATGCAAATGCGACACTTTTTTGCCATTGTGAAGCGTTATCTGACTGTTCTGTTCCACAATTTATCAACATTAATACTTCATGTCGCCAGTTTTAGTTAATTAAACATGTTTAATTAACTTGCTAGTTGTGTTTTAACAGCTGCTCTGCAACATGACGTTTTAAACAGGTCAATTTCTAATTCAACGTTTTAAAATATCGATTACTGCTTAAATTTTGAAAGGTGGTATTTTTTAAATTTATGGTAATTCCAGTTACTGAACTCAACTAGAAAATATTTGGCCTTTTTTTCTGAGAGATTCATTCAACCTTTATTTAGACAGGTAAATCCCATTGAGCCTCGAGGACTCATTTACAAGAGAGACCTGATCAACATGACAACAAGATTGATGTAATTTAGTTAAAGTTATAGATCATTTGTCAAAGACTGCAGCATAAATTGTGACATTATCATTAAAGAAAAACGTGATTGTGGAGATGAGTCAATTTTTTCATGTTTTCCAGGTAAACCACAGGAGAATGACTTCATGAACCGAATGTTGCAATCAAAGTATCACAAAGTACAAGATCTCATTTTCTGTCTTCCAAATCAATAACAGCTGAATCAAGATGTTTGAATAAAATTACTTTAACACCATAACCTTCACAAAGTTGGTATTTACTGCAGGACTGTTAATTTACATTAGTTTCATATTATTAGTTTAGCGTTTGGTAATCATGGGTCAAGTTGAGATGAGACTCTTTCAAGACAGAACAAGAAATAAGAATTATTACAAGAATATATCAGCATCAATAAACTGTAGGACAGTAACAAAACACTTATTAAACTATCACAGGTACATTGAGATGGAGCTTGAAGTTATTCTTCATGCCAGTTGTCTTCATCTGATCTTTTGTAAAAATATGTCAGAATTTATTTTCCATTAACATTTTTCTTTGCAGGACTGTGTTAATTTTCTTGTCTGTGAGTTTCTTCTATCCTGCTTATATATTTTTTTGTGTTCTAATTGTTCCTCAGGTTGTTCATCTCTGTTCCCTGACTGCCTGTTGATCCATCCTCCTGGTCCTGTTGATCCTGGATCATCAGATCCTGACATGTCCCCGTCCTCTGAGGACACATTTTCATCTTTACCTCATCTCACACGCCTCATTTCCGTTTCTTCCTCAGTCTCTGAAATTACAACGTCACTGTTAGAATGAAGATTATTGTTCAATAAAAAATATGACATGCCTTATTTAACACTGTTCGTACCAAAGTTTAATTTAGAACAACATGTGTGATCACTGGTCAGATCACTGGTCAATGGATCAACATGCAGTGGAAGTTCTGCTGTTCTTCTCATCTGGTTCTGGTCCATGAACAAATGGTTGAACCTCCTTCAGTCTCACACGTCCTCACTGTGTCTCTGTCTGACTCGTCCTCACTGTGTCTCTGTCTCACACGTCCTCACTGTGTCTCTGTCTCACACGTCCTCACTGTGTCTCTGTGAACTGTCCTCTCTCTAAATGTGCCTGTAGAGTGACATGAGTTTATTTTCTTGCACATTTCTTTGACAGTTAAACATTTTGAGCCCTGATTGAAAATGTTTGTGCAGATTAAATTTACAGCTCTCACTTTGTGTTGTTGTGATGATGGTGATGGTGCTCCTGCTGACTTGAGATGATGTCATTAATAAACAGTATAAATGGCAGTAAAAGTACTTTATTAAAGCTTGCTTTACATTTTACATATTTTATAATAAATTGTTTGGAATTTTATTTTTGCACAATTAACACTTATTTTGTCATCTGTTATGATTTTAACTAGAAACAGTTTAATTTAAATTAACATTTTAATCAATGAATTACAATTTTACAATAGTTGTCCGGCTACAATTGCCATAAAAAACAAAGACAAATACAACAATTATATTCAGGTCTCTCTTGTAAATGAGTCCTTGTGGCTCAATGGGACTAACCTGTTTAAATAAAGGTTGAATTAATATCTTCTATTGAAATCATGAATGGTGAAATGTTGCTTTTTTTGTGCATTAGTGCACATTTCTTTTGCGCACACACGCGCGCACACACCTACACACATCGTTGTGTCCCTCCCACATTACGGATGCTTCTGACACCCTTGGACGTGATAGATCATCAGAAGTCCATTAGAAATAGATTTAACCTGTAAATGAATAATAATAAAAAGTCAGCACTACCTTTACCTGTATGAATCAAAACGAGTCTCACATGTTTTACTAAATTTGTACAGAAAATTATGTTCAAACTAACCCAAATGTTCAGACCAAGAGGTGGGTCCAACAGGAACCTTGTTGATCAACTATTATCTAGCAACCTGTTACAAGTAGGGATGGGGCAGATCCAATCCAGTATCGGATTTTCCGATCCTCCTGCCGATATTTCCGATCCATGATGTATGCTGGCTTCAAATTATGGAATGGATTTCCTGAACGGCAGCATGTCTCGTGAACCCAGAGTAATAAGACCCGCCTCACATTCAGGAAATCCAGTTCATAGTTTGCAGCCAGCTACAACGTGAGGACTGAGTTAGCAGCACTGTGGCTAACAGCTAACAAACTTTTCATCTTAACATGTCCACTGTGTGAAAGTATTTTACACTAAAAACACCACAAGACAGCATCGTGCAATGTCTGCAGAGCCATAGGGCCACATTAAACCAGATTTGGATTGAACAAGAAGTAGACGTCGCTGAAGCCACAGAGCTGAAATGTTTACCGAGAAGTTGCTAAACTTCATCATAATTAATGACCAACCACTATCAGTTGTAGAAAACAAAGGATTTCTCAGCTTGATACTTGCAGTCAAGATATAGTTTTCCCTCCAGGAGATATTTATCAGTATGTAGTATGACAATATACGAGATATATATGCATACTTTTTCACGAGTTCCTCATCTTTCTGACTG
>NC_056509.1:25729633-25733661 GCF_014905685.2 Nematolebias whitei
TGGCAGGCCTCTGGAATGGTCTGCCCAGCCTTAAGGCTCGCTGTGTCTAGCACAGGAGGATCCTTTGTGGCTGGTTTGAGGGACCACAGCACCTTGTTGATGGTGTCCACGTGGACACCCAACCTTACCAAAATGTCAGAGCCTATGTAGGATGCATGTGGTAAGTTTTGGATAACGAGAAACGGGTGAACCAGTTCTCGTTGATTCCAGTTCAGTTTTAGGTTAATGACTCCTTCTGCGGTCATTACCTGTGAACTATTGGGAACTAATGGAAAGCGGAAAGCTTTTTTAATTAGTTCTAGACCAACGTGTTTGTGAACCAAGGTTTCGTAGAAAGCTCGGTTAATTGCTGATTTATCTGTCCACAGAGACAGTACAGCATCGTTGGTGTGGGACCCTTGGATCTCTACACCCTTAACTACCAGTGGTAGGTAGTGTTTGGTGGACTCTGACAGCTCCAGCTCACAAAGGAGGCTGTCTTGTTGAGTCAGAGTTTGGACCTCTTGGTGGGTCTCTTTGGTTTCACATGGTGTCAGAGGAGTACTCACCGGGCTCGTGTCCTCGGCTGAGGAGTCCTTTGTGCCTTCCGCGGTACCTGCTGTTGGGCAGTCTGTGTCACACTCCGGAGGCGTATCTATTGGCAGTGGTTTGCTCACTGTTGTCCACATTGTTTGATCACCATAATCTATAATCGCGTTAAAGCGATTTATAAAATCCTGGCCAACCAAAAATGGGAATGAGTCAACATGAGTCACGTGTACCAGATGGTACAGTGTCATATTGCCAATCTGCATGTGAACCATTGCTATAGCTGTCAGGGTTGTTTTATTCTCCGAGAGACCCTGCATTTCTATAGCACAATCAGATAGAGGTATTATCCTGTTTTTCTCGGCTGCGGCTGTCCTCAGCTCCTCGAACAGTTTAGCTGACATAATTGTTATGTCTGCCCCACCGTCCAGGAGTGCTTCGTGTGTGAGGACACCTTCGAGTGTTACTGACAGGTACGCCTTTTTGGCGGCCCCCTTTCTGATAAAGTTACACAGAAACCTTTTGGTTTTTTTCTGACGCTTCTTCACGCGTTCAGCCTTATCTGTGTAATCTTGGTTTGTCTGAACCGTCAGCACAGCTGTAGCTGTTTCTGCGTGTTCAGCTTGCGATGACTCGTCATCGTTTGTGTGTGTGATTACCCCCCTTTCATCCGATGAGGGGTTGTTTGAGGCAACAACAGCAACGTCTTGGTGTGTTTCACCGACGTCTGTAGTGTTGTCATTCGCGCCCAGCGATGTAATAGTGAGTACCTCACTGCATAGTGCTTTTGGTCGGCTTCCCTTGTCAGTGTGTTTCAAATCTTCTAACATTTCACGCAATTTTTCTGTCTCTTCCGAGCTCAGAGGTGGAGGGCCTTTTTTCTGGGACTTTTGTGATTTTTTCGCCTCGGGACGTTTCGTCCGAGATGGGAGGCGGCTAGGTACGTCTTTTTGGGGTTCCTCTCGGTTCCCATTTTTTTGCGTCCTCCGCTGATCCCATTTACGATAATCACGTTCATCCTCTGAAGGAGGAGCCTTTTTGTCCCAGCGTGCACCTTCATGATGCGGTTTGTTAGTCTGAAAATACTGCCTTTTTTCTCCTTTTTTAGGAGGAGGTGGCGATGAACGCCTTCCTTCTAATTCTAGGGAGTGGGGTTTAACCTTTACACCAGGAAACACTTCTATGGGCGTCTTGGCATGAGAACGTGCCTCAAACACATTCACAGCGCACTGTTTAATCTCACTGATGGATTTTTCTCTGTAATTTGCCATCATTTGCACTGACGTTTGTATGTCAGGGTGGAGATTTTTGCTGAAAACAAATTTAAAACCTTCTTCTTCCTCCATCCCGGTTTCATTTCTGTTACCAAAATAAGCTTGGAAGATTCTTTTGTAATAAACTTTTGGATGTTCAGCTTTACCCTGCGTGACCTTTTCTGCGGCTGGGTATCCAGCTGGTCCTGTGCAGGAATCGTACTCTTTGATCAGAGCTTCACACAGAAGTTTGTAATCCCTTCTCGTTGCATCTGGTAGACGCTCGATGAAGGTAAACACCTCTCTGTCTGATGTGAGTCGTATCAGACTGATCTTATCTTCTACCGTAGCATTAGGATAAGATCTCAATCTGAAATCCAGATCTCTGAGGTACGCTTTTGTTCCAGATGAGCCCAACGGTCCAGGAACGAAGCGTTGTACATATTTTGACATTTTTTGCAAGTCATCCATTGATGGAGAAGATATCAATGGTCTCACATGCGTGATCAGTTGTGGGGGTGTTACTCTGCCCGTTTGTGTAGGTGTTAGGATGGGTCTAAAAGCACCGGGTGAGTAAAGAGGTCGTTGAGTTTTTGGTGTATTACCCCGACTCTGTTCAGGGTCTGGCTTGGATTCCAGGTCACCTTGCCCAACTTCCTGACCTTTTTCTGTTGCTGCTATTAGTTTCGCCTCACATTTTTTTAAATGTTCCTGGGATGTATAATAGTCATCTTTTAAACGCATATGTAGCTCTTGTACAATTTGTTTATCTATTTTGCATTGTTCCAGTTCCATTTTTGCGAGCTGCAACTCTCTTTGTAGCTCTTCATTGTCCGAGCACGCAGCTTCGTATTGACGGTCTATTTCTTTAATCTTTTCATAAGATTTTGTTTCTAGTGACGCCTGCATTTCTGAGAGCTCCCTCTCATGTGTTTTAGACATCCTGACAAGGCGTTCCGACCGTTCATCCAATTCAGCTTTTAGAAGCAGAGAGATTTTTGCTAACCGTTCTTGGGAATGCTTTTTACTCTCTGTCTGTAATGTTCCTGCGGCTAGACTTTCCAGCTCTTCTTGTCTTTGAAGTTCATCGAGTTGTTGTAATTGCTCTATCTGTGTACCAATAATTGGAGTTGTTAAAATATGTAAGGCCCCTAAAATGATATCATCATTTGTATTGGGTTTTAAAGGGTTCTCTTCTTCTTCTTCGCTTGTCATTTTTCTTCTATTTAAGGATTAAACAGGAGAATTTTAATGTTTTAGGTTTTTCAAAATAAATAAAATCAGCAGTCTCTTTGTCTGATATATTTACTTTTATTTAGTGATTTATCAATTAAACGTGCACTATCCTTTTAGCAAATGAGTAAACTTTTTCCAACTTTGTGAAAATCTGTAACTGTTTCTATTTTTTTAAAAAGTTAAATTTTATTTTGTACCTTATTTTTAAGGGATTACCAGTGAATAAAAACTTTTTGGTAAATGCTCTTTGCATAAATACCTTTATAACTTTTAAAATGCAAGATAACAGTATTTATTCAGCTTTGAGGAACGTTTATTAACTCAAAAATGCCTTTTAGAAAAATAAAAACGTTTAATTTCACTATTTAAACCTAAAAAGCGAGTGAAAACCTGTGTTCTCAAGTTTGTCCAGAAGATGTCAGAACAACCTTAATAATTTCAACTCAGACACTGTTTGTGTTGTCCAGTAGGGGAGCTATCACTTCCTGGGACGTCTGGTCGTTAGCTGTTAGCTAAAAATTTAGCATCGCTAGCGTTGTTCAAAAACATCATTTAATGACGGATTTTAAACTCTAACGTGGCAAAATTTCAGCGAGTATGCCTCGAAGCACTTAACCAGCGTATCAAAATACACTTTTAAAGTGCTTTTCAGCTTTAAAAACAGATTTTATTTCCCTATGAAAACGAATTTTCATTTCCGGGTCACGTGACTGAAATCACCAATGACAGAGCAGCGCAGGGGTGAGAGGAAATGACGTAGGCACATTCAACCTTCTCAGCAAATCAGAGCGCTCCACAACAGCAATATTCAACCAATCAAGAAACGTACGCAGCACTTAGCATGATAGATTAGCGTCAACTTTTTCGTCTTGTAAACTGTCAAAATGCACTATTTCTGTTAAAAAATGTAACGAATAAGCTCTCAGCTTCACGGAGTCGGCGCTCCGGTCTTAAAACGTCTCTCCAACCATTTAAAACAACTCGTTCGAATTTTTTCAGAACCGAGCCGGT
>NC_056509.1:25733761-25768621 GCF_014905685.2 Nematolebias whitei
TTGTCTCGTGGTGGAATGAGCATCCATCCACGTACATTGTTGCCATATCTTTGCAGATATTGCTATCAAAGAAGTGGTGATTTGGGTCCTCAGCAGCTGAGGGTTTGCTCACAACCGGCTGTTGGGTGGCTGGTACATCCTGTGTACATTCTTGGCAGATTGCCAAATCAGTGCCCAAGTGCGACTTCTTATTTTGACCGTAGCGGATGTCTAGGTTAAAACTTTGAAGTGCCATTAGCCATGTTGCAACACGTGAGTTTGTCACCACACCATCTCTGATGCGTTGGCTGTTCAGAAACGTTACTGGCTGGTGTTGTGTCTCAACAATAATCCTCTGTCCACCAATATAGCAGGAGAAATGTTTCACTGCCCACACAGTGGTCAATAGAGCCTTCTCACAGTCTGAATACCGTAATTCAGGGCCTGCCATTGTTTTGCTGGCGTAGGCCACAACACGCCTGTCTTTGTCGTGTATTTGGTACAGACCTGCACTCATGCAGTAAGTTGAGAAGCCCACTTCCAAGTAGAACTCTTTGTTGTAGTCTGGGTAGACTAGACATGGGGCTAGCTTGAGCCTGTCTTTGAGAGCGTTCATTGCCTGCTGTTGTGTATCAGTCCAGACAAAAGGAACGTCTTTCTTTAAGAGTTCAGTTAGTGGTTTTGCGAGATCCACATAATGCTCTATGAACTGGCGAGAGTAGTTACACACTCCCAAGAAACTCTGTAGTTCTTTGAGATTGGTTGGCACTTTGAGGTTGTCTAGGCCCTGGGTGCGAGTCAATTGTGGTTGTACTCCGTCTGGACCTACTAAGAGGCCAACGTAGTCCACTTTGGTTCTGCACCACTGGCACTTTGACAGTGAGATTTTAGCACCAGCAGTTGTTAGCTGATTTAGGACGTGGTCGATCTCAGCCAAATGGGAGTCCAGTGTTGGCTGCCTCAAAAGGATGTCGTCCACGTAGATCAGTGTCCCACGCTCGTGGGCGTCTGGACATGCTTTGTTCAAAAAGATGTTGAACTCTGCAGGTGAGTTAGCGTAGCCAAAGGGACACCTGGTAAAGGTGTATTGTCGGCTGCCAAAAGTGAAAGCTAGTTTGTGTTGGTCCTCGGCGCGCACAGGGATGGTCCAAAAACCAGAGGCGACGTCGAGGGTCGAGAAGTACTTACCATCGGTGACCTTTGGCAGTTCCTGATGGAGCTGAGTCATTGGCCACCTGGATAAAGGTACTTGTTTATTTAGCTTCCTGTAGTCTATGGTAAGTCTCCACTTACCATTAGGTTTTAAAACTGGCCATAAAGGCGCAGAGTAGGTGCTATTACATTGTCTGATTATACCTTTGACCAAAAGGTCATCAATGATCTCCTGGACAGGCTGGTGTGCCGCCAGAGGGATCTTGTATTGTCTGACAAATGTTGGCGGTGCGTTGGGTGGGGTTGGGATTCTCACTGCGTGGAGTGAGGTCAACCCACAATCTGTTGAATCAGTTGAGAATGACTTTTCATATTTTAGAAGAACTTGGCATAGTTTGTCTCTTTCTTCATCAGATGTCAGAGCGTCAGCTTGTGCGACCACCTGATCAATCTGTGATGAGACTGATAAGGGTTCTTGCTCCTTGGGGAGCTCCATCGAATCCCTTTCTGAGTCGTCGGGCCTGTCTATGGGTAGAACACCATAGGTTTGAGGTCCTTGGTCGACATCATTGGTTGAGAAAAGAGCTATGGCCTGTGTTGGTTTTGTGAACCATACTGGCCCAGCTTCTTGACTCGGTACCAGGTTGTCTGGGAGTCCTCCCAGAAATGGAATGCCTAGTTCAAAATCATGAAAGCCAGTTGAAATCAACCATCCTAGCATAGTGTTTTTGGGATCAGCACCTCATCCATGCCTGTGTTACACACAGCAATAGATGTGGTCCTGGAGTCAAGACTCACCTGGTTCGTGGCTTCCACGGACAGTCCCAAGTTGAAAAATGCAGGAGAGGGTTGAAAATATGCCTGTTTATGGCTAATAGCTTGTCCAGCTATTATGTGGATTCGCACCATTAGGTTAATCACCTGAGGTGGTACTGTGGTGTCTTGGTTGTTAGCAACCTGGCAGGCCTCTGGAATGGTCTGCCCAGCCTTAAGGCTCGCTGTGTCTAGCACAGGAGGATCCTTTGTGGCTGGTTTGAGGGACCACAGCACCTTGTTGATGGTGTCCACATGGACACCCAACCTTACCAAAATGTCAGAGCCTATGTAGGATGCATGTGGTAAGTTTTGGATAACGAGAAACGGGTGAACCAGTTCTCGTTGATTCCAGTTCAGTTTTAGGTTAATGACTCCTTCTGCGGTCATTACCTGTGAACTATTGGGAACTAATGGAAAGCGGAAAGCTTTTTTAATTAGTTCTAGACCAACGTGTTTGTGGACCAAGGTTTCGTAGAAAGCTCGGTTAATTGCTGATTTATCTGTCCACAGAGACAGTACAGCATCGTTGGTGTGGGACCCTTGGATCTCTACACCCTTAACTACCAGTGGTAGGTAGTGTTTGGTGGGCTCTGACTGCTCCAGCTCACAGAGGAGGCTGTCTTGTTGAGTCAGAGTTTGGACCTCTTGGTGGGTCTCTTTGGTTTCACATGGTGTCAGAGGAGTACTCACCGGGCTCGTGTCCTCGGCTGAGGAGTCCTTTGTGCCTTCCGCGGTACCTGCTGTTGGGCAGTCTGTGTCACACTCCGGAGGCGTATCTATTGGCAGTGGTTTGCTCACTGTTGTCCACATTATTTGATCACCATAATCTATAATCGCGTTAAAGCGATTTATAAAATCCTGGCCAACCAAAAATGGGAATGAGTCAACATGAGTCACGTGTACCGGATGGTACAGTGTCATATTGCCAATCTGCATGTGAACCATTGCTATAGCTGTCAGGGTTGTTTTATTCTCCGAGAGACCCTGCATTTCTATAGCACAATCAGATAGAGGTATTATCCTGTTTTTCTCGGCTGCGGCTGTCCTCAGCTCCTCGAACAGTTTAGCTGACATAATTGTTATGTCTGCCCCACCGTCCAGGAGTGCTTCGTGTGTGAGGACACCTTCGAGTGTTACTGACAGGTACGCCTTTTTGGCGGCCCCCTTTCTGATAAAGTTACACAGAAACCTCTTGGGTTTTTTCTGACGCTTCTTCATGCGTTCAGAAGTGCTTGTGTAATCTTGGTTTGTCTGAACCGTCAGCACAGCTGTAGCTGTTTCTGCGTGTTCAGCTTGCGATGACTCGTCATCGTTTGTGTGTGTGATTACCCCCCTTTCATCCGATGAGGGGTTGTTTGAGGCAACAACAGCAACGTCTTGGTGTGTTTCACCGACATCTGTAGTGTTGTCATTCGCGCCCAGAGATGTAGTAGTGAGTACCTCACTGCATAGTGCTTTTGGTCGGCTTCCCTTGTCAGTGTGTTTCAAATCTTCTAACATTTCACGCAATTTTTCTGTCTTTTCCGAGCTCAGAGGTGGAGGGCCTTTTTTCTGGGATTTTTGTGATTTTTTCGCCTCTGGACGTTTCGTCCGAGGTGGGGGGCGGCTAGGTACGTCTTTTTGGGGTTCCTCTCGGTTCCCATTTTTTTGCGTCCTCCGCTGATCCCATTTACGATAATCACGTTCGTCCTCTGAAGGAGGAGCCTTTTTGTCCCAGTCTGAAAATACTGCCTTTTTTCTCCTTTTTTAGGAGGGGGTGGCGATGAACGCCTTCCTTCTAATTCTAGGGAGTGGGGTTTAACCTTTACACCAGGAAACACTTCTATGGGCGTCTTGGCATGACAACGTGCCTCAAACACGTTCACAGCGCACTGTTTAATCTCACTGATGGATTTTTCTCTGTAATTTGCCATCATTTGCACTGACGTTTGTATGTCAGGGTGGAGATTTTTGCTGAAAACAAATTTAAAACCTTCATCTTCCTCCATCCCGGTTTCATTTCTGTTACCAAAATAAGCTTGGAAGATTCTTTTGTAGTAAACTTTTGGATGTTCAGCTTTACCCTGCGTGACCTTTTCTGCGGCTGGATATCCAGCTGGTCCTGTGCAGGAATCGTACTCTTTGATCAGAGCTTCACACAGAAGTTTGTAATCCCTTCTCGTTGCATCTGGTAGACGCTCAATAAAGGTAAACACCTCTCTGTCCGAAGTGAGTCGTATCAGACTGATTTTATCTTCTACCGTAGCGTTAGGATAAGATCTCAATCTGAACTCCAGATCTCTGAGGTACGCTTTTGTTCCAGCGGAGCCCAACGGTCCAGGAACGAAACGTTGTACATATTTTGAGATTTTTTGCAAGTCATCCATTGATGGAGAAGATATCAATGGTCTCACATGCGTGATCGGTTGTGGGGGTGTTACTCTGCCCGTTTGTGTAGGTGTTTGGATGGGTCTAAAAGCACCGGGTGAGTAAAGAGGTCGTGGAGGTTTTGGTGTATTACCCCGATTCTGTTCAGGGTCTGGTTTGGATTCCAGGTCACCTTGCCCAACATTCTGACCTTTTTCTATTGCTGCTATTAGTTTCGCCTCACATTTTTTTAAATGTTCCTGGGATGTACAATAGTCACCTTCTAAGCGCATATGTAGCTTTTGTAGATTTTGTTTATCTATTTTGCATTGTTCCAGTTCCATTTTTGCGAGTTGCAATTGTTGTTGTAGCACATCGTTATCTGCACACGTGGCTTGGTGCTGATAACGCCAAGGTCGCGGGTTCGATCCCCGTACGGGCCACCAATTGTAGTATGACAATATATGAGATATATATGCATACTTTTTCACGAGTTCCTCATCTTTCTGACTGTGTAAATGTCGTGCATTGAATTTAACAGAAATGTAACGAGAGACGTTATTTATCTTTGACCCATCAAAATGAATGCGGCCATTTATTTTCAGAATCAAAGTTTAACATCAAACATTTACATTAATTTGGCAAAATATGAAAATAATAACAGACAAGTTTCACAGAAAATGAGCTTCAATCACGCGGCGGTGATTGAGGACTTAGCTTCAGATATTTCTAAATATCTGTACTGATTTTATGAGAAAGCAGAGTTTAAGATGAAATGGAGATTTATCTTACAGAGAGATATGTGAGGGAATTAATCTGTTTGTCAGAACGTGCACGCTCCATCAGATCTCAGCTTGCCTCCGGTACACTTTAGTCGAAGAAGAAACTGTTACCTGGTTGACGTAAATCAGCTCGGTATAGAATCCTTCAGACTCTTTCAGCGTCTCCGTGAGAACTGCCAAACCCTCAGAGAGTCGTACGTGGTTTGTTCAAACAGAAGTTATAATCCCAAAACGTCTCTGGATCATCCTGAACGCGTTTGCATCCAAGAGCTCTAACTCCATCACTCTGACTCTTGCAACTCCTTCAACTTTCAACTCCTTCAACTCTCTAGTTCTTCATCTCCGGAATTCTTTAATCTCTGGAATTCTAACATGAACTGGGAAGTTGCCACATTTTAAATGAGTTGACTTCCGGGTTCACTTTAGAGCTTTCTGATTCGTGGATGGACCAGAAAGAGGTGTGTTTTTGTGACGTAAGATGTTATCTAAGCCAAGGTCAGAGAATGAGATTGTTCAACAACTGACAGAGAGATTATTGCAGAAAAGCAGACTTCGTGGAGTCTCACTCTGTTGTATCTTCTCAAATAGTTAAACATGACATTTTTCTCGGTAAACATTTTAGTTGACCGAAAACCGACCTTTAACATACTTACAGACTTGGCTCATTTCAGACAGAAAATCAAGAAATGCATATTAACCTGATTTCTTCTTTAAATGAGGAATAAAAATCATTACTTACTGTTTATGTAAAATAAAAATGAGTAGTTCTCTTCAACCTGTAACATTGAGTGAACCAACACAATTTGATTATCAAACATTTGTAAAACAGTGATGATTATAAAAAGAGAGTGTTCTTTTCACTTGAATCTTCAAGAAAGAAAGTCACCAGATGGCTCAAACTGTATTCAGATCAATGAAATAACAGTCTATGTCCATCTGTTAGATTTGAGGTCATCAGGGTCAGATCAGGGTCAGATCAGGTTCACTACAAGTACAACAGTAGACAATCATAAAAAACATGATTTGAAAATTATATATATTAAAAACATAAAACAGCTACATTATAAAGTGATGTAAAATACTAAAAACAGGAACATGTCTTTTGACTTATGCCATGAACTTAGGAGGTGTTTTTGTTTTGAAGCCATTTAACATTTAATTTAATTCATTTATTTAAATGAAACAAAATTAAAAAAAATCCATCAAAAAGAAAACATTGAATGAAAAGAGTGCAGAAAGAAGAACAAGTTATTATATCTGCCCCTTATAAAATATAAAACAACTTTAAACAATCACTTAATCACTTTAATATTCACTTTAAAGCTAGGAATAAAAAGAAACATGTTTTGTGTTAGCAGAATTTAATTCTAACTTTAAAACTTATCCAACATTAATAAAACTTACCTCAAGTTGCCTTTTTGGACATGTGATATAATAATGATTATTTTTATGCTTTTATGTCAATTTATACTCAACTTATTATGTCAATTTATACTCAACTTATATGATTTAAGCTGTAACAAACTAGGCCTTGTGCTGGGGAAGTGATGTACTCTAAGGAATGCAGTGTTAAACGTCTGGGAGTGTTTTAGCTGGAAGATTTGGCCCGTCTTGTAGCTACAGCACCCACAGTTCCCTGTAAACATGTTTTTCTTCATCAGGGTCACACACAATGGCCTTGGTCTTGCAAAGCATGTTTTTTGGGAGTCGTCGCTCTGCAGCACAGCTGTCTTGGTAGCTGGTAAACATGTTTTGCTCAAGCAGAGGGGGGATAAAAGTGTAACACTCAGAATAAAAGTTGGAGTCTGCTGGTGATCTTGATCCGATGCCCAGCCAATTGATGTTACCTTTCCACTTAGGCTGAGGGCTCCCCAGTCGGTGTCACGGTGAGGGGCTTTACATCAATGTTTGATTTGTATTAAATGTACTGCTGGCTTTGCTTGCTGTTTTTATCTGTGGCGATTTAATAAATGACACTTATTTTACTAGCAGAAACAGCCTGTGAGTGTTTATTCATTGCTCCGATCATTTCCCCGAACCTGTACTTTGTTTAAGATCATTTCATAAAACATTTTTTGGCGTCACGAACAGGATATCGGAGGAGGGACTGAGCAATGTTTAAAACAAAAAAGGAAAAAGAGATTAAGAAAAAGTTGTACCGGGATGGGAAGAAGCCCCGTTCCAGTTGTTAGCGTTGTGTTTGAGAGGTGGAGGGGGGCACCCCGAGCCTTGGAATGATTCTCTGAAAGCAGATAGTCTGGGTGATGTTTTGACCGCTTTGCGGGCAATAGAGGTCAGAAAGAAGGCGCCAGTGACAGGGCTACAGTGTCGCATGTGAGTGTGTGCAACTGCTTGGAAAATACTGCATGAGGAGAATCAGGCAAAAATAACACAAGCATTGAATCAGAAGCAGGCGCTCGAGGAGGCGCGAGCTGAACAGAATGACTGATGTGGCTTTTGTTGCTCATTTGGGAACTGGATGGGATCTGTCGAGTTGGGACGGTAACATCTGGGGAGACGAGGAGGTTGCTTACTTGTCTAAAATATATAAACAACAGACTGCACAACTCACAGATGCTTGGGTAGCTAGGCTGTTGGATAAAGGTTGAGGTCAGGCAGGAGTGAATTCAGCGTATCGACAGGAAGTCAGAGCTTTGCAAGACTCGAGACCTTTGTTTGAAGTTTATGCAGAGGCAGTCCGACAGATGTTTCCTGGAGCATCAGATTGGCCTGATTTACAGGGGCATTGGGTAACCTTAGGGGAATGCGTGCAGAGATTGGTACGACTGTGTGTAAGGAATGCGCTGGCTGTGGGTTTGGCAACAGATTATCAAGTGCATGTTGTTCCAATGACTGATGTTCGAAGCCGAGTGTTGAAACTGGGTGCACTCGGAGATTGGAACACAGAGAGGGCTGCAAACCATGAAAAAACATTTAGTCAACCCATGGGTTGTGGGCCGAGAAGGGACGGCCGGAATAACATGCAGGGACCTACTCGTTCTGCTTTCTGGAGGGCGTTAATACAGGCAGGAGTGCCTCCAGCTCAGATGGATGGTGTGTCAACAGAAGAGCTGAGGGCTAGATGCCATTATTTGGATTAAAAGGGCCAAAAGTAGAAGGTCCAGATGTTGACATCAAGCTTCTGAAAGCAGATATTGTCAACATTGAACATCAAAGGTCCAAAATTAGAGAGCCCAGATTTTGACGTTAAATTAAAAGGCCCCAAACTTGAAGGTGATATTGATGTTAAAATGCCAAAGGTCAAAGGAGAAATTAAAACACCTGATGTTGACATTAAAGGCCCAGACATTGACATTGAGGGCCACAAAAGATGAATTAAAATGCCTAAAGCCAAGATGATTGAAGGGAAAAAGGGTGGATTTGAAATGTCTAAAATAAAAATGTCATCAGACCACTTAAAGGGGATGTGTTAAGCTGACTGCTTTGAAGGAAGTGCATCATATGTTGTTTGTAAATGGTTCATATGCAGCTGAAGTTTGGCGACATCTAAAACAACCCGAAGTATCTAAAAATATCTGAGATGAAAAAATTCACCATCTTGTTTTGCATATTTAAAGTAAAAGTTCAGCTCTTTTCAAGAGGGGTTCTGTGGAAAAAGTTATGAACAAGTAATATTAAATGTAATTTTTTTTAAAACCTAGATATTGCTGACACTTTTGCATGCAATGTGAAGCATGTCAGCATCAGAAAAGAAGGTCACCACAGCATGTGCAGGGACAAATACACAGAGGAAAGGGACCAGGTCAGATCTGGCAGATGGATTTCATTGGCCCTTTGCCCATGTCACAGGGGTGTAGATATGCATGTACGGCTGTAGATACATATTCAGGTGTGTTGGTGACTCATCCCTGTAAATATGCAAATCAGACATCTACTTTAAAATGTCTTAGTATGATGGAATCATTTTATGGGGTCCCTCTGCAGATGCAGACAGATAATGGAACCCACTTCACAGGGAAACAGGTGAAAGACTGGTCAGCTGAAAAACATGTTGAATGGATTTATCACATTCCTTATCATCCACAAGCTGCTGGGCTGATTGAGGGAATGAATGGACTGTTAAAAGAAATGCTGAGAAAATTAAATGACAAACATGATTTGACTAACTGGAAAGTAAATTTGTTGCAGGCTGTGTTTCAATTGAATAACAGACCCATTGCACCAGGCACCACTCCTCTAAATCGAATGATCACTGTATACAATACTCCAGAAAAAGAACCAATCAGAATGTGGAAAATTGATGACAGAGCAGAGCTGCCTGTCAGAGCAACTCCTGGATCTGCTAGACTAGATCTGAGGACTCTAGAGCCAGTGACATTGATTTCAGATCAAATTCAATTTATAAAAATTGGTCTGGGTCTGCAATGTCCTAAAGGCAGGGGAAGAAAAATGGGTGAATGTACCTGTAATCAAGTGTTATATAAGAGAAAACTAATGATCTTTTCTTTATCTTTAAGCAGTTTTTCTTGTTTCTACAGCTTGATGTTTCCTTGGTCTTTGTTGACTGGATGATTGGGACCACCCAGGAGCCAACATGGGAGAAGCTGGTGGCAAGCGCCCATCAGATGGCAGTGCAAGCTGTTGGGGCATCATGTTCCTTGTTGTAGGTGCCATGGTGTTCCTGGTCGACCTCTCCTCAGACAAAGTAACTTCACATGTTTGAAACACAAAAAGCTGCCTGATAGGGCACAACTGACTGTCCTATGTACAAGTATCGGGCATGTTACAACAGGAAAACCATCCCAGTGATACCTAAGGGATGTCAAATTAGAATTTATGTGGAAACCCCACTGTGTAACATGTATAAGAACGGTACATGTAAACCAGATGAAAACAAAATGGAACAAAGTTTGACTTTACTACCAATTAAACAAAGGAGAAGGAAACATGCTTCGTTGGCTGTTACCCTAATTGGAGTCTGGATGCCCTCAGTAGTCATGACTTAAGAAGAAACGGCCAAAATACTGCTAAAAGAAATAAACTGGCAGTTGAAGATGTGGGGTAACACTGAAGAAGTACTCCAAAACATAACCCAGGTGCTGAACTAGACCACATGTACCCTGCAAACCACACATGCACAGCTGCAGAAGGAGCGTTTCCAAAGGGTGGTGACCACATCCAATCACCACGAGTAGAGGAAGCTGTGGAACGTTTCTAGTACATATTGGGTAGTTATAAAACCTGAATTGACAAAGTGTACTGAATATATGTGTGAAGGTTATTGGGTTCAGTATCTTGTAAGTGACATAACTATAGTATGTAGGTATCATGTGTTACCTGTAATAACTGTACAAGGATATTCATCCATCCATCCATCCATCCATTTTCTTTACCCGTTTATTCCATTTTGGGTCACGGGGGTCGCTGGTGCCCATGTCCAGCAATCACTGTGCGAGGGGCAGGGTACACCCTGGATGGGTCGCAAGTCCATCACAGGGCCACATAGAGACAAACGAGACAAACAACCATTCACTCTCTCACTCACACCTAAGGACAATTTAGAGTTACCAATCAGCCTAACATGCATGTTTTTGGTCTGTGGGAGGAAACTGGAGTACCCGGAGAAAACCCACGCATGCACGGAGAGAACATGCAAACTCCACCCAGAAAGGCCCCTGGACCGGGGTTTGAACCAGGGACCTGCTCGCTGAGAGGCAGCAGCTCTACCAGTTGCGCCACCGTGCTGCCCATTGTACAAGGATATTGGTTTTTAAAACTACAGGGTGAATGGTTTGAGCCACAGACAAATCTCACCTATGACGTGCAACTATGCGGGACGCCTGATAAAGGAGTGGTATGTATGCTACAAACAGGTCATGTTAACCCATGTTTAACCAAAGATGAGGTATTGTGTGATTGGACTCATGAACCAGCTAGAGACATGAAAAGTCATCCTCAATTACCTAAGGTGCCTTTCTCTGGATGTGTGTATGGTGTACATCTGTGGACTTGGAACAACTAGACTTATCAATTAACTAATTATAGTTCCACCACTCGACTAACAGAGGTACAATGGCAAACTTTGCACGTACCCTGGCGAGTCTCCCTAGACCGTTTCAAATGCGCATTGAATGGGTCCAGAGCTGAAACGAATGATTGAGTCACACAAGTCAAACGTGTCTGATCTAACAGTGTCCACCTGCATTGCTGAAGGAAAGGTTTTACATGTGGCTAAGCTAATAGAGCAAGCGTCGGCTCACCATTGGTGGGACATATTCACAGGGCATCAACGGCGCAAACAATATGCAGCCCCTCCTTTGCTGATTTTGTTAATTTGTTTTGGTGTATTAACCATATGTAATCTGTGCACTTGTTTTTATATTAGAAGGATTAAAGATAGAATCAATCAAAAAATTTATAACACAGCCCTGTAATGAAAATAGTCATACTTTTCAGGGTTTTAATTACCGTTTGGAATTTTTAGATTTTATGTGTGAATTTGTCCAAGTATGGGTTGGCAGGCGATATCCTGAAGATTTTGATTTTGAAGGGAATAATTTTCAAAACTAGTCAGAAAACCAAAGGGTGGAATAATAAAATGTTGTTTTTTTGACTATTTAACCTGTGATATAAAGAGATCAGCGGAAATGTAATAAATCGAGTGTTTCAAGGATTTGAAACCCGCCTGGATTTTCGTAACTTTGTGAGTGAATTTATTCAAGACAGGGTTATGGAGTTATTTCTAGAACAATTCCTATTTCAGGGGAGTGATTTTCAGAGCTAAATGTCTAAATTGCCACAAAACCAAAGGGTGGAATGATATAATAATGATTATTTTTATGCTTTTATGTCAATTTATACTCAACTTATTATGTCAATTTATACTCAACTTATATGATTTAAGCTGTAACAAACTAGGCCTTGTGCTGGGGAAGTGATGTACTCTAAGGAATGCAGTGTTAAACGTCTGGGAGTGTTTTAGCTGGAAGATTTGGCCCGTCTTGTAGCTACAGCACCCACAGTTCCCTGTAAACATGTTTTTCTTCATCAGGGTCACACACAACGACTTTGGTCTTGCAAAGCATGTTTTTTGGGAGTCGTCGCTCTGCAGCACAGCTGTCTTGGTAGCTGGTAAACATGTTTTGCTCAAGCAGAGGGGGGATAAAAGTGTAACACTCAGAATAAAAGTTGGAGTCTGCTGGTGATCTTGATCCGATGCCCAGCCAATTGATGTTACCTTTCCACTTAGGCTGAGGGCTCCCCAGTCGGTGTCACGGTGAGGGGCTTTACATCAATGTTTGATTTGTATTAAATGTACTGCTGGCTTTGCTTGCTGTTTTTATCTGTGGCGATTTAATAAATGACACTTATTTTACTAGCAGAAACAGCCTGTGAGTGTTTATTCATTGCTCCGATCATTTCCCCGAACCTGTACTTTGTTTAAGATCATTTCATAAAACATTTTTTGGCGTCACGAACAGGATATCGGAGGAGGGACTGAGCAATGTTTAAAACAAAAAAGGAAAAAGAGATTAAGAAAAAGTTGTACCGGGATGGGAAGAAGCCCCGTTCCAGTTGTTAGCGTTGTGTTTGAGAGGTGGAGGGGGGCACCCCGAGCCTTGGAATGATTCTCTGAAAGCAGATAGTCTGGGTGATGTTTTGACCGCTTTGCGGGCAATAGAGGTCAGAAAGAAGGCGCCAGTGACAGGGCTACAGTGTCGCATGTGAGTGTGTGCAACTGCTTGGAAAATACTGCATGAGGAGAATCAGGCAAAAATAACACAAGCATTGAATCAGAAGCAGGCGCTCGAGGAGGCGCGAGCTGAACAGAATGACTGATGTGGCTTTTGTTGCTCATTTGGGAACTGGATGGGATCTGTCGAGTTGGGACGGTAACATCTGGGGAGACGAGGAGGTTGCTTACTTGTCTAAAATATATAAACAACAGACTGCACAACTCACAGATGCTTGGGTAGCTAGGCTGTTGGATAAAGGTTGAGGTCAGGCAGGAGTGAATTCAGCGTATCGACAGGAAGTCAGAGCTTTGCAAGACTCGAGACCTTTGTTTGAAGTTTATGCAGAGGCAGTCCGACAGATGTTTCCTGGAGCATCAGATTGGCCTGATTTACAGGGGCATTGGGTAACCTTAGGGGAATGCGTGCAGAGATTGGTACGACTGTGTGTAAGGAATGCGCTGGCTGTGGGTTTGGCAACAGATTATCAAGTGCATGTTGTTCCAATGACTGATGTTCGAAGCCGAGTGTTGAAACTGGGTGCACTCGGAGATTGGAACACAGAGAGGGCTGCAAACCATGAAAAAACATTTAGTCAACCCATGGGTTGTGGGCCGAGAAGGGACGGCCGGAATAACATGCAGGGACCTACTCGTTCTGCTTTCTGGAGGGCGTTAATACAGGCAGGAGTGCCTCCAGCTCAGATGGATGGTGTGTCAACAGAAGAGCTGAGGGCTAGATGCCATTATTTGGATTAAAAGGGCCAAAAGTAGAAGGTCCAGATGTTGACATCAAGCTTCTGAAAGCAGATATTGTCAACATTGAACATCAAAGGTCCAAAATTAGAGAGCCCAGATTTTGACGTTAAATTAAAAGGCCCCAAACTTGAAGGTGATATTGATGTTAAAATGCCAAAGGTCAAAGGAGAAATTAAAACACCTGATGTTGACATTAAAGGCCCAGACATTGACATTGAGGGCCACAAAAGATGAATTAAAATGCCTAAAGCCAAGATGATTGAAGGGAAAAAGGGTGGATTTGAAATGTCTAAAATAAAAATGTCATCAGACCACTTAAAGGGGATGTGTTAAGCTGACTGCTTTGAAGGAAGTGCATCATATGTTGTTTGTAAATGGTTCATATGCAGCTGAAGTTTGGCGACATCTAAAACAACCCGAAGTATCTAAAAATATCTGAGATGAAAAAATTCACCATCTTGTTTTGCATATTTAAAGTAAAAGTTCAGCTCTTTTCAAGAGGGGTTCTGTGGAAAAAGTTATGAACAAGTAATATTAAATGTAATTTTTTTTAAAACCTAGATATTGCTGACACTTTTGCATGCAATGTGAAGCATGTCAGCATCAGAAAAGAAGGTCACCACAGCATGTGCAGGGACAAATACACAGAGGAAAGGGACCAGGTCAGATCTGGCAGATGGATTTCATTGGCCCTTTGCCCATGTCACAGGGGTGTAGATATGCATGTACGGCTGTAGATACATATTCAGGTGTGTTGGTGACTCATCCCTGTAAATATGCAAATCAGACATCTACTTTAAAATGTCTTAGTATGATGGAATCATTTTATGGGGTCCCTCTGCAGATGCAGACAGATAATGGAACCCACTTCACAGGGAAACAGGTGAAAGACTGGTCAGCTGAAAAACATGTTGAATGGATTTATCACATTCCTTATCATCCACAAGCTGCTGGGCTGATTGAGGGAATGAATGGACTGTTAAAAGAAATGCTGAGAAAATTAAATGACAAACATGATTTGACTAACTGGAAAGTAAATTTGTTGCAGGCTGTGTTTCAATTGAATAACAGACCCATTGCACCAGGCACCACTCCTCTAAATCGAATGATCACTGTATACAATACTCCAGAAAAAGAACCAATCAGAATGTGGAAAATTGATGACAGAGCAGAGCTGCCTGTCAGAGCAACTCCTGGATCTGCTAGACTAGATCTGAGGACTCTAGAGCCAGTGACATTGATTTCAGATCAAATTCAATTTATAAAAATTGGTCTGGGTCTGCAATGTCCTAAAGGCAGGGGAAGAAAAATGGGTGAATGTACCTGTAATCAAGTGTTATATAAGAGAAAACTAATGATCTTTTCTTTATCTTTAAGCAGTTTTTCTTGTTTCTACAGCTTGATGTTTCCTTGGTCTTTGTTGACTGGATGATTGGGACCACCCAGGAGCCAACATGGGAGAAGCTGGTGGCAAGCGCCCATCAGATGGCAGTGCAAGCTGTTGGGGCATCATGTTCCTTGTTGTAGGTGCCATGGTGTTCCTGGTC
Organism: Nematolebias whitei; assembly: GCF_014905685.2. NCBI lineage: Eukaryota > Metazoa > Chordata > Actinopteri > Cyprinodontiformes > Rivulidae > Nematolebias > Nematolebias whitei. The sequence continues at coordinate 25,748,836 of NC_056509.1, forward strand.
GACCTCTCCTCAGACAAAGTAACTTCACATGTTTGAAACACAAAAAGCTGCCTGATAGGGCACAACTGACTGTCCTATGTACAAGTATCGGGCATGTTACAACAGGAAAACCATCCCAGTGATACCTAAGGGATGTCAAATTAGAATTTATGTGGAAACCCCACTGTGTAACATGTATAAGAACGGTACATGTAAACCAGATGAAAACAAAATGGAACAAAGTTTGACTTTACTACCAATTAAACAAAGGAGAAGGAAACATGCTTCGTTGGCTGTTACCCTAATTGGAGTCTGGATGCCCTCAGTAGTCATGACTTAAGAAGAAACGGCCAAAATACTGCTAAAAGAAATAAACTGGCAGTTGAAGATGTGGGGTAACACTGAAGAAGTACTCCAAAACATAACCCAGGTGCTGAACTAGACCACATGTACCCTGCAAACCACACATGCACAGCTGCAGAAGGAGCGTTTCCAAAGGGTGGTGACCACATCCAATCACCACGAGTAGAGGAAGCTGTGGAACGTTTCTAGTACATATTGGGTAGTTATAAAACCTGAATTGACAAAGTGTACTGAATATATGTGTGAAGGTTATTGGGTTCAGTATCTTGTAAGTGACATAACTATAGTATGTAGGTATCATGTGTTACCTGTAATAACTGTACAAGGATATTCATCCATCCATCCATCCATCCATTTTCTTTACCCGTTTATTCCATTTTGGGTCACGGGGGTCGCTGGTGCCCATGTCCAGCAATCACTGTGCGAGGGGCAGGGTACACCCTGGATGGGTCGCAAGTCCATCACAGGGCCACATAGAGACAAACGAGACAAACAACCATTCACTCTCTCACTCACACCTAAGGACAATTTAGAGTTACCAATCAGCCTAACATGCATGTTTTTGGTCTGTGGGAGGAAACTGGAGTACCCGGAGAAAACCCACGCATGCACGGAGAGAACATGCAAACTCCACCCAGAAAGGCCCCTGGACCGGGGTTTGAACCAGGGACCTGCTCGCTGAGAGGCAGCAGCTCTACCAGTTGCGCCACCGTGCTGCCCATTGTACAAGGATATTGGTTTTTAAAACTACAGGGTGAATGGTTTGAGCCACAGACAAATCTCACCTATGACGTGCAACTATGCGGGACGCCTGATAAAGGAGTGGTATGTATGCTACAAACAGGTCATGTTAACCCATGTTTAACCAAAGATGAGGTATTGTGTGATTGGACTCATGAACCAGCTAGAGACATGAAAAGTCATCCTCAATTACCTAAGGTGCCTTTCTCTGGATGTGTGTATGGTGTACATCTGTGGACTTGGAACAACTAGACTTATCAATTAACTAATTATAGTTCCACCACTCGACTAACAGAGGTACAATGGCAAACTTTGCACGTACCCTGGCGAGTCTCCCTAGACCGTTTCAAATGCGCATTGAATGGGTCCAGAGCTGAAACGAATGATTGAGTCACACAAGTCAAACGTGTCTGATCTAACAGTGTCCACCTGCATTGCTGAAGGAAAGGTTTTACATGTGGCTAAGCTAATAGAGCAAGCGTCGGCTCACCATTGGTGGGACATATTCACAGGGCATCAACGGCGCAAACAATATGCAGCCCCTCCTTTGCTGATTTTGTTAATTTGTTTTGGTGTATTAACCATATGTAATCTGTGCACTTGTTTTTATATTAGAAGGATTAAAGATAGAATCAATCAAAAAATTTATAACACAGCCCTGTAATGAAAATAGTCATACTTTTCAGGGTTTTAATTACCGTTTGGAATTTTTAGATTTTATGTGTGAATTTGTCCAAGTATGGGTTGGCAGGCGATATCCTGAAGATTTTGATTTTGAAGGGAATAATTTTCAAAACTAGTCAGAAAACCAAAGGGTGGAATAATAAAATGTTGTTTTTTTGACTATTTAACCTGTGATATAAAGAGATCAGCGGAAATGTAATAAATCGAGTGTTTCAAGGATTTGAAACCCGCCTGGATTTTCGTAACTTTGTGAGTGAATTTATTCAAGACAGGGTTATGGAGTTATTTCTAGAACAATTCCTATTTCAGGGGAGTGATTTTCAGAGCTAAATGTCTAAATTGCCACAAAACCAAAGGGTGGAATGATATAATAATGATTATTTTTATGCTTTTATGTCAATTTATACTCAACTTATTATGTCAATTTATACTCAACTTATATGATTTAAGCTGTAACAAACTAGGCCTTGTGCTGGGGAAGTGATGTACTCTAAGGAATGCAGTGTTAAACGTCTGGGAGTGTTTTAGCTGGAAGATTTGGCCCGTCTTGTAGCTACAGCACCCACAGTTCCCTGTAAACATGTTTTTCTTCATCAGGGTCACACACAACGACTTTGGTCTTGCAAAGCATGTTTTTTGGGAGTCGTCGCTCTGCAGCACAGCTGTCTTGGTAGCTGGTAAACATGTTTTGCTCAAGCCGGGGGGGGGGGGGGGAGTATAAAAGTGTAACACACAGAATAAGAGTTGGAGTCTGCTGGTGATCTTGATCCGATGCCCAGCCAATTGATGTTACCTTTCCACTTGGACTGAGGGCTCCCCAGTCGGTGTCACGGTGAGGGGCTTTACATCAATGTTTGATTTGTACTGAATGTACTGCTGGTTTTGCTTGCTGTTTTTATCTGTGGCGGTTTAATAAATGACACTTATTTTACTAGCAGAAACAGCCTGTGAGTGTTTATTCATTGCTCCGATCATTTCCCCGAACCTATACTTTGTTTAAGATAATTTCATAAAACAACATGCATGCATATATTTGTACAAATTGCACTTGAGAGGAGATTATTACAGCCTCATATAAAATCAATGATGATCATGATATCGGAACTGGATCGGTATCAGCCAATACTCAGTTCTAGTTATCGGGATTGGATCGGAATTTTAAAAAGTGGATCGGTGCATCCCTAGTTACAAGACACCTCTGTTGTAGTCTTATTAATATGTAGGTGTTTGTAATTACTGTTTCAGATCACATCATTTTATGAACAGTTAAAACTTTAATCTAATATGTAAGTTTTATTTTGTAATGTTTTAGCTTAAATGCACCAAAATTCGGTTCTGTTGCATTCTCTTTATTTCACTCCCCCTTTTTGAAACAGGAGGCAATCAAAAATCCTCCTGTTTCAAAAAATATGTTTATAACAACAATGCTACAAATCCTGGCTGAAGCTTACAAACACTCTTCCAACTCCATCTGTCCATCACACGGTACACAACCTACAGGCAAACTCAGGGATAAGGTGCAACGTCAAGTTATCAACAAATGGAAGAACACCAAATGTCATGTAGGCACAGACCAGTGCAGGTGTAAAAACTACATGACCCAACAACAAAAAACATCGTCTAACAACCGACCTACACGTCTGAGTCCAGTTTAACCATAATGATTTACAGTACACATATCACAGAACAGTGAAGCCGCAATCGCCTGTTGATACTGTCAGTGCAGTTGTGTAAAGAAAATGTTTTCCCAACATGGATGCCTGGTGTTGGATTTCATATTTTTATACCTTTTTATATTTCCTATCAAGCATTCAAATGTCATGTGTTGTAGAATAATATTTTGTTCCTTTTTGAATCTGACTCCCAATTCTTATTTTATTCTGAAATTGACCCACTTCCTGTTTTACTTTGAAGAGGCTCCCACAGATTGATTTCATTTCCTGTTTACATAATGTAACACGATGTAAACCACTTCTGATTGGATTGAAAACTGGCCAATCCTGACAGCAGACTCAGAACGCGCTGAAAAGTTAGTTTTGCTGTGTAAGGAACGCCCTTTTTTCTTTAAACAAAGGAAAAGTGTAGTTTCTCCTCGAGGGAGTGAGCAGACGGAGGAGAAGCGAGGAGACGCAGCAGCAGCCAGTTTGGAGCACAGAAAGACAACTTCAAGGTTGTATTGTACAGTTTAAAATGGATGCATCCAGTTTTTAATATGTTAAAATAACGACTGCATTTAACTAATCCACTGTTTATGCTTGTGAATCTATGACTTCTGAGTTTCTTTACTTATTAAATATTCATAAATTTGAAGGTGCGTTTGTCGTATCTGATGTGCATATCTTGACTGACTCCTGCAGGATTGAAAAGGTAACTTCAGACTCGGGTGGAGAAATAAGGTGAAAAACACAACACATGTCATATAAAGTGTGTGCGTGTCTTTCTTCCAGGGTTGAACTATATTTATAGAATATGTTTGCTAATTCTAACTAGTTGACCTTTAAATATAATCTCATATTAGCTAAGCATAATTTTACAAGTTCACATTTGATAGATTACAAGCAATCAAATCAGGCCAGAGAGCAGACTGATTAACATAAATGAAGTAGAACACATTTCTTTAATTTAGACAATATAGTTTGACTAAGTAAAATCCAACTAAAACAAGTATAAGAAAAAGGATCCAAGTAAAAACACACAAACATGAGTTAGATAATAATTAAGTTATTAATTATTCTTAGAAATAAACAACTTTATTTCTAATCAGTTGGTATCACTAAGGTATAATCACGTTAAACAAACAGTGTTAACAGTTTAAACGCAGACAAGGAAACCAAGATGAATCTGCCTTAAAAAACAGAATCACCAGGCCTTCAACAGATATTGAATTAACACCCATGAAGTAGGTAATAACTAATAGTTATTAATTAGTATGTATAAACAATTTTGACACAAATCATTTTGTATCCCTAAAGTATAATAGCAAGTTAAACTTTAAACAAAGCCGATTTCAGTGTACCAAAACTTCTTATCTGAAATATAGACGTTAACGTCCTTGAGGGGGCGGGCTAAGAGTCGTAACCATAGCAACAGAAGCTGAACCAATCAGGAAGCTAGCCTTCTCAAACGGGGATAAAAGGCCGGAAATGACACACGCCCACCGAGCATTTCCGGGAGGCGCACACCGAGACAGTTCGTGCTTTAATGCTCCATTTATATGCATATATCTTATTAATGTAATTGTTTGTCTCTGAATATCTGTAACCCATGTTTTGTCAAATAAATCTTTTATACCGAGGGCGACGTCTCAGCTGTGTTGAACACGACGTGGTAGCCAACCACGACACTGGTCAGATAAAGTGAAATAAGAGAAAACAAGATGTTCACCCCCAAAGGCAAACGCAAACAGGTGTCCACGCAGGTAAACCAAAACTGTACAGCGCTAACGCGATTACATGATGGAAAGAACGAATGTACTTAATCAAAGATAAATTGGAAAAAGTGGGTAATCCAGCAACCCATCAGAAGTACGGCTCTGCAGGTCTAAAGATCATGTGTCAAGTCAGATCTGTCCTCTGTGTTAAACTGTCACAGATGTTTGAAGGAATGAATGCATGTGTGTATGTTTATGTCACAGCAAAGACAGGATTGATCATGAAACTGAAGTAAATGCATCACCATCTTGAAGATCACATATTGAGCTGAAACGTCACCTCGGCTGCAGTGTTCGTTAAGTGACTTTAACAGCTTGACCACCGCTGTCACGTCATTCTCCAGCCCCCCTCTTCTGGAGATTCATTTCAAAGGTCCAACTTTTTGCAGCTCCACAGTTGTATAGACAGCGAGACTTGACAGGAAGTGGTTGAGAATAAGTCCAGGTCTCCATCTGGACAACGTTGCACATAGCCCAGGTATGACATGTCAGCTTTTAGCTTAGCTGAACATCATGCCCGTCAGTCCACACGGCTGAGGCAGCACAGTTCATTTAATACAGACGCCGTCAGGAGTTGTCAGCAAAGTCACAGTTGTATCGGACCCAGATGCAATGCCAACCCTACATGTGAGAACTTCAGAAATGGCGATTCAAAACCAGAGATTCAAGATGCAATGTGGTCAATGCTAGTATGGAGTGTAAGCATGGCATTATGTGTGATGGACATAGTGTATAATATGCAGGGGTTGCCAGAGTTCCCTGCAGATCCAAGAACCGTCTGTGACAGGCCTGTAGAAAGAGAAATGAAAATCAGTAAAATACTCCCCTCACACCAAGTCATGGACATCGTAAAACTACCCTCAGAATTCCATCCTTAGAACAACACACTCCCCAGTAAGAAGGCAGGAGATACTCTGCACACTTCCCACACCTGTCAGCAGTGAAAAGACTCCCCTCCTGGAACACATCAGGAAGGTCACAGGGCCAAGGCAGTTGATAAATGTAAGGACACCCTGCTGAAAATGAAATCAGAAAACCACTCAAAGATGGTTCAAGTCATATGAAAAACATATATGTAAAAGTCACGAAGGGCCCCCACACGTAGGTTATAATGAATATGTGAAAGATGTCATCAAACACTGTCCCCACCCCACCTGGCCGAGGGTAGATGAGAGCTGGAACGTAACCACAAATACAAACATCTAGATGATTGTCAAGCGTCCTGCAACAGGGAAGATATTATTATGTCAACATGGCCATAGAACCCCACCTCAAAAGATCTGAACTGTCCCTTTAACCCTGAGACTGTAAAGAGCATGTTATATTTGTAGAAATACACCAATGTGAGGAACATAATATATTAGTCAACAAAATACCATACTATAATTGTAACAACCGATCAGTGTATGTAGCAACCAAACAAACAGTGCTGCTGATGAGCCAGGCGTCAGAAAAGATGAAGTCTGCCCAACCGTCTCTAGTGACCTACAAAAAGCACAGCACATACCTCCAGCATTGTATGAACAAACATATGAAAACCTGTAAAATAAAAATAAAAACATCATATAAACAGGTAAGTATAATCAAATGACATGTGAATCACTTAAAGCTTGACAGTCAGGAGTTTCCGACCAGCACAGCTGTGGAACGTATGTCGTGTCCTGCAATCTGTCCAACGAGAGATAAGCAGATAAAGGTTAGTTTTCACACAGAGAAGCATGAAATTCAGGAAAATTTATTACAATTTCTGGGACCTAGGTATCGCCGAAAGTTTCAAAGCTGAACCGGTTATCTGCTCGTCAGGAAAATGTGCAGGCCTAAACTTGTCCTCCTTGCAGACAGCCATAAATCCCAAAAGTTCACAAGCAAGCATGGTATACAAGCAAAGACCATGTATACTGACTTAAAAGGCCTGAGAGAAAAGAGAGAAAAGAAAATAATAATAAAAAAAGTTTAAAAAAAAATAAATATAAAATATGGTTCTCAGCAACCAACAGGAATCACAGAAGACCCAGAGTCCTGCAGCTGTCAGTCAACCCACACAGAAACAAAACATGAGAAACTGTCCCGTGAGCCTTTTTGTGCATTATTCCCTCAGCAAAAACAAAAAGTAAAGAGCTATTAGGAGTAATCAAAGAGAAGTTCAGGGGAAGTTGCCCCCTACAATCAAGTCCTGAGACTAATCTGACGAGTCACAGCAACAAAAATAAAGAAACTCACAAACCAACATAAATGTAACAACAAACCTAAACTAACAGTAACTCCGGAGTCCACTACTCAACAGTACTTCAAAAATCAAATATAAACAGAAATCTGGAAACCAATATCTCAACAGAGACCATGTATCAAAAATCAAAATAAATCTGGAGACCAATATCTCAACAGAGACCATGTATAAAAAAATCAAATATGAAAATAAATCTGGAGACCAATATCTCAACAGAGACCATGTATAAAAAATCAAAATAAATCTGGAGACCAATATCTCAACAGAGACCATGTATAAAAAATCAAATATGAAAATAAATCTGGAGACCAATATCTCAACAGAGACCTTGTACTTGTCTCCTCACCTAAGGCAGGAGCTCATAAATGCGTACAAGGACGCATGAAGTGGCTACTAAAACGGGCAAACGAACCAAAAAGGCACTTACACACTCACCCTGAATTACACATAAGAAATACAAGTAATGATTGTAAATGTTACGACACCATCTTAATCCCAACACATAAATCAGTAGCACACCTAAAACGGTCGGCAGAGAGCCAGAACTGCACAGAAAAGGTCGAAACTCAGCTGCCGGTCTCAAAATAATATGTAAAACAAGGCCTTCATATATAAGAAGATGTGATCTTGTACTCTGCATGCAGTCATGTATCTGCATCGCACCGGACACATGAATGTTAGGTAAAATTCTGAAACATCGTCGGAAACAAATGGTCGACCGTCATGAACCATGGGGGAAATCACTCTACAGTCAACAACTTCAATTTTAGCATGCCCAATGTGCAGAAAGGGTAAATGAAAATATTTTCCGCCTACCTTGTTCATATTACGGCACCGTTTGACTGCAGAGCGAAGTTCGCCCAACCGAAGAAAAAAAGAAAACAACTCCCTCCCCTCTTCTGTTCCCGCTACCAGAACTAACGTCCGGGGTCACCAATTTGAAAGAATGTGTTCTGATCTGAAGCAGGGAGAGGAGGAGCAATTGTCTTCCATTTCAGAAGGTTTATTTTACATGTAAAATACAAGATCACCAGCCCTGGGCCATTGTATCTCCACCATGCGGTCACACACAATGGCCCCTAACGTAGACAGTCAACCCATCTTCTTCAGAGCTCGGCCACACCTCCTGAAGTCATCATCACCATTAACAAATGGGAAGTCCTACTCTTATCATGTGACCCAGCTCTCAACCAATAATATCTAGGCATCTTGTGTTCTATAATGGATGGCGTGAATGTTGGGAGTTGTAGGCATGTAGCTGAAACTACATTTTCTACCGGAAACAGAATCAGATCGTGTTGTTAACACAATATCATTCTAAATATCAAAACAGGATACATACAGTGTATATCTAGACATTTTATTAAGTTAATATATTATCTGATAAAATTATATTTCATCCCACAGGAAAAAAATCCTGTCCTGTTCCAATCCTGGTCCAGAGTAAAAAAAATGTATCCTGTCCTGTCCCACTCCTGGTAACATGACTCCTGCTCCTGTTTTTCATTTAATTTTTAGGAAATACATTGAATTTGATTTGATCTTCTACCCATTCCTGTTTAAATTGTTTTGTGTTCTGTAGTTTTATTTCAAAAGATATGGCAATGGGAACAGTTCATCTGTGGTGAAATAGAGACATTTATTTCCTTAATCCAAACAAAAACCTTCACTAAATGTCATAAAACAAATAATACATGGTCTGTAGTCCCTATAATTTTTCTACGGAGGATCAGCTGCTGAGTCCCTGTTTCTAGCTCTTTTGAAGGTCAGTTACAGTAAAAACAAAAAATCTAAACCAGTGCATGGGTCACACTATGTCTACCTTAGATGAAAGAACCCAAACATAACAAGTTGCATTTTACTAATTTATTGAACAATTGTTTCCTTTAAACAACGACATCACTGTCATGTTTTAAATTGTTTAAACAAACAAACAAACAAACAAAAAAAGAAAAATAATGTACCAAGCAGAGAACTCAACAAATAAAAATGTTTAAAGTCATTATTATACATTGGACGACGTCCTCAAGAAGTTCAGTCTATGTGGTTGAGGTAACGAGCTCGTTTGGGCGAAGCATGATGTCGTGCATCGTACCAGACTTCAGAGCATCATTTACACACTGGATCATTGCAGGTCTGGTGTTCAACCTCATCTCTCCACAGCTTGACCAGTCCAGAGCCTTGTGTAACCTAAAAGTGAAAGACGACAGTGCACGAGTCAAAATAGGGTTACAGTGACTACAAATTACAATCTGTTGGTCTTTCTTTTGGAAAAAAATATTTCATCAAAAACAAGAGATGTACAATTGAAAATAAGTCAAGAAAATGTGACATTTGCAAATATAAATTACAGTAGCTCAATGTTTATTTATTTCACTTATCATATTTTATAATTATTTAATCAGATGCCTCACCAGGCAGAGAACACAAGATTTTATGTATCTTACCTGCTCGTTTGAAGTGTGTGACAAGGGTGTTTGTGTCCAAAGCTGTTTAACAGCTTGCTTCCAGAGCTAACAGCTTCCTGTGTTAGGTAGTGTTGATTTGCGTCTTCGCTCCGCCCGAGTTCGTTGTTATGGCTTGTTGTACAGGAACAAGGAAGGAAAAACTAAGTTACACTAAAAATAGGACAGAGTCGCTATTTTAAGTTCACACGTATATTTAATAGATAATAGTCACAAGATACATTTTTAGGAATACAATTTTGGTTAGTAATTATTGCAAAATTAAAATAAAAGTGATGAAGTAGATGGATTGAATGAATTCGCATTCATTCTGACCAATACGACCTGCACAGTTGTGCAGCTCGTGCTGCATGGTTCTGATTCTGCTCTGGGCGGTTCTGTTTCTCTCTGCCGAGGGGGGAGATGCTTCATGCTTTTATAACCTGTCTGTGTGCTGCCCCGTTTGGAGCAACACAGAACTTACAACCTCCCCCAAAATGTTCCTTTGTCTAACTTTCACAGTTTTTCTTCTAAGTGTTGTTGGAGTTTCATATTTTCCTATGAAACATATCAATGTCGTTTTTATTAAATGTGCATGTCTTTCTTCAACTATATAATCACAACTTTTATCTAATTAAAATGTTCATCCTAGATACTTACTTTATATATATGAAAACTGAAGCAAACTTCACCAGAGTGTTAAACCATGTTTAATGCAGACAATAAAACTCACTAAATAACTCTTGACTGCAGCATCCTATTGAACAGTTTCAGATAATCAGAACAAAGAAAGTTCAATCTGTCCTATTCCTCAAAATACACTAACTACTCCTTGCAACCTCTAATTTTCATACTAATACATCAGAAATATTAAACTAACATTAGATTGCAAAGTATTAGTTATTTTAATCTAACAATTAGACTAAACATTGATCAGAACATCATCCCTGCCTCAACAGGCTTTAAGGAAAACTCTTCATGTTTGTATATGAGGTCAAGCTGTCATATAACTTATCATCTGGAATGTATCCATTAGTCCTGGCCGGCCGTAAAACCTCGTATCCATAGCAACGCAGCTTTCTAAACCAATCAGAGGGTGAGACCTCTATAACATCAACAAGAAAGTTCTGTTCACCTCCCCCCATCGTGCTCAGTTTTCTGCTGAGTTTAAACAAAGGAACTGATGACAGAAAATGCCTGTCCTCTTCAGCCTTACACAGACTTTGTTGAAGAGTAAATAAGTTTCACCAATACATAAAAATAAAGAATTAAGCACACAAATATATTTTATTTCACAACAGTAGCAAAATTAAATTAAAGACAAACAAAAAGCTTAGTGCTACTTCTTGTGCCATGCTTTCTAAAACAGTTATTGAATAAAGGATTTACTTGTGTAGGTAAACATAGATGTTTTAAAACCTGTTAAAATACACCAGAATGCAGGAAATAGCAGCTACTTTATTCAAAAAGTTAGACCTCACACCAATATGTCCCCCCTACAATAATTCTAATGATAATACACACTGTGTTGTTCAAGCCAAGAGCCATTGTCAACACTGGGGGGCTAAGCCCGCTAAAACAGGCTTCTAGAATCGCCCCTGGTGTGAAGAAATGAACTGAGAAAAATCAACTCTTGGCCTAAAATTTAACACAACAACATACACATCATATCTTAAATCTAAAACTAAAACCATTATTATAATATATATGTAACCAGTCTTTCATATATAAACTGGGATATTTTTACCGGACAATGCTTCACTAAAGAGTTTGTTGTTGTACTGACATGGTTACAGCCGACAGTAACTATTTACACAATAAAGTGATGGTTATTCACGTTTCCCTCCATTCCAGTATCCAGCAGGAAATCGCATATAAAAATAGGGATATTTTTACCGGAGAATGCGTGCACTTTAAACAGGTAGAGTTCGGTTGTTTTTTTTTTACATTACAAACAACAACAGATAATGAAGATTTTAACCTAAAAACCCACATAACAAAGCAGAGCATAATTTTTAAATTAAAAGGGACAAGGTGGAGAAAAATGTGCTGTTTGAGTTTATTTACTGATGGTAAACAAAGTCCAACTCCCCGCAGCTGCAGCTAAGATTAAATGTTTAAATCAGCACAGCACCAACACACAACGCTCATGAAGTTCAGGGTTATTTGACACTTTCCTGCCTGTTCTGTGAGTTTAATAGACATACAGTTACTTCTTACCTTGCGTTACAAACTATTTCAGCCATAGCCATTCAGTTTCTTTGCTGGAGACTTTGCTGCTCCTCCCATCTTCTCGGTGAAAAGCTATGGCTGGAACAGGTGACTTATGGGCAATGCAGTCATTTTGACTTATGTTAAAGTGAAGGCTTACTGAAAGAAAACTACAAAATAGCTGCTCCCGTGTTTTTTTTTAAAAAATTTTTTTGGTTTCATTTTCATTCTTGGTTATTGGTTGGTTCCCGCTCCTGTCTGCTCCCGTTAGCTTTCAGTCCGGTCACGTCCCGGTCATGTGAGTTATAACGAGGTTGACTCCGGTCCTGCTGGAATCCGTCCGGAATCATGTGACCCGCGGTACTCTCGAAAAAAATGTCATCCTCTATTGCTGATAAAATGCTAACTGATAGTGATGACTCAATTCAGTAAAACTTGACAGGAATAGGATGATGGGCAGGAGGATGGACTCTGTCTGGTTGCCAGCAGGGTGTTGGGCTGTTTGTGTTTCTTATTACCTGTTTCAGGTTACCTAAGATGGAAAAGATCCAGGGAAGGTGAACGCAGGGATCACCTGTGTGAGTTTATGATAAACGTTCCCAGAGTGGTGACAGATGAGTATGAACCACTGACTTGCCTATAATGATAGATAGTTGATAATTATATATTGATAATGAAAACTATAGAAATTTAGATAGATGGACTGATGGAGTTTTGTGATATTTGTGGGAGAAGGATGTTTGTTCTTTTTCCTGATAATGCAGCTTCAAACGAGTCGATGACAGGGAGGTTGAGAGTCCAATGACAGGGGTTTGAAGGATGGAGGCCGGACAGGTGTCCGAGGAAATGCCCCTCATGAGGGGGATGGAGTGGCGTGTCAGGGAGGAAAAAGTCACCGGTTCTACTCCCTGAGCTGAGAACACACATCAATTGAGGGTGTTATCAATTATCATGAATGAGGGTTTTTTAAGGCTCATACTGACAGTTTATTAACATCAAGTATACATCACTTATCATTATTAACATCTAATTAACGTTACCAGCACAGTTAAGGGTTTTTCAATTTTATGATTTTACTTTTAAACATAGATGGAGGAGCATCTTTAAAATATATATTTAGCCAATTAAACACTTTGACACAGTGAACTTACTGATTATGTTAAGCTATGAGTTAATAAATGATTATTGATAGATTAGAATTTTTGGATTTTTACATGTACTGAAATGATTATAAAACACTGTTTTGAAATTACAAATATTTATAGGTTGTGTAGTGAGTCACGTGAGGTACGTGTCACTTGTTGTATGACAAATATATGAATTATATATGCATACAATATTCACGAGTTCTTCATTTTTCTGACTGTAAATGCCGTGCATTGAACTTAACAGAAATGTAACGAGAGACGTTGTTTATCTTTGACCCATCAAATGAATGGAATCATTTATTTTCAGAATCAAAGTTTAACATCAAACATTTACATTAATTTGGCAAAATATGAAAATAATAACAGACAGTTTCACAGAAAATGAACTTCAAATCACTCGGCGGTGATTTGAGGACTTTGCTTAAGATATTTCTAAAATATCTGTACTGATTTATGAGAGAGAGAGGTGGGTTTTAGAGTGAAAGGAGATTATCTTACAGAGAACTGTGTGAGGGAAGTTTAATCTGTTTAACCAGAAATTGCACGCTTCGTCAGATCCTCAGCCCGTCCACGGTACACTTGAGTCGAAGAGGAAATCTTTACCTGGTTTGACGATAGATCAGCTCAGTAAGAGTCCTTCAGACTGTTTCAGCGCCTCCGTTCAGAACAGCTAGAAATCCTCGGAGAGTCGTGCGTGGTTAGTTCAAACAGAAGTATAATCCCAAACGTCCCTGGTTCTTCATAACTCCAAACTCTTCATAACCGGCTGCATCTCTCAATCTGCTCATTCTGTTGGACTATCGGACCTGTTGTCAGCTCTCATTCCAACATCTCTCAGAACTCTCATTCTCTTGGAATTCTGGAATTCTCTCGAAATCTCTCTTCTATGAACTGAGAAGTTGCCACATTTTATTTGGGTCGACTTCCTGTTCAATTTAGAGCTTTCTGATTCGTGGAAGGACCAGAAAGAGGAGTGGATTTGTGACGTAAGATGTTATCATAAGTCAAGGATTGTTTACAACATACAGAAAAGATTATTGCAGCAACAGCAGACTTCGTGGAGTCTCACACTTTGTAATCTTTTCAAATAGTAAAACATGACATTTTTCTCGGTAAACATTTTAGTTGACCGAAAACCAACCTTTAACATACTTACGACAGCTTGCTCATTTCAGACAGAAAATCAAGAAAGGCATATTCAGGTGATTTCTTCTCTGAATGAGGAACAAAAATCATTACTTACTGTTTATGTAAAATAAAAATTAGTAGTTCTTTTCAACCTGTAAAGCATTGAGTGAACTAACACAATTTGATTATCAAAACATTTGTAAGACAGTAATGATTATAGAGGATTGTCTTTTCTGCTTGATTAATTCAAGAAAGAAAGTTCATCAGATGGTTCAGACTTATTCAGATCAATGAAAATAACAGTCTCTGTCCATCTGGTAGATTTGAGGTCATCTGGTTCACTACAGTTGTGTTTACAATGCTAATCGATTATTGATGTGATTATATCTAAAGCTAAGTCTTGGGGATTTTTGAAAGATAAATTAGAACAACTGCTATTATGGATATAAAGCAATATTTTGAAAGTAGAGTTACAAATTTCCTATCTGTTAATAATTTCCAAAACTGATTAGTTGAATGTGGGAGGAGAGAACTTACCATTTTTATTTGAAACAAAGGATTTTTAGAGTAAACTTCAGGATGTTATAACTAGGTGGCCCCTCCTAGTAGTGTGTTACAACCCAACAAGGAGGATGCCAAACACTGATGATTATTAAGGGGATTAAACAGATAATGTGAAGCTAAGTTCTGGGTAAATTTTTAACAATTTAGTACAGATGTGTACTTTAGAATTATGGTTAATTTGATTTTTGAACTCAGCATTAATTGGGTGACAGGTCTTCTCCAACTACTTTGAGAGATGAGATGATTGATGGACTGACTAATTATAGGATGGGTTTAATATTAACGTTTACAGTTTATTAACAGTATTATGGAGCGTTATGATTTTTTTTTCCTTAAAATTAACATGGTTGAACAAGACACTTTTGCATGGTACTTAGCTAAATATTACCTTTTAATTATTACTTGATGATTTGTTTATTTAATGACTAATTTATGTGTGAAGACATGGGTAAAAATGAAATTTTCATGTGTTTTTGCAAATTTGCCAGGTCATACCCGCTATAGCCTGTAGGCATCTCCCGCCAGCATATAGAGCTTTAGAGCGTGACGTCACTTGTCGCGGCACGGCGGCTGATGGGATACCATCCGCCATTTTTAATGCCCTCCAAATTAACTGTCGAAAACAAGCTTTCTTGCTGACTTTTTTTTTTTTTTAAATCTAAGTAGGTTAAAACAGTTTAGCGATGGTCCGAAATTGCAGCGTTATTGGATGTAATGTCCGGTCACACGACTGGAATTGTAAAAAGATCTAAAACTGACTTTTTTCAAATAAATTCTCCACCAGGAAACAACGCGAGGAGCTCATGTGTAGGACGTAACAAAAAGGAGACGGTGAGACGTCCTGATAACTTTCTCCAGCGTCCCAAGATATCTGCTAGTTTGTTCCAGACATTCTGGTGAGTGTCTAAATTCAGTTTGTTGGTGTTGTGCCATGATTTTGTCGGGGTGTTCTCATGTTTAGTTTATGTTCATAGAAGTGGGTCAACCTGGTTTAGGTCGGGTTTATATTTTGCATATAACTTAGTCTGAGTTTAAACAAAGTGGATATCTGTGTTATTGTGAAATAAACTGTTTAAAGTTTCTGGTGTTGTCACTTTTACTGTAGTAATACTGATGTGTGTTCTGATATGACCTCTTCAAGACAAACCTTCATATGAAGTGGATGAAAATCCAGGAGAGAAGCTCAGTGAGGCTGCAGATGATGGAGGAACATGAACCAGCAGCAAAAAGGTACAAATACAATGTGTGAACCAAAGAAGAGCAGAAATAAACCACTTGTTACAGGAGAACAGGGAGCTCAGGTCAGCGCTGAATAAAAAACAGCTGGAAAAATAATTTTTATAGTATTAAATATTATACGACTTCATTGCTTTGCCATCTTGTTGTCATTGTTTAACACCGCTAGGCATTTTCTGCCAGCATTAAAAAACCCTCACAATTTCAAATGGTTCTACTAACACTAATGCATCTGTTTAGCATCTTTGCCATCTTTTTAAGGTGTCACATAAAACTCTGTCTAATACCTGTGTCTTTCTTTTCTTTCCCAGGGATGGACGTCCATCAGACAAGCTCATAACAAAGCTGTGGCCTTCTCTCCAGATTATTACCCGGGGATGTTGTGTTATGACAGAGGCTTTGATATTAAAGACAGTGTGGGAGTCAAGGTTCTTTATTGGCATTCACATCGCATGTTGTACATGAGGTGCAACAAAACCGTGTACACAGGGTCCCAGTTACATCCAACAAAATTATAAATGAATGATGTGCTGAGGTTCAAATCCCATCATTCACTAAATGGAGATGTGAACTTGATGCTAAGGATGTTGAACACACACAAGCACACCTTAGAATTCATGTGGAAAGAGTGACTGGTTGCATGAGAAACAAATACACAATGTTACACAGAAATATACCAGTTAACTATACTGGTGCTTACATGTAAATATACCAGTTAACTATACTGGTGCTTACATGTGAGGGTGAAGAGGTGACACTTCTTAACATTGTGTGTGTGCTGTAGTTTAGTAAACATTTGTTCTAATGTGGTTGTAAACGTAATGCTAATGAAACCTGCACATGCTGCTCCTGACTTATGTAAAATGTAGATTGGAGAAAAAAATTACATTTGCTGCATTCATTGTTTGAAATATATTTACAGTTGAATAATAACATAAGTGGTTTTTTCTCATTTAATAAAAATTAATATGGAAAACATGAAACATTTGATTCATCACTTCAGGGAACGTGTAAACATGATGAACTTGATCACATTTGTAGTAAATATTTGATGTATTAACATGTTTCAGGTAAGAAATAAACATGTAATGAAACATTCTATTTTGAAGTAAACATTTTATGTAATTAAATGTTTCTAGTAACAAGTGTGAGGTAATACATTTCATAGAAAATTGCTACACAAAATGTTCAAATATAAGTTAACAGCATGATTTACATATTTATGTCTCCCTTGAAGCTGCAGTACAAATGTGCTCTGAGAAATATGTTTAAGAAGCTTCGTGCTTTCTGTAGACGAGCTTCACACAATTCCTGTTCTGGAGACACACGGACGACAGCCATGATTCACACTCTATTTTGTTTGCACTGAGTAGACACAGTGTTGCTCAGCATGACCCACGGTGTTCTGGTGGCTCAGAGTCTGAGAGTGCAGAACCTGTGAACACAACTAAAATGGTGAATGAAAAGACAGAAACATCAATTATAATATCTATATTTTAATACATATATATGTGTGTATATATATATATGTATATACATATATATATGTATATACATATATACGTATATATATACACACATATATATATATATATACGTATATATATATACACGTATATATATATGAATTCTAGAATTGCGCCGCTCAAGATGGCTGCATGTTGGAGTAGCTCTGTTACTTTCATTCTGAGATATTACTTTTGATAACTTTAATTCCTCTTTTTTCTGTATATAAATCACTTTTTTTTTTTTTTTGGATGATTATTTCCTCTGGTGTCGGATGCTGCGCAGCTGGAAGGATTTTTACAGAAATATCTTTGCTTTTGGACATTTGTTATGATGCGTAACCATAACAACAAGGTTTTTTACAACCGGGAGCAGCTGATTAACATCTCCAAATCTCAAATAATATCTCAACTACAGCCTCAAATCCCAAATGAGTTGAAAAGGAGGCATCGTGGATGCAGAGCAGGAGCAAAGAAGAGGGAGAAAGAGAGAAGAATACAGTTTAAACCATCTCTTCCATCGATCATGATGGGCAATGTGAGATCGCTGGGAAACAAGTTGGATAACTTCAAGCCCTAACAAGGACCCATCCAGAGTATCGGGAATGCAGTATTATGTGTTTCACTGAGACATGGCTGCAGGATCATATCCCCGACTCCAGCGTTTCATTGCCAGGCTTTCTGACCATACGAGCAGATAGAGATTTAAAGAGGAGTGGCAAAAGGAAAGGAGGTGGGTTGGCAGTGCTTGTGAACAACAGATGGTGTAATCCTGGACATGTTACTGTGAAGTGTCGTCTATGCAGTCCAGATATTGAACTGTTAGCACTAAGTTGTCGTCCATATTATTTGCCAAGAGAGTTCACCAGTGTTATTTTGGCAACTGTTTACATTCAACCCAATGCTGTTGCTGAGACTGCGTGTGATGTCATCAGCTCCAAGGTTGCTAAGCTACAAACACAACACCCTAGTGCGTTTGTTGCAATATCTGGGGATTTTAATCATGCCTCACTCTCTGCTACACTTCCGACATTCGAACAGTTTGTCAGCTGCTCTACCAGAGAAAACAAAATGCTGGACTTGTTTTATGCAAATGTCAAGGATTCATACATCGCTAAAGCAAGACCCCCTCTTGGCAAATCAGATCACAATCTTGTGTATCTCTGCTCAAAATATAAACCCCTTGTTCAGAGGCAACCTGCAATAAAGAGAACAGTGAGAAAATGGTCAACAGAAGTTGAAGAAGCCCTGTGGGGTTGTTTTGAGGTGACAGACTGGGATGCACTGTGCCAACCACATGGAGAGGACATCAATGCCATGACTGAGTGTGTGACCGACTATATAAACTTCTGTGTGAACAACACCATCCCCACCAGAACAGTGAGATGCTTCCCCAATAACAAACCCTGGATTACCACTGACCTGAAGGAACTGCTAAACCAGAAAAAAAGAGCCTTCAGGGAGGGAGACAGGGAATTATTGAGGAGTACACAGAAGCAACTAAAAGTCAAGATAAGAAACAGCAAGGAGGTGTACAAGAAGAAGCTGGAGAGCAAACTCCAACAGAACAATATCAGAGAGGTGTGGTCAGGGATGAAACAGATCACAGGCTTCAAGCAGAAGGAGGATCAGAAGGATGGAAGCCTGGACAGAGCCAGTGAACTGAACACATTCTTCAATAGGTTCAGTTCAGGAACAAGCTCAGCATCCTCCTCTCTTGCCCACAGCCAAATATACATACCACCCTCCATTGACCCAAGGCCGTCCTGTCACACCTCAAATATTGTATCTACCACCTCAGTCATACCATACCATACCATACCAATTTATTTATATAGCACTTAAAACAGCAACAAGGCCAACCAAAGTGCTGTACAAAAGAAAACAAACATGCACAGCAGACAGGAAAACATAAAATAGAAATACAGATACAAATAGCAGCAGAAGCTAACTAAAATGGCCAACAGAGTAGAGAACAGACCGGGCCAAAACAAATCACACCGTGTTAAAGGCAAGCGAATAGAAGTGGGTCTTCAAGCAAGACTTAAAGACTGAGAGTGTGGGAGCCTGCCGGACACTCAGTGGCAACTCATTCCACAGTCGTGGACCTGCAACAGAGAAAGCCC
>NC_056509.1:25768721-25771778 GCF_014905685.2 Nematolebias whitei
GCGCGCGGGGAGCGGGCCGGAAGCATTAGCAACAACGCTAACCGGAAGTGGTCCGCGAGCGTTTTAAACAAACGAAACGTTAATTTTTCTTTAAAATTTACGCTTCGTTTCAGTTGATTTAAATGCCCGTTCATAAATTGTCGTTTGTTTATTGAAAAATACAGAGGATACGACGTGGCTGACGGTTTAAAGCCCCACGTAAAAGTTGTGGCATCATTTCTGTTGACGCCAGAATATTTACGAGAAAAAGTGCTCAGTCCGAAAGACGTCCCGGGCGTAATTCCCCGTCGTTGTTTATTAGAAACGCGTTAAAACTTGGATGTCTGGACAGCGTCAAGTAGTGTGGTTATGGGACAGTTCGAGAAAACCGTACGTGGTTTTGAGTGCCTGTGGGGAGAAATTGCTATGCTCCTCGGAAAATGTGATAACCTCGGGGTTCTGTTTATGATAGACTTCCTTTAGGTCTGTAACAAAAGACATTACAGACCGGCCAGCTGTGCATCCCCGAGCGACGTAGCTGTTTTTATATATTTTTTAATATACATTTTTATTCTCGTTTATTTTCGGTCAGGGATGCACTAGGTTGAACGGCTGAACCTTTAAAGTACACCAATTTATAGAATGATCCCTAGAAATGTCTAGAAGAGGTACCTGAAAGAAGGATATATGGATGTCCTGATGCATGCTCAATAATCCAGGTAGAAAAATCTAAAAAAGTTAAATCTGGTCCTCTGGACATTCAAAAAAAACAAAGCAAAACAACAAAAAAATGTAGAAACGTTTCGTCTCTCATCCGAGAGACTTCCTCAGTCTGAGGTGCTGTATTCAGCTCAGTCTCTTAAATACAGAGTGTCCGCGGGGTCTTGAAAGTTATTAAAAGTTGATAAATCAAATTTGGGAAAATTAAGGGTCTTGAAAAGTATTAAAAAGTCTTGAAAGCGATTTGATGAGGTATTATTTTTTTTGCTGTTATTCTAGCTTTAAATAATTTGACAGCAAAAAGTATGTATGACTAATATTTGTTTTCCTCACCGCGGAGGATTCGGAAACTGCTTCGCACAAATTTAGAGTGTCAGGTTACAACAGCCTTAACGGCTAGGCCTATCTTGTGCGCATGCGCGGCTGCTTTGAGTCTGTGTGTTCGAGTAAGTTGCCGCGAGACCGTGAGAACAATGGGTAAATGCAAGTTTTCGGACTCCTGGTTGGAGATGCCTGATTTTCAAGAATGGCTGAGGCCTGTCGCCGAGAATAACCGCGAGGCTTATTGTACATTTTGTAAAAAAAAGATGAGCGTAGCCTCGATGGGCATAAACGCCTTGAAGTCCCATATGACTGGAGCTAGCCACAAAAGTGCAGCTAGCCGCAAAACGCAGATGTCTATCAGCAGTTTCTGTGCTCCACCAGCGACAGCGCTTCCAGCTAACCGTGTGCCTGAACCAACCAAAGCTCCCTTGACACTGTCTTCTGCCTCTCCGTCTGCCGACATCATGGTGACCATGGGCAGCACACCAACACTGCGTGCAGAGGTGATCTGGTGTCTCCACACTGCGGTGAATCACCATTCTCTAAATTCCAACGAAGGCATATCGGACATTTTTAAATCAATGTTTCCAGATTCGGATATAGCCAGAACATTCACTTGTGGCAAGGACAAAACGGGTTACATCTTGCGATTCGGGCTTGCACATTTTTTTACGCAGGAGCTCGTTGACAGTATTAACAAAGCTGGCCCATTTGTGTTGATGTTTGACGAGTCTGAACCAGTCAACTAAAAAGAAACAGCTCGATGTGCACATTCGTTTTTGGAATGAAGACTGCGTTCAATCCAGGTATCTGGGCTCTCAATTCCTGGGACATGGAACAGCGGAGGACTTGTTGCATCACATCAAAGTAAGTGAATCTTTTTGTTTACTACTATTTAATCTTTTCTTTGTGTATGTTGATATTAAATAAAGCATATTACAGTACATTTTTATATATGAAAAGTACTCAAATAGAATATTCCTTTAAATCAATGAAGAATTGTGTGTGTGTGTGTGTGTGTGTGTGATATTTACATACATAACTTGATTTGAACACCTGTGTGTCTAAAAATTAAATATCAAATCCATACTGTTGTCACAGGAATGTGTTGCCAAACTGAATATGAGACAGCTTGTTTCCATCAGTATGGACGGCCCCAATGTTAACCTGAAGCTGGGAGACCTTCTCCAGAAGGAGCATGCAGAGCTTTATGGAGCTCAACTAGTCAAGGTTGGAAGCTGTGGGCTTCACACCATGCACAATGCAGTGAAGGCAGGCTTTTCCATGTGGCAGCTGGACAAGCTTCTGTG
The DNA here is from genome assembly GCF_014905685.2 of Nematolebias whitei. Taxonomy (NCBI): domain Eukaryota; kingdom Metazoa; phylum Chordata; class Actinopteri; order Cyprinodontiformes; family Rivulidae; genus Nematolebias; species Nematolebias whitei. The sequence continues at coordinate 25,771,055 of NC_056509.1, forward strand.
TTCACTCCACTTCCTCTTCGACAATGTTCCTGCTAGGAGGTTTACTGATGTGAAATTTAACACATCAGTAATTACTTGTTTAATTTCCCCTGTCGCAGGTGACGTGATCATCCAACAGTTTGAGAGCTTTCTCTCTGTTCAGGCTAGAGATGAACGTTTCCTCGCCTTTCAACCACTGCAGCAGCGGGTTGATGTGTTCCTGCACTCAGCAATCGGCAAGTCTCACCCTGAGCTCTCAAGGTTCTGTCAGATCCTCCTACTACTCTCCCATGGACAGGCCACAGTGGAGCGTGGATTCTCAGTTAACAAGCAGGTCGAAACCTGCAACATACACGAAGAGACGATGGAGGCTCTGAGGTTGATCTGCGACAAGGTCAGTGTCTGTGGGGGTGTTCTGCAGGTACCTCTGACCAAGGAGCTGCTGGCTTCTGTTGCCTCTGCAAGGTCAAAGTACAGGATTTACCTGGAACAGCAACGAAAGAAGAAAGAAACTTCCACACAGAGCCTTAAGAGGAAAGCGGCTGGAGCTGAGTTAGAAGAGCTGAAAAAAAAGAGAAAACTTCTACAAGAGGTGTGCAATTCTCTGCAAAAAGATGCAGATCAGTTGGCAGAGCAGGCAGAGGGAAAGTCAGGTTCTTTAATGGCCCAACTGATCACCAAGTCCAATGTCTTGAGAAGGAGACGTAAAGAAAAACTCAGTGAGCTGGTGCAAACTGAAGAGTTG
>NC_056509.1:25771878-25775144 GCF_014905685.2 Nematolebias whitei
ATAAATTAATTAATTAAACTGCAAAAAAGGTAATTATTTACAAAAAACAGACCAACAAAACATCGGGAGCGTATATTATGCTCCTACCATTTATCATACTGCAAATAAGTCACAGGAAAAACTAAATTATCAGTTATTATTATTAAACTGCAAACAAGCAGCACGACAAAAACGAAACTTAACTGGGGGAGGGGGGGGGGGGTCGACCACCCCGCACCACCGCCAGCTGTGGTGTGCATTAAGTTTAGTTTTAGAGATTAATATGTTTATAGATTTTTTTTATAGGTTTAGAGATAAATATTTTTTGCTTTTTGTTTGTGAAACAAGAGTAAACTGGTTCTGGTTCGGTGGATTGGACCCGGTTACACCATACTCTGTGACCTGCAACAGTGCAACACCGCCCCCTACGGTCATACGGTGGTCACATAATATGACGCCACAACGGTTACTCGACGTTACATTTTTAACCTCGATACATGTCCTAGCAATCGATGTGTAGATTAATCGAGTACTCGGTTAATGCCCTAATATACACGTATATATATATACATATATATATATATATATATATATATATGAAATATATTTTAATCAGTATTATATTTTGTTATGTTACTGAAAGTCGTGTATACCTACGGTCTGCAATATAAATGCATATTAAACCGATGCTGAACCTTTATTTCTGGGTTTTTGTTTCCGGTAGGAAGGAGTTTTAGTTGCACGCCTGCACTCCGCAACAATCCTGACACTTGGTTGTTTATATCAATGATGGAAGTATTATTGGCTGAGAGGCTGGTCACATGGTAAGAGTAGGCTGTCCTATGAGCGGAGATGACAACACCAAGGGGTGTGATTCACCAAGACCAGTTTCTGAAGAAAAGTGTGGTGCGCGCTGTTAATGGGGCGGCTGTTCAAGAGAAAGGGGCAGATGTCATGTGAGTTTGTGATTTCCACTTTCCTGTACAATAAACCTGCAAATTATACTGAGCACATTTGTTTCAGAGCCTCCTTCAGACCTTAGAATTATAGAATTACATTTCATATATATATATATATATATATATATATATATATATATGTATATATATATATATGTATATATATATATATATATACATATGTATAGAATAAAGTAATCTAATCAAGATTTGAAGTCAACATGTGACTAGATGAGCTCAAGTAATTAAAAATAAGGTAATTAACCATTTCAACTTGGAGCTTTGTAAATCAGTTAAAAACATACTTTAAAAATCAAGTGTTCACAATTTTTTAATATAACATACAGAAGGTTGATTGATTCTAAAATAATGCACATTAATAATTTATGTAAAATTAAGGAGCCAAGAACAACGTACCTCTTGTTCAAACCACAACATATTCTTAATCCGGGGTTTTAAAAATGTCCAAATCATCCACCCAGCCCTTCATAGATTAGACAAGCGCTTCCAGTAACTTGTAATTCTTTAAATGATTTGCGGTGACACACACCAGGTCTGCTGGGAATGTCATTGGAGGTAAATATTACTCCGGGTCTCTGCTCATTTTATTTTATTTTTCAAAGGGGCGACATTTCCAATTTTACCTATTTTTTCCAAGTACCGTTTTTAATCAGCTAGGAGAAGTTTATCACGACATAGTCCACTTTGTTTTGAGCTGCTTTTCAGCGTTATGAAAGATACAGCGGTGACACCACAGACAAACACCGGAGGTTTTTTTTTTTTCTGAGTGCTGTCAACATGGCGGTGAGACGGGAACGCCCTGCCCCGCCCCCAACGCAGTGACATATGTTCCAAAGCTCTATAAGGAGTAGTTCACATCCAAACAGAGAAAAGTGATTAATTGCTTGCTTATCTGACGGTATTGAACTGGGAGTTTTTATGCGGGGGAACCCCTTCGGGTACCCCCGCCCAGGGGGAGTTGTTGAGATATTTTCAATCTAGACTGGTTTTATGAGTGATCTGCTCAGAGACGGGATTATAATGAAATTATGACCCAGTTCTGACTGGGTTAAACTGGGCCAGCAAACTTTTAAAGAGTCTCCCTGATAATTAAACATCTGTCAAGAAATAGTTTAATCAGCTTGCCACATCACGTAGAAAAGGCTTTAAAACACCGTCTCATGTTTTCCTTACAGTCAGTACACATAGAACCACACTTAGTCACGCCCCCTCATACACTGATAGTCTGAAATCCCCCTTCTGCGAAAGGCGGAGTCTAGGACCCCATAAATGAGTGACGACACGAGACTCTTCCGGTTCTGTGAACGCGTCACTGGATTGTGTAGAGTCCAGCGCTATGAAATTGTAATCTTCTCCTGCCTTTTTTAATACAATTGATAAAACTCAATGGACGTTTCCTTGATTTATTTGTTAGCATGAGTTGCCACTTCTGAGGGAGGTTCGAGCCGGGAGTAAAGACGTGGGCTGGAGGGGGTTTCCGGATCCCGTGGCCTGCAGCCAGATCATGTCTTATATATATATATATATATATATATATATATATATATACACACACACATATATACCAAAAATATATTTATATATACTGTATATATATACATACTATGTATATATATAGGTATAGATATACATATATCTATACATATGTATGTATATTTTCTTGTTATTTTGAGTTTTTAACTGTCATTAACACTGGAAACACGTAAGCCTAAATATAAGGAGGAGGAACACTGAGGAGAAGAAAAACACGAGGAGGTGCAGACAGACTGGACAGGACAGACAATCGTCTCATGGAGTTTTTTTTTTTTTTTTTTAAGATTATGGATTGCAGTCATAAGATCTAATGTTGAAGAGTCATTGATCTTAGACTCAGCAGAAAATCTTTTCACACACATACACACACACTAAGGGCTATTTAGAATCTTGTTTTTTTTTTTGTTTTTTTTGGTGGGAAAAACCGGAGTAAACCCAGCTGTCAAGATTCACAAGCTGCGAGTGAGTGTGAATGGTTGTTTGTGTCATTTGTCTCTATGTGTCCCTGTGAAGGACATGTGACGACTTGCAACCTGTCCAGGGTGTCCCCTGTCTCTCGCACATTGATGGCTGCACATGCACACCAGTTACACCCGTGAGCTGAAAAGGAAGACGCAGGAAAGATGATGGACGGATGGATAGATGAGATTAAGGCTTGGAGTCATTGGACCTAATGTTGAAGAGTCTGTAGAAAGTCTTCACACACACTAAGGGCAATTTAGAATCTCATATTTTTTTATTGTGGGAAAAACCGGCATTCCCGGACAAAACCCA
>NC_056509.1:25775244-25781913 GCF_014905685.2 Nematolebias whitei
TTTCCTTCAGAGTTAGTCTTAACTTGGAAACTTCTTCCGTCTGCTGTGTCAAGAGAACTTGGGCCTGTGCTGCCTTACTTTTCTCAGCAGTAAGAGCTGCTTCTAGGTCAAAGCTTCTTTTCACAACGTTCGAATATTCTGCACTCTCGTTCAGCATTGCTTGTTTATCAGCCAGGACTTTTTCGTTGTCGGCTTTGAAAGAGTCAAGATGCTGTTTCAGAGTTAATGCCTCAGTTTTCAGCTTGTCCATTTCCACAGTGTGGTTCTGGGTGTCTTTTTCCAGTTGGACATCTTTTTGAAGCATTTCAGCTTTGAGCTGCTCGTTCTCCTCCAACAGTTTTGTAAGAGCATCTTCAGCTTCCTGTCTTTTTGTTTTTTCCCCAGTTAATTTAGACTCGCACTGTAAAATTTTCTCCTGAGCTCCAGAATGCATTGCCTCCATTCTTTGAACTTTTTCTTGGAGAAATTTTAATTGTTTGTGGAGTTCATTATTCTGGCTTTTTAATGCTGAAAACTGTTTGTCTTTTTCAATTAAGATTTCAAAGACTTCAGATGCAAAGAGCAAACACCCAGTAGATGCTTCTTGACATCTTGCAGTATTTTCTGCAGCTTTTTCTGAAGTTCTTGCCAGTATCTTCTCAACTGAATTTTTTTGTTCTGTGGAAGATTGCGGGACTAAACTCAGAGAAGCCAGTGGCCTTGGAGATGGGCCAGCAGCGCTGCTGCTCTCTGCAGACACATTCTGAACTGAAGCTGACGTTTTAGATGTCTTGGCAGGTTGGGACTTTACAGCCAGAGCATCAGCGAAGCTATATCCTGCATCTAATTTGTTTGCATTAGCAGGAAACTGGGTAGGAAGCTTTTTCTTAATGTCACGTTCTTTAGATAGATCAAGCTTGGCCATAGACTGAAAAGTGGATTTACTTTTCATATTTGGCGTGTGTTTTTGGCTTATGTCAAATTCAGTATTGGGCTGGATGGGTGAAAATCTTTTAAACTTTTCACCATCAAACTTTTTGACGTGTCTAGTCCGCTCTACGCCGTTAGGAAAAAGTGTCATTTCAACACCGAAATGTACTTTCCGGCTTATTTTCCTTTCTTTAGGTTGTGTCGACTGATGTTGGGTAATGTCGACCGAGCTGCTTACCTCTAAAGTTGCAGGCTCTCTTCCTGGCAGAGCTGGGAAATCGTTGGGATCCATCACCGCAGACATGTTTTTTTCTGAATTATCAACATTTACAGTTGATTCAGCAGACTGCGTGTGGTCAACCCTCCGTTTAAAACGGGAGTTGATAAATACATGATCTCCTCTTGGGTTGTGGGAAGACATTGTTCTTTTTGTTGCCACAATTAAACGCTTTTCTTCAATAAGATAAAACAAATCGTTTATGCGCCGTAAGAACAATAATGTCGAGATGCGTTCGCTCTGCTTTTCCAACAGAAATGTCTAGAACTCAAAGTTCAGCCTGTATATATAACATTTGTTCTATGACATCATCATGACACATCATCAAAGGACTTGTTGTTACAAACAATGAGAGCCCCTCAACACACGGTGAGGGGGTGATCTCATACATCAATGACGGACAGCCGTCAAAAGCCGAACTCTCAGGAGCAGCAGCAACTGCACCAATGGTTCGGAAAAACCAGGATTACACATGTAAAGGTAAACGTGTGAAGAAACGTCGGCCAAAACCTACAAGGTTCCTGTGTAACCTGATCAGAAAGGGGGTCGCTAATAAAGCTTACCTGTCAATCACACTTGAAGGAGTCCTCACACGTGAAGCCCTACTGGATGGTGGAGCCGACATGACTATTATGTCAGCCAAACTGTTCGAGGAGCTCAGGACTGCCGCTAATGGTGTTCACAGGGAAATACCTCTCATAGAATGTGCTATAGGACTGCAGGGCCTCGCAGAGTCGAGGACAACCCTGATAGCTAGAGCTATGGTTCACATGCAGGTTGGCAAGATGACACTATACCACCCAGTATATGTGTCTTTGGTTGACTCATTCCCATTTTTGGTCGGCCAGGATTTTATAAATCGCTTTGACGCGATTATAGATTATGGTTCACAGACAATGTGGGCTAGAGTGAGCAAACCCCTGCCAATACTCATGCCTCCTGAGACAGTCACGGACTGCCCAACAGCAGGCACTGCAGAAGGCACCGAGGACCTCTCGACAAAGAACACAGTCCCGGTAAGTTATCATTCAAAAGCATGTGGAACCAGAAACACCCAACTGGTGAACCCAACTCTGACTGAAGTACAAAGCCTCCTCTGCGAGCTGAAACAGTCAGGGCCCACCGAATACTACCTACCATTGGTAGTTCAAGGTGTAGAGATCCAAGGATCCCACACCAAAGATGCTGTACTGTCGTCGAGGACAGATAAACCAGCTATTAAGGACGGAGCCATGGACGGCCCTAAGAGGTCCTCTGACCCCTCCAGGCTGCTCGCAACCCTGCCAGTACAACCTACAGCCGAGGTAATGGCAGTCACACGTGTACATGCTACAGCCAAGCCGGCTAACAACACAGTCTCTGTACAACCCGTGCTGACTGACCCAGACATCATCTAACTTCAGAAGTTGGATCCTGCAATACACTCGATGATGCTGTCTTTGACTGACCCAGAGAAAAACACTCCGCCCGAAGCCAACCTGGATTCCAATCCAGACCTTAAAGTACTCTTTCAGCTGCGCAATCAGCTAAAACTACTCAAGGGCAACCCAACTTTAGCTCATCGAGCGACGTCCTCACCCGTGTTCGTGGTCCCCCATGACCAAAGGGGGGTGACGTTAGTTAGGGTAATGTTACCAGACGCGATAACGTGATCAAATCTGACATTCAGAGTGAGTGACGCACCGAAACGTCGTTTTCTAGTTGCTTAATCACTACTTTTGTCAATGTTCAAACGTTGTTTTACTGGTTGCTTAGTCACTGTTTTTGTCGATGTTGAGACATCGTTTAATTGGTTTTTGGTATTGTTTCTGAACACCCCAAGCAAGAATGAATTTTGTGTGTATTTAAGTTAGAGACTAAGAGGACTTTAACTATGCCAACATGCAGCTCATTTAAAAAAGTTAAATCTGGTCCTCTGGACATTCAAAAAAACAAAACAAAACAAAGCAAATCAACAAAAAAATGTAGAAACGTTTCGTCTCTCATCCGAGAGACTTCCTCAGTCTGAGGAGCTGTATTCAGCCCAGTCTCTTAAATAGCACCGTCTCAGAGTGGATCAACCAGTTTTGCTGCTGACAACCAAAACCAACTGATCACATGCTCAAGAAGGACCATCAGCCTAACAATGGATCATTAGCACACTGATGGCTGTTTACTGTTCACAGAGTGCTGAGAGATACTAGCAATCACAGCATTGTAAGAGGGGGACAGTTGAACCCGGAGGCCTCCACCCCTGTTTAACGATGGACGATTTCTTTTCACAAAGATGGCCTCCTTTACTCCTCTCTCAAACCATCGTTCCTCTCTGTCCAGGATGTGAACATCTTCATCCCTGAAAGAGTGACCGCTGGCCTGGAGATGAGTGTAGACCGCAGAGTCCTGGCCTGATGATGTTGATCTTCTGTGCTGGGCCATCCTTTTGGCCAGTGGCTGTTTAGTTTCCCCGATGTAAGACTGATCACAGCCCTCCTGACACTGAACAGCATACACAACATTGCTCTGTTTGTGCCGGGGGACTGGATCTTTGGGATGAACCAGTCTTTGCCGTAATGTATTTTGGGGTTTAAAAGCCACTGGGACGTTATGTTTAGAAAATAAACGTCTCAGTTTCTCTGATACTCCCTCAACATATGGAATGACCACTGGTCTGGGTCTGGGTTCCTCCTTTTCACCTGTTGGCTGACTGGAGTCCTGTTTGGGTTTCTTCTCTGCTTTTAGGAAGGCCCAGTTAGGATATCCACATTGCTCTAGAGCCTGTCTTGTGTGGGATTTCTCCTTCTGCCTGGCTCCTGAGCTAGTGGGGACGCTGTCTGCTCTGTGATACAGAGTCCTGATGACTCCTAACTTGTGCTCCAAAGGGTGATGGGAGTCAAACTGCAAATACTGGTCTGTGTGGGTGGGTTTGCGGTACACCTCAGTTTGCAAATGTCCTCTATCAGAGACTGAGACCTCACAGTCCAAGAAAGCCAACTTGCCATTTTTTACATCTTCTCGTGTGAACTTGATGTATTTATCCACAGAGTTGATGTGGTCAGTAAAATGTTGGACTTCCTGAGATTTAATTTTAACCCAGGTGTCGTCAACATACCTGAACCAATGACTTGGTGGTGTCCCTGAAAAGGACGTCAAGGCTCTCTTTTCTACCTCCTCCATGTACAGGTTGGCAACAATAGGAGAAACTGGAGACCCCATAGCACACCCATGTTTCTGCCTATAATATTGCTCCCCATATGTGAAGTAGGTTGACTGCAGGCACAGTTTCAAGAGTTGACACAGTTGTTCTGTGGAAAGTGTGGTCCTGCTGCTCAGAGTGGTGACTGATTTTAATTTTAAACTGACGACCTCTACTGCATCATCAACAGGAATGCACGTAAAGAGTGATGTGACATCAAAAGAGACCATTGTTTCATCAGTCTCCATGATGACATCCCTCACCTTGTCCACAAAGTCCATGGTGTTCTGTATGTGGTGTTCTGAGCTGCCAACTAAAGGGATGAGTACAGACGCCAGATATTTGGAAACATTGTAAGTGACAGAGTTAATCATACTAACAATTGGTCTTAAAGGTACACCTTGTTTGTGGATCTTAGGTAAACCATACAGACTAGGTGTGGCCTCCCCTGGGTACAGTCTGTGGTCCAGAAAACGGTCAATAGCCTTGTCCTGCTCCAAAATTTTCAGGCAATCTATTAACTTTTTCTTGTAACCACTTCCTGGATCTCTTTTCAGAGGTTCATAAGTGTTTAAGTCACTAAGGAGTGTCATAACTTTCTCATGATAGTCTTTCTGGTTCAAAATCACTGTGCAACTTCCTTTGTCTGCTGGGAGAATGATGATGTTTTTGTCCTTGCTAAGAGTGGTGAGTGCATCCCTCTCCTCTCTACTGATGTTGGAAGGTGGTGGTTTGGCATTGCTGAGGCAGGCTGAAACTTTGATTCTGAGCTGTTCTGCTTCAGCCTCTTTAATTTTGTTGTTGCGGATGGCTGACTCAGTAGCTGTGATCATCTCCACCAGAGGAATTCTACTTGGTGCAACCACAAAGTTCAGTCCCCTGGCAAGAATCTCTGTCTCTGGCTGGGTGAGCTGTCTGTCAGATAAATTCTTCACCCACTTTTCTGTCTCCCTGGCATGTAATTGACTACTGGAGTGTTGTCCTACACTGAATGTGTTGTTATTGGAATAGTGATGGTGTTGATGAGCTATTAGTACGTTAAACTTGTTTTGTTGTCGAGTCTTGGACTTGACATGCTGTGCTAAGCGTGCCTGATCTCCTGAATGATCCATTGTTAGGCTGATGGTCCTTCTTGAGCATGTGATCAGTTGGTTTTGGTTGTCAGCAGCAAAACTGGTTGATCCACTCTGAGACGGTGCTATTTAAGAGACTGAGCTGAATACAGCTCCTCAGACTGAGGAAGTCTCTCGGATGAGAGACGAAATGTTTCTACGTTTTTTTGTTGATTTGCTTTGTTTTGCTTTTTTGAATGTCCAGACGACCAGATTTAACTTTTTTAGATTTTTCTACCTGGATTATTGAGCATGCATCAGGATATGCAGTTCATTTGTTAAAATGCAATCTTTGCGGAGTCAATGTAGATTAATGCTACCTTAAGTACCATAATCTACATTGGTCTCACGACGCTCAAGCCGAACCTACTCGAACAATCCTATTCGGGGGGTGGTGGGGGGGCTAGCTAATCCTTCAGTTGAGTCTCGCCATAGACTCCAAAGCATTTAGGGGAAAACCAAAAAACCAAACCTCATGTCGTTTGTCTAAAAGGACAACAGACAATTGAACCAAACAATATTTTGCCATGTAAATCTAACTTAAACCAAGTTAGGAATGGAAAAATAGTTTGAAATGCCCTTCTATAGGTATAAATCCCGATATGATAATTTTTCAGCATGACCCACCCTTTAAACTGGTAACTTTAGCTGATCTAAACCATGATAGCTTACACACCAGGTGCATATAGGTTAAGGTCTTATGTAACATCCCACTCATAAGCCCAACTAAAACCACATAAATGCATAACACATAGAACCAGAATGGCACCCACTGGGAACCATCAGCAGCAACCTTCGCTGAAGGGACCTACAACTCCAACGTGGGTCTCCAATCTTCATCCAGTGGTCGCCTCTGCAGTTCAATCAAGGGAACCCCTCTGCATGCTGATCAATCAACATCTCCAATCGTTGTGGATTTATCGTTGTGGATTATATGACTTTTTCCAATGGATTACAGACTTTGTTTCCAAGGGGTTAAAGCATTGCTACAATGGAATTACCAACAACATTGTGGAATTACCTAAACCGTTGTGGGATTACCTTCTTTGACTTTTGTTTTCCTCTTGCTGGATTACATCAAGCTCAAGGACATTCGGAGGCGTAAGTTCATGTTGGAATTCATCCCCATGGACAGACGATGATTTCCAAAGGGGGGACTGTAGTGAACTAGGCCTCCGGTCAAACCTGCCTCTGAAGAC
>NC_056509.1:25782013-25786008 GCF_014905685.2 Nematolebias whitei
GTTTTGAGTAATGAACAAGGCTGGGAGTTTTTAAAAGCCTCAGGAATCTTTTGCAGGTGTTTAGAGTTACGTCGTTGATTCAGATGGTTAGGTTAATAGCTTGTTTAGAGAACCTTTTCATGATATGCTAATTTTTTGAGAAGGACCTGTATATTCTGATTTACCTCATTTTGTATTTTGCTTTGTGTGTTACCTGTTGTTCTGTCTGTACAGCACTTTGGTTGGCTTTGTAGCTGTTTAAGTGCTTTATAAATAAAGTGGTATGGTATGGTAAATAAATCAGAATGTCTTTATTGTCATTATATGCAAATACAATGAAATTATGAATTAATTACAATTACAATTAATTAAACTTAAAATAAATAGTAAACACAATGATGAGGACAACAATTATGCATTAAGATTCTGGGCTGTTCCAAGAAAATCTTGGAGGCATTTGACTTTTTAACAAAACAAACAACATAAACGTAGAACCTGAATCATATCCAAACTCGGAGGAAAGTAAAGACCAGTTAAAAACATAAATGCCTTCAAACTTTAAAGACACACATTTTCACAGAGAAAGGTTCATCAAAAATCCAAGTGGAGACCTGCAGAAACCTCATCATGGATCAGAAGAACAGTTTAATTGGAGCAGATAAATGGGTAGTGACAGAGAAAGATGATCCCTGTGTTAGGTATGACATTTTAGTAAAAACACATTTGATATTCAGATTAGATATATGTATAAGATTTATTTATCTGCAGTTTGCTGTTCTACTACAATCATTTCTCCATTTTACATTATTCATCTGATGGTCTGAAGTAAAAACATTGACTTACCACCAATCACATTTTACAGCTAATCTTCCCTTTTGAACCAAACCTTTTAGGGGAAGCACTCATTATTTCACATATGCAGCAAAAATGTGAAGGTGTGTTTTGATTTATTTTTATTCTTGGACCTAAAGAGAGAAGTCAAGGCAAAACTCCAGCAGATAAATTATCTGAGAGAAGTCAGGAAAGATCACTGTCTCTCACCCAGAAAAGGAAAATCCAACTTCAGCTCATTTCGTTGCTCTTGTTATGTGTAACTGTCCTGATTCATTCATAATCTGTAAAGTGGGAAATGTATAAATTAAGTCAAATTTATTTATAAAGCACATTTAAAACAGCAGCTGTTACCAAAGTGAAGGCGTGTTTTCTGCCTGTGCTGCTCTTTCACTCAACATTTTCCCACTTGCATTAACGTCCATCTACAGTTTTATTTTTTCTTTAAAAACCTGCAATGCTGACAAGGTTGTGACCACTTTCTGTCTCTTGGACGTGTGTTTTAGTCTAACTAGATGTGCTTTAGGGATGTTAGTCTGCTTCAAGTTCATGAAACACACACCTCACACACATCAACACACACACATCACAAAGCATAAATCTGAGCTATAAACATTTTAAATTGTGTCACTCAAGTTGAGAATTGCCTCAGATGAGCAGCAATAAACTGACTTTTAAAAGTCATAACTAAGGAAAAGGAAATGTTTCCTGCAGACTGAGCTTAACGGTGCAGTGTATGTTTGCTGGTTGAGAATGTTAATGTGAAGCTGCAGTGTGTGTGTGGTGGTGGTGGTGGTGGGGTTTACAGTCTTCAAAGATGAGATACAGGTTCCAGAATACGAGATGATGGTGGTTGGCCACACCGAGAAATGCTAGTTTTATGAAACTTTCTGTCGTTGCAAGTAAAAAATGGTCTGATCTTACGCGCTAGAGTTCTTTTTAAACCATTTTATCGAGTAGTATTTTTAAGCTTCTTTTTTCTAAATATAGAAGAAAAGCAAAAGTCCCAACAGAAGATAAAGAGCACCGTGCGCAGACAGTTCCATGCTCTTTAATAATCATTATTCTTCTTCTTTCGGCTTTTCCCTCTTCAGGATTTTCCACAGCGAGTCATCCTCCACCTCACTCTGTCCTCTGCATCCTCTGTCCTCACTCCAACTACCTCCATGTCCTCTCTAATTGCATCCATATATCTCCTCTTTGTCTTTTTCCTGGCAGCTGCATTTCTAGCATCCTTCTACCAATATACCCACTGTCCCTCCTCTGGACATGTCCAAACCATCTCAGTCTGGTCTCTCTAACTTTATCTCCCAGTTCAACCTATGCTGTACCTCTGATGATCTCATTCCTGATCTTATCCATCCTTCTCACTCCTAAGGAGAATCTCAACATCTTAATTTCTGCCACTTCCATTTCTTTCTCCTGTCTTTTTGTCCATGTCTCTGTCTCCAGACCAGACAACTAGATGGTCTCACCACTGTCTTGTAAACTTTTCCATTGACCTTTGCTGACACCCTTTTGTCACAACTCTTTAGTAATTGTGACTGGTGAAATTTTCACAAATATGTGGAAAAAATCCCATGTACTGCCATTTTAAGTCCGTTTAGTTGGGGTGTAACAGTTCGTGCACGCACACTGAACCATTACGGTACAAATGTCTACAGGCTCATTGAAGTAAACAATGTATTAGTTACAGGTGATCACCTTGCTCGTGTAGAAGTGGGTGCACATTATATTTAACCATGTTTTGCTGTGACCACAGCAGAAAAGAAGTGGAGGGAGACATTTAAATAAAACAGAGGATAAGTGGCTGATTCAAAGAAACAAGAAGAAGCTTGTTTGTTTCTAACCTGCTGTATGGAAAGTCTTCTGCTTGTGATCTGCAGGAGTGGCTGTATGGCAAGCAGTTATGTTATACAGTAAAGGCAATATGGAATACTATTTGTGTATTTATTTGATATCTCTGAAATCAAGGGTAATTTTCCCACACTAGCAGTCAGCTGGCTTTGAGCCATGGATTGTTTATTTAAAATAAATTATTTTAAATGATTTGGCACCTGCTAAATCATTAGTTGCAGGGAGAAGTTCCCTCTGTCATGAACACCGCTGTCTGCCACGCCCACATTTCTCCTCCATGCTGAAGCAGCTTTGTGAAGGGTTAACCCTTTGCTGTCCATATGCACCGATCAACTTTTGTCTTCCGACTTAAAATTGAAAGTAAGTTACATTGTAAAAATCACCATAATTACAAAATATAAAAGTGTTAAAAGTTATTTTTAATTACTGTAGAACTTCTATGTTCAGTTGTTTCAATGTAATTGATCAAGAAGTACATTTCTGCTCCGTGCTGCATAGCTGAAGCTGCGTGACATCCTGTTGATGTCCTGCTGCACTTCTCTCCTCTGCAATTAAATTTAAATAGTGTAACATTTTAAATAAACAATCCATGCTGCATTTATTGTGTATTTAAAATTTGACAGTATTTCTGTTTAAATTGTTTATGTACACAGAAGAACGGAGACTGCTAGTGAAACTGGTGGTGGCAGAGAGCTGAAATTAAGGGTTGAACGAGTATATAATTTTTAAACTCGACATTAACATAATAAAACCCGAGTAGAATTCGAGTATTTGATGACATCATAGATCTCAAGATACAAAAATAAATAAATAAGTAAAACCGCAAAAAAAAGGTAATTATTCACAACAAAAAAAAGACCAACAAAACATTGGGAGCGTATATTATGCTCCTACCATTTATCATACTGCAAACAAGTCACAGGAAAAACAAAACTATTAGTTATTATTATTAAACTGCAAACGTGAAGAAACGTGGACGTCAAAATCGAAACTTAACCGAAACTGGTTCGGTGGATTGGACCCGGTGTTACACCATACTCTGTGACCTGCAACAGTGCAACACCGCCCCCTACGGTCATACGGTGGTCACATAATATGACATCACTACGGCTACTCGATGTTAAATTTTTAACCTCGATAGATGTCCTAGCAATCGATGTGTAGATTACTCAAGTACTCTGTTAAGGCCCTAGCTGAAATCATGACATTCTGTGCTCTATTAGAGCGTTTAGAGTTCAGAAACATTGTTTAGAATATTGCAAGAGTGTGGGAAGGGTTTATAAAGCCTTTCTCTCTCTCTCTCTCTCTCTCTCTCTCTCTCTCTCTCT
>NC_056509.1:25786108-25789902 GCF_014905685.2 Nematolebias whitei
TACAGACATGTAAGCAATATTATGTGGCTGATGAAAAACAAAAGGTGGTTATTTTTGTTAAATTAGCACATCACGTTCCCAAAGAAAGGTTATAAAAGCTATTATGAAATCAATGTAAAAAACCAGAGCTGTAATCACATTTTAACCAATTTGTTCTGAAGATATTTTAAAACTGTCAAATAAATCACAGTAAATTCTCTTGCCAATTAACCCCCTGAGCTACTACATTAAGCTAATTGAGCTGCAGATCAAAGCATTTAAAGGTAAAGAGAGAAGAGTAGACTTCAGTAATTCAAAATAAAGACGAGTTTACCTAAACAGCCTGAGATGATCAGCCAGCTCTGGAATGTCTGTAATGTCTTCCTGGAGGCGAGACAAACAACTGTCAGTTATCTTCCATCTCCTCATTACAACGTTAAAGCATGCAGTCAAGTCTACTATACAGCTTAAAATGAAGAGTTCTGATGAAAAAAGACCAGCACAAAATAAAACAAAGTTTTCAGTTCGCTTTAAATGTCTATTTACCAGAAGTCTGTCTGTGTGCCCGACTTCAAGAGTCACCTCCAGGTTAGACAGGGCAGCCTCCACTTCATCGATTTCTTGTTCGTTGGAGTGGTCCAGCGGCTCACTCGACATGGTCAGTTTGCAAATGTGATACTGGGAGAGAAATTAGTTTTGAGTAGAGAACTACAGCAGACACCAAACTACACATTGCACAAACACTAAAGCCATGCTGCCAAGAAATTCTTTAACTTGATTTAAGTATTTCTGAAATCAGGCTGAGTCAGAAGGTTGTGAACAGCCCTCTGTGCCAGCTGTTGCATTAATGTGTAGGTGACCACAACACTCCCTTTGAATCATTAGGATTTTTGAATCACCCAAAATGAATCATTAGGATTTCTGAATAAACCAAAATAAAAGCTGAGGCTGGGCTGAGATTTACACACAAAGAAAATTTCATCTAAAACCTTTGGTAATCATGCCATCCTTCAAGAATTTTTGTCAGGGAGCTACAATTCTTGCTGTACTAGCTTTAAATCTTCCTTCTCCTGTCTTTTCTGCTGCCTCCAGTGGGATTTTTCTCATGTCCTGACACGTCCTTCCATGGATTTAGATACAAACCTACTTTTCTCTATTCTGAACCCATAAACACACAGAAGACCACACTCAAATCAAATAGGAAAACAATTTGAAGATAAAATAGAAGGAAGGACTGCTGGGACCGACTTCCTGTTTGAAAACAACATCCCTTTGGTTTTGTCGGCGTTTAGTACAAGTTTGAGACGGAACAAATCTGAGTGGATGATGTCAAAAGCAGACTGCAAAAGCTGAAAAACCTTAGCAACAGTTTTTGCTCGACAATAAACAACTGTATCATCAGCATAGAAATGTAAGGATGCATCAGGGATGCTCTGACCTACATTAACTGTGTAGATTGTGAAGAGGGTGGGTCCTAAGACTGAGCCTTGTGGTACACCATTGTTAACAGTTAGATAACCGGAAGAAGTACCAAACCAAAGAGACCATTTCTCAGAATAACTAACTTTATTTTAAAGTCACTACATTGGCTAAAACCAGAACATTTGACAACTTAAGATACGTTTGCTTTTAAATCTGTGATATTGTCTGGTTCACCTGCAGCGAAGCAAACATCAGCATTTCCTCGTCCGTGCAGTCTATCTCCTCCAGCAGGATGGCCCACCGCGCCTGTTCGTAGAGCTGTGTTATTCTTACCCCGTCATACTGAAACATAAAAAAAAAAAAAAACATGCAAACTCAGGTTTCCATCTTCAAACAAAAAACGCTCCCTTTCTATTTCAGTAAGTATAACAAAAAAATAACAAAAAACTTACTTTGGGGTTGAGATCAAAGAAGACGTTGTACTTGAAGCGAAGCAGCAGTTTGTCATCATCTTGAATGTCTTGTTCCATGAGAGAACATGACGAGTCCAGCCACCTGTCAATCATAAGAACTGATCAGACAAATGATAGACAAAAATACCTTTAAATTCAGCTAAATGTTTTTTTCTGATTATACCCTGCACTGTTGATTGCTTTGTCCACAAGGGACAGTGGCTGGTATATCTTGGCGAGATCGGCGGGAGGCAGGTTCGGCTGACACTCAGCTAAAGGGTTTTCTCCAAACCAAATGCTGGTGGCAGACATCGGCATCCCATTCTCTGGGTCATAGGTTGCTGTCATGGTCTTACCATACATGGAACCTTGTTTGGAGACAATTATATTTACTTTACAATATGCTTTAGTAAAACGCTACAATTCAACATGACTCTGTCGCACATTAAGTTTTACGTATACTGTAGTTCAGCCACCTGTCAAAGGTCAAGTGGGAACAACTTAAATCAGAACAATAAACAAAATGAAGAATGAACACTGAAAATAAAAGCTTATTAGCAAATCAAAATAAGTAATGATGACACATTTGAGATGTCAGAAATTTAAAAGTATGACACATAAGCTTGTTGCAGAACGTTTACTGAGTTTTCAGCATTGTTAAATGTGAGTGATACTTTCAGGTCTTGCTGATGAAATCTGTGCCAGGTCAGATTCTAAGAGAATAAACAGTAGTATGCCAAAGTTTTTCTTAACTGCAGGCAAAAATGAAGACATTCTTACCATATTAAGAAGACATACTAATTAGACACACTAATTGATTTAAGTATTTCTGTATGCACTTGTGTCAAAGTAGAAAGAGGTTGTCTTAAGCAGATTATACCAACCAGACTACCGGCCAGTAGCCTTCACCCCGATAGTTGCCAAATGCTTTGAAAGTCTGGTCATGACTCGCATCAAAGCTACCATCAACATCAGCGAGGACCCTCACCAGTATGCATACCACAAGAATCATTCAACAGAGGACGCCATCTCCTCTGTGGTCCACACTGCTCCCAACTACCTGGAGCAGAAGGACTCCTACATCCGTATGCTCTTTGTGAACTTCACATCCACCTTCAACACCATGATTCCCCAGACCCTGATGAACAAACTACTCACACTAGGATTAAGCCCTTCCCTATGCAACTGGGTCCTGGATTTCTTAACCAACAGACCGTAGTCTGTGAGGATCCATAACTTCTCCTCATCCAACATAACCCTCAGCACTGGCTCCCCTCAGGGCTGTGTGCTGAGCACCATTCTGTTCACTCTGCTCACATATGACTGCACACCTACCCATCCAGGCTGTCATATTGTAACGTTTGCAGATGATTCAGCGATGGTTGGATGCGTCACAATGATGAGTCCAGCTACAGGCAGGAGGTGGAACACCTGGAGAGCTGGTGCAGTAAGAACAACCTCCATATCAATGTGAAGAAGATGAAGAAGATGATTGTGGATTTCAGAAGGAGCAAACATACCTAACCCCTCCCATCATCATCACCACCTGACAAAAAATGCACACCCAAGTACTTATAGCTGTCTCTAGCTACAAGCTGGAGCAACAACACCACCAGCCTGATCAAGAAGGCTCATTCGAGACTCTACTTCCTCAGGCAGCTGATGTGAGCTGGTCTAGGAAGCTCAGTCTTCACCTCCTTCTACAGGTGTGCAGTGGAGAGCATCCTGTGCTCCAGCATCAATGTGTGGCATGGAGGCTGCACAGCTGCAGAAAGAAAAGCTTTGCAGAGAGTGGTGAAGGCTGCACAGAAGTCTGTTGGAGTCAGCCTCCCCACCATCACAGACATCTACACCTTTAGATGCAGGAAGAGACCCATCATGAAGGACCCCACTCACCCAGCACACACACTTTTTGCCCCGCTCCCCTCAGGCAGGAGGTTG
>NC_056509.1:25789912-25793988 GCF_014905685.2 Nematolebias whitei
CGCTCCCCTCAGGCAGGAGGTTGAGGAGCATTAAGTGTAGAACCACTAGACTGAGGAACAGCTTCTACCCTGAGGCTGTTAGACTCATGAATCTCTAACCAGAATAATCACTGTAATGCCACTTTAATTGGTGATTTGTCACTTTATCTGTGATGCTGATTATCCATGATGCTGTTTTCTTGCCTTTAAGCTGCTGTATACGTACCCATCTGCTCACAACAGACTCATGTTCAAGCTGCTGTTTAATATACAGTATTATATTATATATATTTTTGCGTATATCTTAGATCCTTGTATACTGTTTCTTTTTATAATTTATATTTTTGCTATTTTGGGGTATAACTGGGACTGTGAGTACACAATTACGATCCATCTCATGCACCACATGTGATGAGAATGAAAATAAAGAACCGTGAACCTTGATTATCAATATGAAAGACATGATCATGTCATGTGTTCAGTTGTCCTCGAGGTCAACTAGTTTGTTTAATCTTTAAACTGGTTCATCTCATAAACAGGCCTTTATCTGCAGGAACAACTTTGTTTTCAGCCTCGTTGATAAAATTTGCAGTACCTGTTCCTCCTGGCCCCCCATTAAGTGAATCCCATATGTCCCAGATGTCTTCCTGAGGCGAATTCTTCTCTTTCTTCTTTTTCTTTTTGGAGGGATCATCTGGAGGCTTCAGCAAAGACAACTCCTCTGATCTTCTGATGTCTGAGATGGAGCAGAGAGGAAAAGTAGAGAGTGAACAGGAATCAGAATATTTAAAGATGATGTGTCCTATTTTCTCCTGACAGACTGACACAAGTGGGTGGGATCTTCAGGATCAGAGAAACTCACTGAGAACCCTGCAGATTTCTGACACTGCCTTGAAGACCACGCTGGAGAAGCAGACGGTCATCCTGATGGTCTTCATGTTGGGGAGCTGCAGCAGCAGCGGTTTGTGCTGGGGGGTGTAGCGCAGGTCAGCATCAGCCTATGGAACCAGATAAAAGAGAAATTGGACCAACTTCAACAAAATCAAGATCTTCTCCTCCAGTGTTTGCACTTACTCTCGCGTGTTCTTAAGGGAACTGTATTGTGCTCAAAAATGTTCTCTTTTTCACGTTGAAGAAAAGCAGCTTTCATTTGATGCGTGCTATTTTCATTTGAACACATTTTCCAAATTTCTTTAACACAGTTTTGTTGCTGCGGTAAGGACGCCCATGCTGCCCTCATTTGAACTGTTCAGGCGCATTCTTTGTACTGAGCAACACTGTCAAACATGAAGTCAAACAGATGGTTCCTGCTGCACCACATGGTTATAAAAATGAACAGCCTGTTAGCATGAGGATATCGTTTTATGTAACAGAGCAGCTATAAACCACTGGAGTAGAACAGACATACAGGATTTATCTGTTAAACAGAACACACTCCCACTGGAACCATCTTTTTTAGGCCTCTTATACGTTGTAAAGCCTGGTCCAGGAAGTAGGATTCGTCTGTGACGTGACCGCCTGGGCCAGCAAACTAGTCAATGACCAGCAGCCTGCTGATATCAGATCTGTAGCATCAGTCCGGCCCGAATGGAACCCCAGGTCTCTGGTCCCAAAAAATGAGCTGGAACTGGGCCAGACTGTCTAATGCCAACACTTAAAACCCAGGGCAGAAGCTGGGTTGGGCAAGGCCAGGCCTTACAATACATAAGGGCCATTAGACTCTGAATTCACTTTGGTGAAAAACTAGGAATTATTTTCAATCAATCAATCAATCAATCAATCAATCAATCAATCAATCAATCAATCAGTCAATCAATCAATCAATCAATCAATATAAATTTATTGTCCACAACATTTCATGAGAGGGAGATTTACCTGAATTCCATACTTGTCCAAAGTCCAGTGAGTTTTGAGCAGCCAGCACTTCCTCTGTTCCCACCACAGGGCATGATCTGACCAGTCCTGAGGAGCCTCTGCAGGCAAACAGATCAAGTTTTATCTTCATTAACAATCAGACCATAAGAATGAATTTAAATCACAAACTTTAACCTAAACAATTCACATGCAGGGTAAAATAAATAAATAAATAAATAAATAAATATAAATATATATATATATATATATATTTATATAATTATTTAACAAAGTGGGTAAACTGCTAATACCATGATGTTAAAATATATATTTTTATCACAAAAACCTGTAACTGTTATTGTTTGTGAAAACAATTTACTCTATATTTTAGTAAGCAAATGCTTCTTGTAGAGTATTTTAAGATTATTACATCAGATGTGCCACATTGTCCTGAACTCTGTTAGTAAAAATTCTTTATTTAATTGACTATCTATTAAAAGGAAGAGTGGAGTAGTTCTAAGCTGTTCTAACTGAATTCACTGTTGTCGAATAGGGATTGGAAGATTTTGGAAGACATTATGTTACTCTCTGGTGGCATAGCAGAACAGCAGTTGTAGAGCTGACAAGGAAAAAGTTGGTAAAATAAAATGTATGTATAATAATAATAATACTTAATTTATAAAGCCCTTTAAAACAACCACAGCTGCAACAAAGTGCTGTGAACATAAAATCAAGAAAGTTTAAACACATAAAAAACCCAGTTGTTAAAACATTAAGATAGATAAAAACAGTGCAGAGCAAATTCCGTTTGTGCTAAAAGTCAGTGAGTAAAAATGTGTTTTTATAAGAATTTTAAAACTGGACAGTGAAGGGGCTCGTCTGTTGGGAAGGAGGAGATCGTTCCACAGTCTTGGAGCAGCAACAGAAAAAGCTCTGCCCCCTTTGAGCCTCCGTTTGGACTTCGGCACCTTCAGGAGCAGCTGATCAGCTGATCTGAGGGACCGAGCAGGAGAGTATGGGTGAAGCAGCTCAGAGAGGTAGGATGGAGCAAGACTATTTAAACTTTTAAAACTAATAAAATAAACGCTAAAATGAACAGGCAGCCAGTGGAGTGAAGTCAAAGTGGGGGTGATGTGCTCCCTCTTTTGAACTCCAGTTAGAAGAGCAGCAGTGTTCTGGACCAACTGGAGGCGTCTGAGGGAGGACTGGCTGACTCCAAGGTAAAGAGTGTTGCAGTAATCCAGCCGAGAGGTGACAAAGGCATCCAGCTGCTGTTGTGTGAGGATGGGCTTTACCTTAGCCAGCTGTCTGAGGTGATAAAAACTGGTCTTGAACCACCGCTCCAATCTGGAAATCTAATTTAAAATCACTGTCCATTTTAAAACCCAAGTTAAAAACTGTTTTCTTTACATGTGGTGCCAGAGGACCCAGATCAACAGGGCAAAGTTCACAAGAGCCACTAGGACCAAACACCATCACTTCTGTTTTCCTTTAATTAAAATTTAAAAAGTTTAAGGACATCCAGGCTTTGATCTCTTCAAGACTCAAAAGAAGTGGCCTAATTGAAGGGGCAACTTTTGTTTTTAGTGGCATATAGATCTGACTATCGTCAGCATAGCAGTGAAAAAAAGATCCCATGCTTTCTGAGGACTGATCCCAAATGAAGCAGGTAAAGGGAGAAAAGCACGGGACTTAAAATAGAGCCATGTGGAACCCCAATGTATGTATGGATGTATGTATGTACAGATGGATGGATGAATGGATTTTATTAGTCATTTAAGGAATTTCACAATTCAAACTGAAGTGTAGCGTTCCAAAATACTGAATAAGTTTCTCCATAGTTTCTCATCTGTAAGCTGAATTTACATGCAAATCATTCTCTCTCTTCTCCCTCATAAGGGTTGTTAATGTTTGTTTGTTTTTAATCTGCTCCACACATTGCCCATAAAAGAAAAAAGGATATTACTTTGGAATCTCAGAAGTTAAAGCTGGAATAAAAGTAGTGCTTCCTTGGTTTGTTGTTGAGTTTTAGATGCCGCCACTTAAATTTAAATGAAAGGGACAACAACAAAATCCACCTCGGATAATTTTATTATGCCTTGATTCTTGCTGATTTGTGTAGTTCTCATCTTGCTGCTTTTTGTTCAAATATATATATATATATAAATATATATATATATTTGAACTTTGAGAGAAAATGTTTATATAACGTTAGACTAACTTAAAAGAGAAGGTTTGAAAAA
>NC_056509.1:25794088-25798953 GCF_014905685.2 Nematolebias whitei
CATCCATCTATCCATTTTCTTACGCTTATCCAGGGTCGCAGGGATAGCAGCCTAAGTAGGGAGGCCCAGATTTCCCTTTCCTTTTGAAAATAATAAAAAAAGCAACCTTGTGGCATTCAAGTTGACCGCAAGTACTTGAAGTCCTGCACCTTTGTGACCTCTGCTCCTCATAGTCTCACTGTTCCAACATTTGCCCTCTAATTCACACACATGTACTCTGTCTTACTACGGCTGACTTTCATTCCTCTTCTTTCAAGTGCATACCTCCACCTCTCCAAGTTCTCTTCCACCCGTTTCCTGTTCTCACCACAGATCACAATGTAATCTGCAAACGTCATAGTCCATGAGCATTCCTGCCTGACCTCATCTGTTAATCGATCCATCACCAAAGCAATCAAGAAGGAGCTCAGAGCCGATCCTTGATGCACTCCCACCTCCACCTTGAAGCCATCTTTCACTCCTACAGCACATCTCACCACTGTCCTGCTGTCCTCATACATGTCCTGTACCAGTCTAACAGACTTCTCTGCCACTCCAGATTTCCTCATGCAATCCCACACCTCCTCTCTTGGCACTCTGTCATATGCTTTTTCTAAATCCACAAAGACACAATGGAGTTCTTTCTAACCCTCTCTGTACTTCTCCATCAGCATTTTCAAAGCAAAGATGGTGTCTATGGTGCTCTTTCTTGGCAAGAAACCATACTGCTGCTCACAGATAGTCACCTCTCGTCTTAGTCTTGCTTCTACAACTCTCTCCCAGATCTTCATTGTGTGACTCATCAACTTAATCCCCCTGTAGTTGTTACAACTCTGTACATCACCTTTGTTCCTAAAAATGGTCATCAGCACACTTCTCCCGCATTCCTCAGGCATCTTCTTACCATTGAATATACCATTGAATATTTGAGTTAAAAACCGTGCTGCCATCTCTACGAGACATTTCCAAACCTCCACTGGCCATGAGGTCCTACTGCATCTGCGTCTTCATTCTTTTCAGAGTTTTCCAAACTTCATCCTCACTGATCTTTCCTACATTCCTGGTCCATAGCTTCTATGACCTCTACTCGTTTTTCCGTTTCATTCTCTTCATTCATTTGCTCCTCAAAGTACTACTTCCATCTTCTTGTCACACTTTCCTCACTTGTTAGAACATTACCATCCCTATCTTTAACGAGCCTAACTTGTTGCACATCTTTCCCATTCTAATCCATCTGTCTCACCTATTGGTGCAAGTCCTTCTCATCCTCTTTAGTGTCCAGCCTCCCATACTCATCATACGCCTTCTGCTTTGCCTTAGCTACCTCCCCCTTTGCTCTACGTCCCATCTCTTTATATTCCTGTCTCCTCTCTTAAGTCCTCCCTGTCATATTTCTTCTTTGCTAACCTCTTTCTTTGAACGGCATCCTGCACTTCACTATTCCACCAACAGGTTTCCTTATTATCCATTCTCTGTCCAGATGACAAACCAAGAACCTTCTACCTGTCTCTGTAATTACTACTGTAGTAGCCCAGTGATCTGGAAGCTCTTTCTTACCACCCAGAGTCTTTAACAGGTCCTCTCTTAACTCCTCACTACATTCTTCTTTCCTCAACTTCCACCATTGGTCTTCTTCACAGATTTTACTCTTTATTGTTTTTCACAACAGTCATTCTACACACAACCATCTGATGCTGTCTGGCCATGCTTTCCCCTGTCACAACCTTACAGTCCCCAATCTCCCTCAGGTTTCCTCTTTTACACAGAATGTTCATTCAATTCATTCAAACTTTATTTAGACAGGTAATCCCATTGAGCCTCGAGGACTCATTTACAAGACAGACCTGATAAGAAATGTAGAATGTAGAATGTAGTCAACCTGCATACTCCTGTCTCCACTCGCATAGGTCAGTCACTCTATATTCCTCCTTTTTTTAGAAATAATTGTTGACTACAGCAGATGGCATGGTGGCCCAGTTGGTAGAGCTGCTAATTCTCAGCAAAAAAGGTTGCTGGACAAAATCCTGGCTGGTGGTGGTGTGTGTGTGTGTGTGTGTGTGTGTGGGGGGGGGGGGGATTCTGGGTGGAGTTTGCATGTTCTCTCCGTGCATGCGTGGGGTTTCTCCCGGTACTCAGGTTTCCTCCCACAGACCAAAAACATGTATGTTAGGCTGATTGATAACTCTAAATTGTCCCTAGGTGTGAGTGAGAGTGTGAATGGTTGTTTGTCTCTATGTGTCCCTGTGATGGACTTGCAACTTGTCCAAGGTGTCCCCCGCCTCTCGCACAGTGACTGCTGGATATGGGCAACAGTGATCCCCCTAGACCCAAAAACAAGAAGCAGGAAAAAAGATAATGAATGGATGGATGGATGGATGGATGGATGGATGGATGGATGGATGGATGGATGGATGGATGGATGGATGGATGGAAGAATGGATGTTGACTACAGCCATTTCCATTATCTTGGCAAAATCCACCATGATTTTTCCTTCCTGGTTTCTTTCCTTGACACCAAGCCTACCCATCACTTCCTCATCCCCTGTGTTTCCTTCACCAACATGTCCATTCACGTCTGCTAAGATCACAACTCTGTCCTCCCTGGGAATACTCTCTATCACTTCATCCAGATCCTTCCAAAATTTCTCTTTCTCTTCTACATCACATCCAACCTGTGGAGCATAACCACTGACAACATTTTACATCAGACCATCTACTCCTACCTTCAGACACATCACCCTATCTGACACTATTTTAACTTCTACTGCATTCTTTGGTAATTCCTACTTCAGGACCACACCTACTCCATTTCTCTTTCTATCCATACAATGGTAAAACAGTTTAAACCCTTCTCCAATGCTGTGAGCCTTGCTGCCCTTCCACTTGGTCTCTTGGACGCATAAAACATCTACCTTCCTTCTCTGCATCATGTCAACCAGCTCTCTTCCTTTGCCTGTCATTGTTCCCACATTTAGATTTGCAACCTCTGTCTTCCATTCTTGACTTTGCTCTTCTCCCTCTGTCACCAGACACGTTTCCCTCCTCATGGTCTTTGACTAAAAGTAGCACAATTTCTGTGAGCACTCTGTTTGTCAACAGCACCGTTGGTGGTCATTGTTAACCTTGGACTAGACCATTCTGGCATGGTGTTGCTTACCTGTAGATGAACTCGCATATTAGTTTTGGCAAAAGTGTTTTACATCAGATGCCCATCCTTATACAACCCTCACCATTTACCTGGGCTATGGACCGGCAGAAGCGATACACTAGCTTGTGTTCCCTAGAGGCAGACTTTTACATAGATCTTTGATAATCTTCTTACTTTTCTACTTTCATTTCATAGCAGTCAAATATTTTGACCATTACTGTAAAATATACATTGAAAATAATATTTGTTTTCCTAATCAAAGCATTTTTAGCAAAACACTAAGAAAAAATAATGCAAACAGTATAAACTGATAGGTATGATTACAAAATGTGAAAACTCCTCAACCATTGTATATCGAATCTTAGAGCAACCAAGGAATCCCAGAACCCCAAACATCAGTTGATCTTGTTATGAAAACCTGAGACCTGTTATAGGGTTCAAGGCCTCACTTGGTGGTCTATGAGTACAAGCTGGTGCTGAAACTTTTGTTCTCAGAGCAGATTACCAAGAGGCCACTTCCAGATGCAGTCCACCAGGGTAAACAGACTGGGTGGTATGGGACCAACCAATACCCCACACTTTTCTCATTAGTGTAATAAGCTTTGTATAAACCACTGGACTGCCATTGTCAAGGACACACGCATATCTCCTTCATTCATCCATCCATCTGTTCATGTGCTGCATAAGTTGCACGACTCTTTATTGAAACCATGCAGCTTGGAAAATGCTCAACTGAAACCTTGACAATACTTATTTCTAAGCCTGATTTTCAAACAATTTTATAAACTTTGTCTTCTTTGAAGTTTGCACCTAATCTGCTGATCAGATGCAGTAAACGTAAATGTCAGATCTGAATAATTATTTGATAAAAGGCAGAGAGGGTGGTGCAATTCTTGAAAGAAAACTAGTACTTGTTAGAAAAAACACTACCCACACACTTGAACATGTAAAACAATATTGTCATATAATTTGAAAGGAGACCTCATTAATCTAATTGCAGAAGTAGATGACAGATGACCTGTTCAAGAAAGCAAGTCCAAAACCTGGGGGCCCCAGCCAGTTCAGCCACAAAGCGTAACTCACAGTCCATCACATCACACTCCCACATCCTGTCACTAGAATGGCAAAGTCAGCCTCACTAAGGTTCCTGTGACTCACTTCCTGTCCCAGCCCTGCACCTGCACTCCCCTGGGTGATGTCATGGCAGGTTTTCCTCTTAGAGCTATACTATGGAGCACACTCCCCATCTGGCAAATTGTGCATACACGTGTATGTTTTTATGCCTATACATCAGCATGCCCGATGCAGACATTTGTCAGAAGAATGTTTAGTAACTGTGGGGTTTCATAACTTAAGCAATGACCTCTGTTTTCAATGTTTGGCAGGCAAAATCAGATCAAACATGGAGAAGTTAAGTGGCAGACAGAAGAAAAATTTGGTCCAAAAGCTTGAGGATTCATGGTAGTGGAATTCTTCTGACTAATTTTTCATAAATTATAATAATTTTTCTTTTTTTATCATCTTTACAGGCATTTTTCCCAATGGAAAAAAACAAACTCTAGATGTCCTCAGCATCAGTGAGCACACTGAACATAATAATAAATCAAGGGGGACATAGGGTTGGGAAAAGTCTATAGTCTATGAGTAGATGGAAACATTGTGTAGGAATGAGCAAATGCTTTCTTTGCTCTTTCTTGAGTTGAAAGCATTATATATATATATATATAAAAACACATAC
>NC_056509.1:25799053-25809944 GCF_014905685.2 Nematolebias whitei
ACAAGAAAATGGCAGTTTTTCCTCTTCCCCTCCCGTCTCCTTTCCCTTGTACCAAGGTCATCCTCTAAAATAACCCCCCCCCCCCCCCCCCCCCCCCCCCCCGTCGTCCCAGCCCCCCTCCACACAACCCCCCCCCCCCCCCCCCCCCCCGGATGATTTCCTCTCCTTGCTGTCAGAGTCTCGTGTAATAGCTGAAATTCTTCTTCTTTCAAAGCTATCCACAACCTTGCCCCTCCTTACCTTTCTGACCTCCTACAAATCTCCATCCCCTCTCACTATTTCAGATCCTCCTCTTCGCTGCACCTCCATGTACCCTCTGCCCGCCTCGCCATCATGGGGAGCAGGGCCTTCACCTGCTCTGCCCCTCATCTCTGGATCTCTCTACCACCTGACTTACAAAACACCACCTCTCTTTCTCTATTCAAGACTACTCTGAATAACACATCTCTTTAGACTCGCTTATCCTTAACTTTGCT
Source organism: Nematolebias whitei (assembly GCF_014905685.2). Lineage (NCBI taxonomy): Eukaryota > Metazoa > Chordata > Actinopteri > Cyprinodontiformes > Rivulidae > Nematolebias > Nematolebias whitei. The sequence goes on from NC_056509.1 coordinate 25,799,530, forward strand.
TTACGTATTTTATATTCTTTATGTATTTTATATTTCAATTTATTCCTGTTGATCTTTGTACTGTGCTTGTTGTTTGTCTTTATACAATCTTTCTGGTATGTTTCTTGCTGTAAAGTGTCCTTGGATGTCCTGAAAGGTGCTTTTTAAATGAAATGATTATTATTTCAGCTACAGTATTTCTGCACAAAAAAATTCCTCCCTGACCGGAAATTGAACCCTGGCCACGGCAGTGAGAGCGCCGAATCCTAACCGCTAGACTACCAGGGAGAGTTTTGAGTCCACTTTTGTGTACCTTGTTGTTCTATTTCGTATAGGCTCCGCCCTTTAAGCTATCGCTAGTGGGTTTCATCCCGTCGTGTGCAGCGCAGCGCTGAAAACTTTAGTCCACGCCCACCTACTGTGTGGGCCTCATCCCCGGTCCGCATTAATTACGGTGAGACCAGGTAATCGGCTCCCATTTTTTCTTCAGCCAGCTAGCTAGCACTGTCAGAAGAACGACGAAGGAAAAGTTGTCCAGCTTTGACCGGCACAACCTTTGCTAAGGATGCCTTGGTCTCTGCCACACCACCTCCTGCCGTCCCGGTGAGCTCTTCCTCCCCGAGGAGAAGCAGACGAGCAGCCTTGTTCAAGGTAAGCGCCGAGGAGTGCTTTTCCGTGGCGGGCCGGTACCTGCTGGATGACGCCATCGCCTTTTCTAACGTGTTTTTTCCTCGTGGTAATCAAATGATTTCCTCGAAAAAGGCGATGTTAGCAGCAGCCCCACTGAATGTTTTTCCATGGAGGGCCGCTACTCGCTGGACGACGCCACCGCCTTTTCTAATGTGTTTTTCCTCGGATACTCAGCCACCTTGGATCTTCCCACGTCGGCGACCACACCGCTCCAAGCCATCGGAGCCCTCCTCTCGGAGCTGCCCGGCTTAACCCAGGAGGATGTTAACACAAGGGACTTTCCGTCCCCCACTTCCCTCCGCCCTGATCGGATGATCTGGCGGCAAGGTTGGCTCCGCCCCGGCTCATCGCCTTACCCCCATTTGGCCTCGCTGTCCAGCTGAGACGTCACACTTGAACGAGGCTGCAGCTGGGCTGGCAAGCAGAAGACATACGTCTCCACCTTCGCCTCCATCTCCAGAGTGAAGGGTTTTACCGATTGGTGTTTTTCCCTCGGTCCCCAGCACCCCGTCAGCATTTTCTGATCCACACAGACAACAAGGTGACGGCAGTTTACATAAACCGTCAGGGAGGCGTGCACTCAGCCCAACTGTTGCACATCGCAAAACAGCTGTTGTGGTGGCCACACAGAAACCTGCTTTCCATCAGAGCAGTGTACTTTCCCAACGTCCTGAACAGGCGAGCGGATATCATGTCGAGGGGCGGTCCCCGCCACAGAGACTGGAGCCTCCATCCCGAGCTGATTTCTCGGATTTGGAGCAGGTTTTGACCAAGCAGCAGTGGATCTGTCTGCCACACGGGAGAACGCCCAGTGTCAATTATGGTTCTCACTGAGCCCACGAGACGACCTACCAGAGTGGACGCCTTCACTCCAGCCCGTGGCCAAAAATGCTCCTTTATGCATTCCCTCCAGTCCTGCCGATATCACGGACCCTGGACCGGGTCCAGGAGGAAGAACCATCAGTCATCCTCGTAGCTCCTGAACGCATATGCGCTCCGTGGTTCCCGAATCTGCAACGACTGATATTGGGTCGGCTGTGGAAACTGCTGTGGGGGGGGGGGCGCTCTCCAGGCAGGAAGAGCGATCAGGAGTTACCCAGAAATAGGTCAGCATCTTTGGGTCTATCTACTGAACAGATCCGTTTAGAAAAGATGGGCCTCCCACAGGATGTGGTGCATACGTTCAGGGCGCACGAGCTGCTTCCACCACAACGCTGTACACATCAAGTGGACAGTTTTTCAACGTTGGTGCGCAGAGAAAGGCGTGAAGGCCATCTCATGGCCACTAGGTGGCGTGCTGTCTTTTCTGCAGCAGCTGATGGACAGAGATCTAGCGTTCAGCACAATTAAAACATATGCTGCATCTATTTCTTCCTGTCACGAGGACTTCGGTGACAAAACAGTTCTTAATCACATGTTGATGAAGAGTTTCCTGGAAGGTGTACGGAGACACAGACCGGTGTAACGTCCACTAGCTCCACAGTGAGACCTAATGATGGTCCTGCACGCTCTGATCAAAGCTTCTTCTGAGCTTTTAGATCAGGTTTCACTTAAATTTCTGTCATTTTAAACAGCCCTGCTGTTAGTTCTGATGTCGGCAAGAGAGTGCGTGATTATCTGCTCTCTCTGTTGCTCCCTCGTGTCTCAGAATTCAAGCTGACGGCAGTTCAGCTGTACTGCGTTTTAACCCTGCTCTGAAAAGTATCACAAGCTTTCAGCGTATGCTCGTGCATTACTGGGACAGCTCTTCAGGACGTCCTCTATCCACCCAGCACCTCTCACACTGGTTGTGTGAGGCTATTTCTGAAGCTTTCAGTTCATCTGAACTGGATCCTCAGCATATTGAGAGAATATTGAGAGAATATTCCTGCAGAGGGTTTTCGTCCTTCATGGCTCTGCATGGAAGGATGACAGTGGAGGATTTTTGTATGGCGGCTGCCTGGTCATCGCCAGGTTCAATTATTCGTTTTTTATCTACGTGATGTTTCTACTTTCTCCATGACCCATTCTATTCTCAGGGTTCTGACAGAATGAATATTATTTGTTTCATGGAACCTCACTTTTGAGCTCACACCTGCCTGCATGCAGTCGCAGTGTGAGATATTTCAGAGTCAGAGTCAGAGTCAATTTCTTTATTGTCATTCGCACCTCATGTGGTACATGTGGTGGAGCGAAATTATGTACACGGGGTCCCAGTTACATCCAACACAAAAATGTATAAGAAAAACAGTAATAACATCTAAGATATGAACTAAGAAAAACATCAACTAAATATACACTAAGCACTCATAACATAAAACATTGAACATCAGCACAAACATGAACATGAGTCTGTGAGCAGATGTGCACGCATGAACACATCAACATTGAAACAGATCAGCAGCAACATGAAACAGATCAGCAGCAACATGATGTGATTTTTTCACAGTGATTATTCTAGTTAGAGATTCATGAGTCTAACAGCCTCAGGGTAGAAACTGTTCCTCAGTCTAGTGGTTCTACACTTAATGCTCCTTAACCTCCTTCCTGAGGGGAGTGGGGCAAAAAGTGTGTTTGCTGGGTGAGTGGGGTCCTTCATGATGCAGGTGGCCCTCTTCCTGCATCTGGAGGTGTAGATGTCTGTGATGGTGGGGAGGCTGATTCCAACAGACTTCTGTGCAGCCTTCACCACTCTCTGCAAAGCTTTTCTTTCTGCAGCTGTGCAGCCTCCATGCCACACGTTGATGCTGGAGCACAGGATGCTCTCCACTGCACACCTGTAGAAGGAGGTGAGGACTGAGCTTCCCAGACCAGCTCGCCTCAACCGTCTGAGGAAGTAGAGTCTCTGATGAGCTTTCTTGATCAGGCTGGTGGTGTTGTTGCTCCAGCTGAGGTTGTCATTCATGTGTACACCCAAGTACTATATTATTATATTATTATATAATATTATATTATTATATAATATTTATTATCAGTCACAAGTTCATGACTGCTGCTTTTATTGTTATTAATCGGTTCATCCTGAGGAGCTGTTGGTCTGCTCTGTTCATCGTTACACTGTTACAATTTGTATCATCCGTTGTTCCTATTCACAGCAGCAGGTCTGCTATCTCAGCCTTTTTTTCTCACCAGAGATCTTTCTCCGATGCGCTCTTGCGCATGGAGCACGCAATTACGCACACAGAAGGCTGAGTGATGAAATATTTTTTGTGCAAGCAGGTGCTTCATGTTGTGTCTGAATGGACCCAGTGAGGCATAGACTACATCCTGCTTCACCTTTAACCCACTAGCGATAACTTAAAGGGCAGAGCCTGTACGAAATAGAACGTTGGTTACATTTTGTAACCCAAGATTCTATGAGTATAGGCGCAGCCCTTTAAGCTCTGGGCCTCACTGGTTCCTAAATGGCTGAAGAAAAAAGCTATTTGGGAGCCGATTACCTGGTCTCACCGTAATTTATGCGGACCGAGGATTAGGCCCACACGTGGGCGTGGACTAAAGTTTTCAGTGCTGCGCATGACGGGACGAAACTCGCTAGCGATAGCTTAAAGGGCTGCACCTATACTCGTAGAATCTGGGGTTACCATACATAACCAACGTTTCTAATGTCTCGCTCTAAAAGAGCACATAATGTCATGATTTCAGCTCCCTACCTCCTCTGCTCTTTGCCACCTGCAAGCGCTCTTGGCCATGCCCACTTCTCTGTTCTGCACGGTTAACATCTGATCAGGTGCAGCAGGAAGCATTTTTTGCAACTCTGTGCTGCACAAATGTGCAGCAAGTGCTAAATAATTTAAAATCCATCCATTATATTTTACCCACTTTTTCCATTTTGGGTCATGGGGGTCGCTGGTGCCCATGTCCAGCAATCACTGTGCGAGGGGCGGGGGACACCCTGGACGGGTCGCAAGTCCATCACAGGGACACATAGAGACAAACAAGACAAACAACCATTCACTCTCTCACTCACACCTAGGGACAATTTAGAGTTACCAATCAGCCTAACATGCATGTTTTTGGTCTTTGGGAGGAAACCTGAGTAATTTAAAATAATTTATTTTAAATACAAATTACATGCCAGTTATGCAGCTCATCCATCAATCAGCCATTTGTGCGTCATGTCCACTTTTATTTTGAAAAAACGCAATAGAGCGAGTCCACGGGAAACGAACTGCGAAGTAGCGAGGGACTACTGTGAACTGAAGTACAACAAAAACAAAATTAACAATAAAATAAATTAAATCTGCCTCTAGTTGCTCATTAGGGTCACTATGGTAACCAGCATTCATGTCTCTCACTTCCTGACAGCACTTTTCATGAGACAGGCATATAAAAAGTAAACTTTAAATAATCACTGTGCAAAATCTGTCATGAAATAACAAATATTTAATTAATTTAATTATTATTTATAATGTTTTGACAGCTAAAAGTGTAGCGTTCACACTTAGTACACATTCTTTGGGGGCCGTGGTGGATCGGTGGTCAGTGCTGCATTCTCATATTCCTAAGGCTACAGGTTTCAATGCAAGGAAGCACATCCGGTGTAAAACAATCACCAAACCTTTCATGCGAGTTCCCTCACGTTGACGAGCCCTGCAGAATTGAGCAGCCAAAAGAAGAACCCCACAATAAACGGTCCGTGTTGTTAAATTATTTAACAATTGTAAAACTTTAATGGTTTTCACTCAAGAACGTTTTAAGATGTCAAAGTGCAAGTTCAGACGTGTAAAGACTAACTTTGTGAGACCCATTTAAACTCTTGATTGTGTCTGTAAAGCCTGCCTAAGCTGTAGCGCTTCAAAAAAGGGCGGAGCTTGAGTTTAGTTCACACCATATGAAGACATGGCAAACTACTTCCAAATGAGCCACGTGTTTTACTGGTTTTAGCTGTTTCCAAAGCTTTTGACAGAAATGAAAGAATAATAGCCATCCATCCATCCATCCATCTAGGGCTGCAACAATCGATTAGTTCAATAATCGATTCATCGGCCTATTATTTTTTTGATTAATCGATGAATCGGCAAAAAAACCCACAACATTTTAATTTCCACCCCTTTATTCCAAAATTGAACATTTGACTGACATAGCAATTCACACAAAAAACAGGTTGCTATTTGACTATTCTGTTAGTAAAATATTGATTAAAAAAATAAAAGTTAGTCAAATAGTTAAAAAAAAACAAATGTACACAAAAATATATACAAATGTATCTTTATACCTGCACAATATGTATCTACTTTGTAAAATGTGTCATTGAGAGAAGAGTGTAACCTGGATTAAAAGTGTGGATTATTGTAACCTGGATTAAAAGTATGGATTATTGTAACCTGGATTAAAAGTTTGGATCATTGTAGTGAAGCCTTCGTCTTCAACCATCGACAGAGGACTCATGTCAGTGACGATCATTTAAGGATGATTTCATTGAAGACAGCTGCTGCTGTGGTGTCCTTGATGTCCGTCCATCATGAATGCTGTTGTTGTTTGTTGTTGTTTTGTGGAATGAGAGAGTAAATATGTATTATATCATAATTTACAGCAACTCAAGAAATGTCTTGTTTCACTTACAATGTTAGGTTCAGGCAAAAGTAGCTAAAAGAGCAATTAAACACACACATATATATAAAATACTTAATTACACACATTTGAGTAGATGTAATAAATTACTTTAATTCCTGTTTAAATGCAATTCATCCTGCCATACCTGCAGTGTCTTCAGACTTTGCCAGCAAATTAAAAGTTGAAGCTTAATCGTTAAATTATTATCTTTGTGTTAGATTTATTTATAAATCACATTTAAACACTGCTTGTACCAATTAAATTAAATAAAAAGTAACACACGTGTTCTCTATCACCGTCATTAATCAGAAAACAAACAAACAGCTTCAGCTACCAGAGAGACTGACGTTACGTTTTCTCTCTTGGAAACGGAACAATGTGTTAAATTGTAGAGACTCACCTGCAACACATGACGAGTTGTATCAGCTGCAGCTCCTTCCTCCTCCTCGTGACTCCGACATGTTTACGTTTATCAGCGTGGTTCTCCCGTGTCGTGTCGGCGATTTTCAAAGCGGCACATTTCTCATTTTTTATCTTTGTGAAGTTCTCCCACACTTTGGAGGACTTGGGTCGAACAGTTTTCTCTGCGTCGGTCATTTGTAAAATTTACTTATTTTCCTTTGAAAACAGCCTCTGCTTTTCTCCCCACTCGCTCTGTTCAACTCGCGCTGCAGAGTTTTTTTTTCCGAACTTTATTCAGTCAGTCAGCATTGACAATGAACTGCCTGTAAACAAAATGAAACGACTCTGCAGCGCCGTGAAAGACACATAATCGCGCGACACAACGAATCGATAATGAAATTCGTTGCCAACGCTTTTAATCATCGATTTTTATCGATTTTATCGATTCGTTGTTGCAGCCCTAATAATAATACCCACAATAATAATAATCCATCCATCCATTATCTTTTATCCGCTTCTTCCATTTTGGGTCATGGGGGCCGCCGGTGCCCATGGCCAGCAATCACTGTGCGAGGGGCGGGGGACAACCTGGACGGGTCACAAGTCCATCACAGTGCCACATAGAGACAAACGAGATGAACAACCATTCAGTCTCTTAACTCTCACCTCGTGACAATTTAGAGTTAACAATCAGCCTAACATGCATGTTAGAGAAAACCCACGCATGCACGGAGAGAACATGCAAACTCCACCCAGAAAGGCACCCAGACACGGAATTGAACCAGGGTAACCTGCTCGATGAGAGGCAGCAGCTCTACCAGTTGCGCCACCATGCTGCCTAATAATAATAATAATATTATGGTTATAATAATAACCATATATAATATTATTATTATTATTATTATTATTATTGTTGTTGTTGTTGTTGTTGTTGTTGTTGTTGTTGTTGTTGTTGTTGTTGTTGTTGTTGTTGTTGTTATTAGGGGTAGTAATAGTAGAATTAATATTATTTAATGATAAAAAACATTACTCTGTATTTATGAAATCATCAATGTTGTCATATCTAAACTTTTAATTCAACTTTAAATTTTTAATTTGCTACTTCAGCTTGTTAAGAATTCAGAAAAATAAAATACTTTTGCTAAAAATTAAGCAATAAAATAGTTCTTCAACCTTAACAGATTAAAAATAAATAAATCATTCAACTCTGCATTTCTGTGACATTTTTGTAGAAAATGTTTGTTTTTGATCTTTCCTGAGAGCTTTGTTGCTAGGTAACATGAAACAGGCCAAGTGTTCCATGTTGACATCTGTAGTGTTCATCTGTGGGCGGAGCTTAAGTCAGTCCTTTGATGATGTGTCATGATGATGTCATAGAACAAATGTTATATATACAGGCTGGACTTTGAGTTCTAGACATTTCTGTTGGAAAAGCAGAGCGAACGCATCTTGACATTATTGTTCTTACGGCGCATAAACGGTTCGTTTTATCTTATTGAAGAAAAGCGTTTAATCGTAGCAACAAAAAGAACAATGTCTTCCCACAACCCAAGAGGAGATCGTGTATTTATCAACTCCCGTTTTAAACGGGGGGTTGACCACACGCAGTCTGCTGAATCAACTATAAATGTTGATAATTCAGAAGAAGCCATGTCTGCGGTGATGGATCCAAACAATTTCCCAGCTCTGCCAGGAAGAGAGCCTGCAACTTTAGAGGCAAGCAGCTCGGTCGACGTTATCCAACATCAGTCGACACAACCTAAAGAAAGGAAAATCAGCCGGAAAGTACATTTCGGTGTTGAAATGTCACTTTTTCCTAACGGCGTAGAGCGGACTAGACACGTCAAAAAGTTTGATGGTGAAAAGTTTAAAAGATTTTCACCCATCCAGCCAAATACTGAAATTGACACAAGCCAGAAACAGACGCCAATTATGAAAAGTAAATCCACTTTTCAGTCTATGGCCAAGCTTGATCTTTCTAAAGAACGTGACATTAAGAAAAAGCTTCCTACCCAGTTTCCTGCTAATGCGAACAAATTAGTTGCAGGATATAGCTTCGCTGATGCTCTGGCTGTAAAGTCCCAACCTGCCAAGACATCTGAAACGTCAGCTTCAGTTCAGAATGTGTCTGCAGAGAGCAGCAGCGCTGCTGGCCCATCTCCAAGGCCACTGGCTTCTCTGAGATTAGTCCCAAGATCTTCCACAGAACAAAAAAATTCAGTTGAGAAGATTCTGGATAGAACTTCAGAAAAAGCTGCAGAAAATACTGCAAGATGTCAGGAAGAGTCTACTAGGAGTGTGCTCTTTGCATCTGAAGTCTTTGAAATCCTAATTGAAAAAGACAAACAGTTTTCTGCATTGCAACGCCAGAATGAAGAACTCCACAAACAATTAAAATTTCTCCAAGAAAAAGTTCAAGGAATGGAGGCAATGCATTCTGGAGCTCAGGAGAAAATTTTACAGTGCGAGTCTGAATTAACTGGGGAAAAAACCAAAAGACAGGAAGCTGAAGATTCTCGTACAAAGCTGTTAGAGGGGAACGAGCAGCTCAAAGCTGAAATGCTTCAAAAAGATGTCCAACTGGAAAAAGACACCCAGAACCACACTGTGGAAATGGACAAGCTGAAGACTGAGGCATTAACTCTGAAACAGCATCTTGACTCTTTCAAAGCCGACAACGAAAAAGTCCTGGCTGATAAACAAGCAATGCTGAACAAGAGTGCAGAATATTCGACAGCTGTGAAAAGAAGCTTTGACCTAGAAGCAGCTCTTACTGCTGAGAAAAGTAAGGCAGCACAGGCCCAAGTTCTCTTGACACAGCAGACGGAAGAAGTTTCCAAGTTAAGACTAACTCTGAAGGAAACGGAAAATGCATTTGAACAACAACGTCAGCAGCAGAAGAAAGAGATGTCCCGTCTTGTGTCTGAGCATCAACAAACAGAGTCAACTTCGAAAGCAGCAGAGGCAAAGTTGCAGGAAACTCTGCAACATGAGAGGCAGGTGTGGACGGAAGAAAAATCCCACCTCTCGACCACAGTTGCATCACTTCAGGATGCCATTAAAAAGAAGGATGAAGACAACAAAATTGCTGCACAGAGGCTCATGGATAGAATGACCATTATAGAACAACATATGGAAAACTTGGAGAGTGGAAAGAAGAAGAAGTCAAAGAAAAGATGTGCAAAGTGTCTGATCTGCTAATGGAAACACATCCATCCATGAGCATCTTCAGGCTACACTCTCACTCACACCTAGAGAATCTTAACACCTGGGTTTTGTCCGGGAATGCCGGTTTTTCCCACAATAAAAAAATATGAGATTCTAAATTGCCCTTAGTGTGTGTGAAGACTTTCTACAGACTCTTCAACATTAGACCCAATGACTCCAAGCCTTAATCTCATCTATCCATCCATCCATCATCTTTCCTGCGTCTTCCTTTTCAGCTCACGGGTGTCACTGGTGTGCATGTGCAGCCATCAATGTGCGAGAGACGGGGACACCCTGGACAGGTTGCAAGTCGTCATATGTCCTTCACAGGGACACATAGAGACAAATGACACAAACAACCATTCACACTCACTCACAGCTTGTGAATCTTGAAAGCTGGGATTACTCCGGAAACTCCAGTTTTTACCACCGAAAAAAAAAAACAAGATTCTAAATAGCCCTCAGTGTGTGTTTATGTGTGTGAAAAGATTTTCTGCTGAGTCTAAGATCAATGACTCTTCAACGTTAGATCTTATGACTGCAATCCTTAATCTTAAAAAAAAAAAAAAAAAAAAAAAACTCCATGAGACGATTGTCTGTCC
>NC_056509.1:25810044-25810322 GCF_014905685.2 Nematolebias whitei
ATATATTTGTGTATATATATACATATATATATATATATTTGTGTATATATCTGTATATATATGTGTGTATATATTTGTATATATATGTGTGTATATATTTGTATATATACATGTGCATATATGTGTATATATATATGTGTATATATGTGTATATATGTATATATATGTGTATATATGTGTATATATGTATATATATGTGTGTATATATGTATATATGTATATATATGTGTGTATATATATATATATATATATATATATATATATATATATATATATAT